>NC_084838.1:60872648-61175679 GCF_033115175.1 Lepus europaeus | reverse complement strand
ATAACTCAGGGCATCTGAAGAGACCCAATATTGAAATCTGGCTCTGGCTTTATGATACGCATCCCAGAAATCACTAGTATCCTTTCACTTAGTGCATACGTATCCGCTGAAGGTACAGGGTAGGCTAAGTACTAAGGCAGCTAGGAGTCCTTAAACAGTTCTGAGTTTAGCCGTGTCTCTGTCCTGTTTTCTTCCAACCGGAAACTCTAGCCCCCGCCCCCTTCCCAAGGGTGTCATGGAGATTTCTGAGATATGAAAAATGTGGGAAGGAAAGTTTTTGCAAAACCCCACTCCTTAGAAAAGAAAACTTGCCCGCCACAGCACACAGCACACGCCCCAGCACTACTCACTGCCAAGTGGCCAGCCAAGACTCCAACTCAGCAGGAGCGCCAGTGGCTCCCACTAATGACCCGCTTTAATTTCTCTCTTCCCTGAACACTTTTAAACTTTTTTTCTGGAGTCAACCCAAGCTCGGCAGAATTTCCAGATCCGTGGAAGTGCACCATGCGAACAGCCCATTTCCTGACAATGCTGCAAAGCTTCAGGGAACACATTTTGTTATTTCCACATTTATGACTTGAGCTGGAGCCCTGAGCGTGACTCCTGACCAGGCCATCCCCTACCTGGGCGTGCTGCGAAGCTGCAGGGAAGAGGAACTGCACAGAGCAAAGGAGGGAGCATGCGCAGAGATGTTAATACAAATAAATGTTCCTGAGGCTGCCCTGACAGAAGCACTGGCGTCCCAGGGGTCTCTAAAAGGGACTGAGGTGTGAAGATAATTTTCTAAGCCCTATTCTAGAAGCTTCCCACGATGACTTGTTCTGGCATTACCACAAAGAAAGCAAAGTTTCCGAAGTTAACGGCACATTCTCGAAATGAATCTTTTGCCTCTTAAAATAACCTGAAAAATGCAGCAAAGGGACTCTATAGTGTCTCATTAATAATTAGAATGTAATTAATATATACATGACATGGTGCTAGGCACTATAAATGGCACAAAGAGCAATGTAACCATTGAACAAATTATTTTCAAATAACTACCAATTGTTAGACATTGTGTTAGCTACTAAAAATGCGAAGGCAGGGGACACATGGCTCCATCCCCTTGAGGACATTTTAAGCTAGTTTGAAAGTAATAATAGGAAACACGCAACTGGCTTGCTGACTGATGACAGGATAAGGAATAAGGAGAAGCTCGTCTATCATTTTCTTTCTCTTTTTTTGAGAAATGTTGTTGATTGGTCAAGGTAGCTTGTCAAGAAAAGAATCTTTTAGTTGACAGGATAATTGTAAGAAGGCGCCCACTCCATTTCTAAGTTATAACTAAAGTCTTTCAGTGGAGGAAAGCAGCCTACCAAGGTGAGTTGGGACCAGAACTGCATGCACACTGGCTAGCTGCCAGTTCCTCCTGCACTTCACCGGGACAACATGGCTCCTTTGTCGATTTGGAATATGCAGCCATGTGCATGGAAGTTGGTGTTTGGTTTTGATAGGTAATGAACCAAGTAGGACTTTTCCTATTGTTTAGCCAAGTATTTAGCTAAGACCCAATAAGAGCACCACATTCTACTTTAAGGAACAATAAGCCAGCCACTTCCCCCGAGACTCACAGGAGGCATCTGAACAGACAGTCTCACCCCTCTCCTCCCATTCCAGTCCCTGTGTAAAGATGGAGGAGCAGGAGGCATTGGAGTGCTGGGGGAGTACAGCATGGCCGAACACAGATACAAAAGGGCTACTTGTTCCTAGTGGGTGAAGGACCCCTTGCAGGAAGCTGTAAGCCATTGTGTCGCAAGCAGACAAGAGCTCATATAATATGGAGGAGAATTAGCTAAAATCAGAGTTCCCAAGTCAGGAAAGTCTAGAAAAGGAAACTCCTATTGATTCTTCTCAAGAACCACATATTTGGGGCCAGCACTGTGGCACAGTGGGTAAAGCTTCTGCCTGCAGTGCCGGCATCCTTTATGGGTGCTGGTTCAAGACCCGGCTGTTCCACTTCCAATCCAGCTCTCTGCTGTGACCCAAGAAAGCAGTGGAAAATGGCCCAAGTCCTTGGGCCCCTGCATCCCCATGGAAAGACCTGGAGGAAGCTCCTGGCTCCTGGCTTCAGATCATCACAGCTCCGGCCATTGCAGCCAATTGGGGAATGAACCAGAAGATGGAAGTCCTCTATCTCTCTCTCTGTCTCTCTTTCTCTCTCTGTGTATAACTCTGACTTTCAAATAAATATATAAAATCTTTAAAAAAAAAAAAAAAGAACCACATACTCAACTGACAAGAAAAGCTATATTCAGATCCCTGCAAAACAGAGAAGTCTTCAACAGATGAGTGTTCAAATCAATGTGTGTTACACACTCACCAGGGAGAAGTTGGCCTTCCCTCCATACTCCCATGTGGACCAAAAGTGGAAGAACAGAGAAGAATATGGATAAGATGATCTTATAATTTATTTTGCAAGCCAAGAAAAAACTGAGAATGAAAGCAATTGATAAGCATGATAGGACAATGGGCATAAAATCTATCCCTGGAAAACTAAGTTGTATGATTACTTTGGGGAGTGAGAAGCATTAATATAAAAAGAACAACTCTAGCTTCCTCTGACCCTCACCATCCTCACTACAACATCATCCATTTCTCCATAAATAAGTACCACCTATCCTAAGGGAAGAGGGAAGGAAGAGCTTCTTAGCAAAATTGAGATTAAAGCTTGAAAATGAACAAAATTGAACGTCCTGTGTTGGAATAAGATGGCCTTACTAGCAAAAGTAGCTGAAGTTGATAGAATCTGTCCAGCATGGTATCAAGGGAGCTTCTATCTACAGAGAAAGAAGATTTTTCAACACAACCCAGTTGGAGGACTGAGGAGAAAAAAAAAAAAAAAAAAAAAACACATTGAATTCTAGGGGTGGGCAAACCTTTCTCTGCCAAGGACCATTTGAATATTTATAACATCATTTGTGAGCCATACAAAATTATAAACTTAAAAATGAGCCTGCTACAGACTTACTGAATTTCAAGTCCTGCCTGTGGTTGCCTTGGCAGGGTCAGGCCAAATGATTTTGTGGGTTGTATAAAGCCCACAAGCTGAACATTCCCTACCCCTGCTCTCAGGGTTTCAGTAAATCAGTTACAAATAAATTGCAAAGCACAAAAACTGTTATTGACTGAACAGGCCAGTAAATGGAGTCTAAAGGAATAAGAAATGTTCACTGATAAATATAAAGACACTAACGAGAAATACAGAGCAGAACGTGAAAAAGTGATCAATGTCCTCAAAGGCGAACAAAATATAAACATGCATAATACACAATTAAAGTGCACAGGCCTACAAATATGGTTAAAACACAGCCTCTGTACTTCTCACTGGATATCTCAAGTTCCCTCTTCTCTAATCTGCCATAATTATTTCCCAGAGTTCTTTTAAGGAAGAATGATACAAGGTGCTTAAAAGGACTGAGTACCGGGCCTAATGCAATAAATATCCATTCCCTTCCTACTGACCCAGATTGAAGAGCTGTTATGGAGCTGGACTCTGTCAATTCTTGTCCATTGTGTATGTTTGTTCCAATATGGTCTATGATGTGTGACCCAAACACATGTATGTTTATGTATTCATGTATTGTGTATGTTTGTTCCAATATGGTCTATGATGTGGGACCCACACACACGAAAGTGTGTGGGTTGGGGGCAGCGCTGTGGCACAGCAGGTTAACACCCTGGCCTGAAGTGCCAGCATCCCATAGGGGCACCAGTTCAAGTCCCGCTGCTCCACTTCCAATCCAGCTCTCTGCTATGGCGTGGGAAAGCAGCAGAAGATGGCCCAAATCCTTGGACTTGCACTCATGTGGGAGACTCAAAAGAAGCTCCTGGCTCCTGGCCTTGGATCGGCACAGCTCCGGCCGTTGCTGCCAATTGGGGAGTGAACCATCAGACGGAAGACCTCTCTCTCTCTCTCTCTCTGCTTCTCCTTCTCTTTCTGTGTAACTCTTTCAAATAAATAAATAAATAAATAGCATGTATATGTGTATGTGTTTGTGTGTGTGTACATGTATACACCCACACATTTGGAGTAGAAGAAAAAAGTTGTGTGTCCCCAGAAATTATTCCTCTCCAATATGTCCTTCTTCCAACAAAATCCCAGGCTCAGGTACAATGGATTTAAAAGAAGGTTGAGAAGCAAGCAAGCAAACAAGGTACAACATTCAATCAGAGAAATCTAATAGGGAGAAATAGAACCCCCCCTTCTTAGTATTGCAGATAGGAGAGGGAATTTGTGAATGAGTAGATTAGTAGAGTCTGGACTTTTCTACTGTATCTATTTGGGCTTCCTTCAGACATTCCCCAGTGGAATATGTCTGAAACCAGGTAATGATCATTCACGTAATAACGTGCTCTGTGTGACACATTGAATCAGGTATTTTACATACTTTGGCACATTCTAATACACATGAAGACATTTCAACAAGTTCATGGAAAATGGCATTAAAAGATAAGTTTAGGGAATTGGCATCATGGCATCTGTGATGCTGACATCCCAAATGGGCACTGGTTCGGGTCCTGGCTGCTCCACTTCTGATTCAGCTTCCTGCTAATGTCCTGGGAAAAGCATCAAAATACAGCCCAAGTGGTTGGGCCCCTGTAACCTTTGTAGAGGACCCAGAAGAAACTCCTGGTTCCTGGCTTTGGCCTGGCCCAACCCAGGCTGTTGCAACCATCTGGGGACTGAACTGGTGAATAGAAAATCAATCTCTCTCTTTCTCTCTCTCTCTGCCTCTCCTCTCTGTGTGACTCTAACTTTCAAATAAAAAATAGGGGCAATGATATGGCTAATCATTTAGATGCCAATTATGACACTTCCCTCCCATGTTGAAGTGCCTGGGTTTGATATCTGGCTCCTGACTCCACCTTCATGCTGATGCATGCTCTAGGAAGCAATGATGGCGGCTTCACTGATTGGATTGATGCCACCTATGTAGGAGACCTGGATTGAGTTCTAGGTTCCCAGTTTTGGCCCCAGGTGGGGGACATTGTAGGCATTTGGAGAACGAACCATATAACTGTCTCTCCAGCTCTGTCTGTCTAAATCTCTCTTTTTATATTTATTTTATTTATTTGAAAGATAGTTACAAAGAGACAGAGAGAGAGGTCTTCCATCTGATGGTTCACTCCCCAGATGGTCAAAATGGCTGGAGCTGCGCCAATCCAAAACCAGGAGCCAGGAGCTTCTTCCAGGTCTCCCACGTGGGTGCAGGGGCCCAAGGATTTGAGCCATCTTCTACTGCTTCCCTAGGTAATAGCAGAGAGTTGGATCAGAAGTAGAGCAGCTGGGACTTGAACCAACGCCCGTATGGTATGCTGGCACTTCAGACCAGGGCTTTAACCTGCTGCACCACAATGCCAGCCCCAATGTCTCTATCTCTCTTTTGTCTCTAATTCTCAAATAAATAAATTTTTTTAAAGTTAAGTATACTTTGGTGCAACAAAATCAAAATCCATGCATAATTTTTAATGACATGAATTTTGCATGGGATATTTGAATACCCATGGTATGCAAGCATTTCAAATTTTCTGCCCCAAAACAAACTTATCTTTTAATTCCATTTTCCATGAACTTTTTGAATACCAATACCGCACTCATAAGACACAAGAGAAAATATTTGATTCTATCATTGTAGTACCTAAAGCAAAAGGAAAGCCTTAAATAAAGACTGTTAACTAGTTGTAACATTAAATGGTGATAAAACTTATTAGGTTCTATACATTTATGAGGAATGACAATCAATATGTTCATTCTTATTTCAGATTATTACCTCTTTATAGTATAGTACTAAAGTGAACATTCGGTGAGCAAGACTAGGCAATGCCTGCCTCTGCATGTGTTTGTGCATCCATGGTGATAGTGGAGATTATAACAGGTCACTAGAAGATCCCCTCAGGAATTCCACTTGGGCCCACAATAATTCTCATTTAGATGTTGAAACTACCCCCACTGAGAGGGTTGGTAAAAGCATGGGGATGCTTTAGTCATCAAAATTAAACCTGGGTTACTACTGGCATTTGGTAGCCAGGGCCAAGTAGGTTACGTCATATGGTACCCAGACTTGTCACATGCATCAAAGAGAGGGTCAAGACAGAAAAAGAAGAATCGTGCATTGCTTAAATGTTAACAGGATACCGGCTGCTGCAAAAGGAACTTCGCATCTGTAATTTAGCTTAATCTTAAAAATAACCTATGAGTTTCGTCAAAAATATCAAAATCTCATCTATGGAGGTTATTTTTTAGTCTTAATCAGTATTCCTCACTGGACCACCACATTCTTTCCAGTAGACAAGGAATGTTTCTCAAGTTGTCAATTTTAAAAAACCATTAGAATTTTTTTAAAGTATTTAAAGGAGAGTCATCTACTCTTACCATCATTTCATTAAATGAGAAACGTTGAAACTCCAACAAGCAAGAGAAATACAGTCTCAGAATAGAAGATGGCCAGCATCAACTGCATTGCCTTTAGCATACTTAAGGCTCACTTAATCATTCCAATTTTTGTCCACATAGTCCTGACAATCTCATCGTGTGCCACAGCCAATCTTTGTGTAACTGCTGATCTAACATCTTGGGCAATTTGGTGTTGGCAAGACTAGTTCTTAAAGAATGGGGTGGGGGCAATCACAGACTATTTATGATTCATGGGAAACAGGAAGATCCAAAACCAGTGACTCTGAGCAAAAGAAAGGGACTCAAGAGAGAATGACAAAAATGAAGTAAGTATCTTTGAAAAAAAAGGGGCATCTGAGATGTCCTAGAGCTTTCCTCTATATGAGGTTATTAGAACCAGAAACCCATTCTCTAGGAGGTTCCTGCCTTAGAAGGACTATTTCTTCATTCTATACTTTGTCAAAAGCTAAATGGATTTTCTCTGACTCAGTTTTTTATTTCTGTTGGTCTTCTTTCTGCCCCTATGTTCCTCCCATCTCACCATAACATAATAGTGTTGTTTTTCTTGTCATTTTGTAGTAGCCTTCTGCTCACGAGTAGCTCCTCAAAAGTGATTCAGTAGGTTAGTAAGATAAGTCAAGACTTTCCTCCACTTGATCTGTTCTGCTGTTAAAGCTCTCAATGGTATTTTTTCATTCACTGATTAAAGATTTCATGTCTAAAATTTCTATTTGTTCTTTTTAATGAGTTCTATCTCCTTAGTAATATTTCCTTTCATGTCATTCATTTCTTTAATCTATCTGTGTTCTCTTGCAACTCATTGTTTTCTTACAATCATTATTTTGAATTCTATATCAGTTCAAGGTCTAATTCTGGAAGATTATCATGTTCTTTTGGAGGTGTCATGCTACCTTGCATCTTCGTGTCTCCTGTGTCCCTACATTGACAACTGTCCATCTGGTATATTTGTCCCTTCTTCTTAAAAGGTTTTATTGTAAAAGAGTTTATAGTTTATCTGGTATGCAGGGTATCACTTTGTTTGTTGCTTTGACTTTGGTCTAAGTGAGCCTGGGAGTGTAGTCTCTGAGTGATTTTGTTTGTCTTAATAAATGTTCACTGTGTCTATAAGTGACAGAATGAACTAGCCTGCTGCAGTTTGTAGGGATAGAAATATAGTTTTGAGATGAATAAGGGTTTTCTTGGGTGTGTAGCTTTGGGTCACAGAGAGTTCAGTGCCAGTCTCCCTGGTTAATGTGATAGCCAGGGCCATATTGTTGGTGCTGAGGGAGAGTGGTGACTGCTCCCTTTTCCTACTAGCAATTCTAAGTGATGCTGGGGCTTGTGGCACAAATTACTATTGCTCTAGGCCTGTGTGATATAGGCAGAGTCCTGGTAAGAGAATCCAACTGCTGCTGTGGCTTATAATACCAATAGCCTTAGTCCTAGGACTAGGGGATGTGAATTTTATCCTGCTACAATCCTACAGGATGACTATAAGGTATACAGGAGACTTTACTCTGGAGGGTATAAGTCCTGAGAGTTGGAATTCAGGTAGGTTCTTTCTTGCTCCAAGCCCAGCAGTTGCTCAGTACCCAGTCAGCTCTCCAGGCTGAGGAAAAAGTCAGAGCGTGACTGTGAAATTCCCTTTTAGCTGAAACTGTGAGCTTGGGGTAAGTGGTGATTTCTTTCTGATATGACATAAGGTGGCTGTGTGATGTGGCTGGCTGCAGCATTGTCTCTGTCTTCTCTCCTCTTGTCCTACAAAGTCTTCCCTTTTTTTTTAATGTGCTCATTGAAAATTTATGTCAAACCCCTAGAAATATAGTCCTTCCTTTGTTCTTTTCATGTCACAGAGCTTAAGTTAGTGTGGCTACACCCTATTCAGTCATCTTGGATCTCCCTCACCTGTAGACTTTTACTGTACCTCTAGGATATTCTACAACTACCACCTCTTGAATTCAAGGGCAATAATTTTGAAATACCCAGTATGACAAAAATAAAGATTAAAAAATTAAAAAGAATGAAGAAAATCTATACAAAATATGGGATACCATTAAATGACCAAAGAGTTGTATTACAAATACTCCTGAAGGAGAAGAAAAGGAAAAAGACATTGAGAGACTGCTAAATAAAATAATAGTTGAAAATTTCCCATATCTTGAAAGGCATATGGACATCCAGATACAAGAAGCCCAAAAGACCCCAAGCAGGCTCAACCAAAAAAGGTCTTCTCCAAAGATATTATCAAATTGCCAAAGGTAAAGCAGAGAATCCTAAAAAGAGTAAGAGAAAGGCATTAAGTTACATATAAAGAAAAACCACATAAATTAACATCAGATTTACCAGTGGAAACATTATAGGCCAGAAGAGAGTGGGATGATATATTCAAATCAAGAATATTATATCCAGAAAAGCTAGCCTTTAAAAGTGAAGGAGAAAGTTTTCTCTAGAAAGGTAAAAACAGAGAATTCACTACTACCAGATCACCCTCATGACAAATTATGAAGAGTGTCCTGCATTTGAAGTAAATATCATAAAACACAAGACACCACCAAATTTACTAACAGAAAAGGTAGACTCATATCCAGTCAATAAAATGGCAGGTCTTAGTTTTAATCAGTATTAACCTTAACCTTAAATGTAAATGGATGAAATTCACCAACAAAAAGACTTAGGCTGGCTGAATGGATAAAAAAAAGCCACAGCTCCACTATATGTTGCCTACAAGAAACTCACTTCACAAAGATACACACAGACTGAAAGTAAAGTTGAAGCTTTGGAAAAAGATATACCAGGAAAATGGAGATCCAAAGCAATCAGCTATAGCATGCTGATAGCAAATAAAAGAGACTTTAAATCAAAAACTATAAAAAGATATAAAGAAAATTATACCCAGATATATACAGCAAATCCTTTTAGAGTTAAAGGGAGAGATAGACTCCAATACAATAATAGTGGATGACTTCAACACCCCACTCTCATCAATGGACAGATCATCCAGACAAAAAATGAATAAAGATACATCAGATTTGAAACATACTAACAAGCAAATGGAGCAAACACACATTTACAGAACATGTCACCCAACAGCTACAGAATATGCATTCCCATCAGCACATGGAACATTTTCTAGGAGAGGCCACATATTAGGCCACAAATCAAGTCTCAGCAAATTTAAAAAGATTGAAATCATACTATGTATCTTATCAGACCATAAAGGAATAAAATGAGAAATCAACAACATGAAAAACAACAGAAAACTCATAAACACTTAGAAATTAAATAACATGCTACTGAATGATCAATGGGTCACTGAACAAATTAAAAAGGAAATCAAAATCTTTTTGAAATAAATAAGAATGAAAACACAACATATCAAATCCTGTGGGATACAGCAAGAGCTATATTAGGAGGGAAGTTTATAGCATTAAGTGCTTATTTTACAAGAAAAATGTCTCAAATAAAACATCTAATGCTGCATCACAGCAACTTAGAAAAACAAGAACAAAGCAAAACCCAAATCAGCAAGTGGTGAGGAATAAAGATCAGAGCATAAATAAATGAAATTGAAACTAAATCAAAATACAAAAGATCCATAAAACAAAGGTTTTTTTTTTTTTTTGAAACAAACAAAATAGGTAAACCTCCAGCCAGGCAAACAAAGAAAAAGAGAAAAAGTTCAAATAAATAAAATTACAGATGAAAAAGAAGACATTAAAACCAACACTATTGAAATATAAAGGATCATACAAAACTATTAGGTAGACCCATATGTTAATAAATTGGAAAACCTCAAAGAAATAAATTCCTGAGTTCATATAGCCTACCAAAATTAAATCAAGAAGATACAGACAATCTAAACAGACCCATAACAAGCAATGAGCTTGAAATAGTAATCAGAAGTCTTCCATCAATAAAAAGTCTGGGACCTAATGGCTTTACTGCTGAATTAAATGAAACATTCAAAGAGGAAGTAACTCCAATACTCTACAAACTATTCCAAAATATTGAACTGGATGGGATTCTGCCAAACTCTATTTATAAGGTCAGCAATACTTTGAGACCAAAACCAAAGACACAACACAAAAAGAAAACTACAGACCTATACTCTTGATGAACAGAGATACAAAGATTCTCAATAAAATATTAGCAAACCAAATCCAAAAACCACATCAAAAATATCATACATCATTATCAAGTAAGATTTATCCCAGAAATACAAGGGTGGTTCAACATTCTCAAATCAATAAACATCATAAATCACATTTAAAAAAATGAAGAACAAAAACATATGGTCATCTCAATAGATTCAGAGAAAGCATTTGATAGGATTCAACATCATTTCATGATAAAAAATAAAAACCTCCACAAATTAGGTATTAAAGAAACATTCCTCAAAATTATAAAGGCTATATATCCCCAGACCAACAGCCAATATCATACTGAATGGGGAAAAACTGAAAGCATTTTCCTTCAGATCTGGAATAAAACAAGGATGTCCACTTTCACCACCCATTCAATATAGTGCTGGAAGTTTTAGCAAGAGCAATTATGGAGGATAAAGAAATAAAGGGCATCAAAATTGGAAACGAGGAATTCTAATTATCCATGTTCGCAGACAACATGATGTTGTACATGGAAAAACCCAAACACTCCATCAAAAAGCTGTTAAAATTGAATTCATTAAAGTTGCAATTTACAAAATAAACACAAAAAAAGCAATAGCTTTTTTGTATGCTAATGATGAACTCAAAGAAAGAGAAATGTAGAAAGAAATGATCAATAGAGTGAAGACATCCAACATAATGGGAAAAATATTTACAAATGTGATAAAGGATTAATTTCCTGAATATGTCAGCAACTTTAAAAACTCAACAACAAAAATCAGTCCAGCAGAGAAAAATACTTCAATAGATAGTTCTCAAAAGAAGAAATACAAGTGGCCAACAAATATATGAAAAAGCGTTCAACATCACTAGTTATCAGGGAAATGCAAATCAAAACCACAATGAGATATTATGGCATGCCTTTTAGAATGGTTAAAAGGCAAAACACAGAGATTAACAAATGCAGGTGAGGATGTGGAGAAAGGGAAACACTTATACACTATACACCGTTGGTAGGAATGTGAAGTAGTGCAGCCACTGTGGAAAACACTGTAGAGATTTCTTAAAAAACTAGAAATTGATTAGCCATATGATCCAGTAATCTCACTACTGTATTTATATCCAAAAGACTTAACACAGTGTAGCAAGATTATAAAGTAAATTGAAAATATATCATTGTAAAAAGTACTTACTACTTGTAGAATTTTTAATTTAGTGGAGGGTTAAGCTTGTGATTATAAAATAAATTGAAAGTATGTGATTATGAAAATTAAAAGGAAAATAATGAAGAGGAGGGATGGTGGGAGTGAGGGGGGGAGAGACATGAGGGTGGGAAGTATCATTATGCTCTTAAAATATGAAATACATGAAATTTGTTCCCTGTATATAAACTGATTAATTATCTAATTTTAAAAAGAGATACCTGCACCACCATGTTCACAGCAGCACTGTTCACAATAGTCACAATTTAAAATCAACTAAGGTGCCCACCATCAGATGAATGGATAAAGAAAATGTGGTGTATATATATATATATATATACACACACAATGGAATATTATTCAGCTGTAAAAAAGAAATTCTACCATTTGCAGTAAAAATTAACCAACTGGAGGAAACCATGTTGAGTGAAATA
Source organism: Lepus europaeus (assembly GCF_033115175.1). NCBI lineage: Eukaryota > Metazoa > Chordata > Mammalia > Lagomorpha > Leporidae > Lepus > Lepus europaeus. Next base: position 61,163,504 of record NC_084838.1, on the reverse strand, counting down.
TGCAGGACCCAGAAAGACAAATACCACATGTTCTCTCTTATATGTGGAAGCTAAAACTTAAAAACCAAACAAACAAAACAGAATAAAAGAAAGAAATGTCTGTGTGTATCAGTATTGCTGCAAATACAGTTTTGTAAAACCCTATTTTATACTTTTGTCAAACCAAAGGTTAGGGCGCCAGTTCTGTCCCGGTTCCTCCTCTTCCAGTCCAGCTCTCTGCTGTGGCCCGGGAAGGCAGTGGAGGATGGCCCAAGTGCCAAGTGGCCCTGCACCCACATGGGAGACCAGGAGGAAGCACCTGGCTCCTGGCTTCAGATCGGCGCAGTGCGCCGACCGTAGCGGCCATTGGAGGGTGAACCAACAGAAAGGAAGACCTTTCTCTCTGTCTCTCTCACTGTCTAACTCTGCCTGTCAAAAAAAAAAAAAAAAAAAAAAAAGCTCTCAGTTTCAACTCAACATCCTAAAGAACAAATTTTCAAGGGCTGGAAGGCCCAACTGATGATGACTCAATATGATTTTGACCGGACTGATGTGTTTTAGGGTTGTTCTTTGGTTTTGCTTTATTTTGTCTACTGGATGAAAATTCACTTAAAAAATACACCTACTAATTCAACATAAAGAAATAAATCCCTTTCTTTCTGCCTCTACTTCTCCCAAAGAAAACCAATTGACCAATACACCGTTCTTAGGAAGAGGTAGCAGTAAATCTGGCAGCTACCTAGACTGTATGGGTTTAAATTTCAGTTCTGTCCATGTGACTGTACAAATTACTCAGTTTCTCTGTGCCTCGATTTTCTCATCTGTATGAGCATAATTAATAGTATTCCACTTACGGATTCACAATGAAAACTCAAAAGTTAATGCACGTGTTTAAGATACTGTTTGGCACATGCAGAGTACTCTGGGGTTATCAGCAGTAGATTTTCAACCAACAATTAGTGAGTGCCAACTAAGGGTTAGGCATGGCACTAGAGATGATGAAGGATGAAAAATGGATCACCACCTCTTCATTGCTTCCAGGGGTCTTATAATTGGGGAAGAGGGAAGCTCTTGAAGACTTTATTAGCTAACAGATATTTCCCGCAGGTGAAAAGGTGGTGTCCTTAATCCCCCTTTTTTTTTTCTTCTTTGCTTTTGAGTAAGAAGAGGCTTAAGATTCAGTGCCTTCCTTGTCCAAGCTTACAGAATCAATGCACCTCAGGTCAACACTGTTAACAGAATTTTTGACTCCAAAACCCATGTTATTTCATCTCCATTGAGTCACAAAATGTGTCAGAGGGTGTCTCATTTTTTCTTTTCTTTTTAAGAATTTACTGGATTCTTAATCATTCTTGTGAAGCCAAGGCAATTATGCAGAGAGGATTCTGGTGCTCAGTAGCCCAGGGCAGCCTCCCGCCTCAGGGAGGAGTACCTGGAACAGTGGACATCATCTCTTCTGGAACTACCATCAAACTCCTTCTGGGTCTGCTCTGAGGCTGAAACTGCAGACTCTCAAAAGAGGCATTAAAAGCTTTGAATCAATATTGGGATTGAATAATTGAGCCTTAATGATTTCTGTCTTTGGGAACAAATGTATTTATTGATGATGACAAAGCAAAACACCAGAGATGAAACAGACAAGATTCAGGTAATGCTTCTTTTGGTATCTCCAATTAATGTTTTACCACCAGACCACCATAATTGCACAGTGCACAACATATCTAGCACGGTGCACAACACATAATAGATACTCTATAAATAGCTGTTGAGTGAATGAATGACTATGGTCTATACAAATGACTGAGAAATACTTTCAAAAGTCAACTTTTGACAGATGATAATATTTTAAAAATCATGGAATTGCAGTAGTTAATCTGACCTTTTTTTATTCTTTGTGAATAAGGAAGAAATATGACTCAAGTAAAGAATCACTGGCTCAGGTTTTGGAAAATTTGGGTTTCAAGCACTATGACCAGGCTATTTGGTGACATGAAACACATCCTCTTCATGTCTCAGTTTTCTATTTTGTAAAATGCAAGAGCTGAGCTAAGTTAGTTCATCTTTCACTGTTTATTTTAATATCACAATTTTTATATTTGTATAACCTGAAAACTTGGAACTGAAAAAAAAAAAAAAAGGCTTGCTCAACGTGAATGATCAGCAAATGTCCTGCGAGTATTTCTAACCCCTTAATAGGCTCCCTCTTCTGGAGTTTTTTAAACTCTACCTGAGGTCTTTGCCTATTAAAATCTACTTTCAAAATAGGTTTTAGGATACATTGTATTAGCTTACATTACAACATAACAAATTACCCCAAGATGTGAAGACTTAAAACCACACACACTTATAGTCTCAACGTTTCTGTGGGTCAAGAGTCTGGGCACAACTTAGCTAGATGCCCAGAGCTTGGGTCTCTCACGAAGCTGTCAATCAAGCTATCACCCAAAGCTGCAGTCTAGGATCAACCGCTATAGAATCCACCACCAGTCTCACAGGCCTCAGTTTTCTGCTATGTGGCCATCTTTATAGACTGCCTTAATGTTCTTATGACATGGCAGCTGCTGGTCTGAGATGAGGGCCAGAGAGTGTGCAATCACAGTCATTTTATAAATAATCTTAGGCCGGCGCCGCAGCTCAATAGGCTAATCCTCCACCTGCAGCGCCGGCACACCGGGTTCTACTCCTGGTCGGGGCGCCGGATTCTGTCCTGGTTGCCCCTCTTCCAGGCCAGCTCTCTGCTGTGGCCCAGGAGTGCAGTGGAGGATGGCCCAAGTCCTTGGGCCCTGCACACCATGGGAGACCAGGAGAAGCACCTGGCTCCCGACTTCGGATCAGCGCAGTGCGCTGGCCACAGCGCGCCAGGTATGGTGGCCATTGGAGGGTGAACCAATGGCAAAAGGAAGACCTTTCTCTCTGTCTCTCTCTCTCTCACTGTCTAACTCTGCCTGTCAAAAAAAATTAAAAAATAATAATCTTGATTATGACGTCCCATTATTTATGATATATTCTATTTGTTAGAACATGGTCAACAAACCCAGCATAAAATCAAGGGGAGGGGATTACAGGAAGGAATGTCAGGAAGTGCAAACCACTGCTACCACTTATATACTAGTATGAACTTTAGAAAATATGGTTAATCAAGAGGTGTTAGTTTCAATTGTGGGATATCCATCTCTCTCTATTCAATGAGAAATATAATACATATTTGATGCATGATATAAGTTACGTTGTAAAGCAGAAAATAATGTAGAATGAGGAGAGACAATGTGGTTCACATCAAAAGGGAAACCAGGGATGAGATTTTGGAACAATGATTAAGATGATGCTTGGAACCAGCACTGTGGCAGAGTGGGCTAAGCACTGTGGTGTAGTGGGCTAAGTGGGTGCCAGCATCCCATGTGGGAACTTGTTCATGTCCTGACTGCTCCTCTTCCAATCCAGCTCTCTCCTTGTGGTCTGAGAAAGCAGTGTAATATGGCCCAAGTGCTTGGGCCCCTGCACCCATGTGGGAGACACCAGAAGATCCTGACTCCTGGCTTTGGATAGTCTCAGCTCTGGCCATTACAGCCATCTGGGGAGTGAACCAATGGATGGAAAACCTTTCTCTCTTTCTCTCCATCTCTGCCTGTAATGTTACCTCTCAAATAAACAAATAAAATATTTCAAGCAAAAAAAAAAAAATGATGATTCTTGCGGGAGTGGGGCGTTGCTGGTGTACAGCAGGTTAAGCCACCACCTGCAGCACCTGCATCCCAGATGAGCATCAGTTCAAGTCCCAGCTGCTCCAGTTCCAATCCAAGTCCCTACTAATGCACCTGTGAAAGCAGTGGAGGATGGCCCAAGTGTTTGGTCCCCTGCACCCATGTGAGAGACCCAAAAGAAGCTCCTGGCTTCAGTCTGGCCCAGCCCTGGCCATTGCAGCCACTTAGAAAGTAAACCAGCAGATAGAAGATCTCTCTCTCTCTCTCTCTCTCTTTCCTACACCATCAAATTAATTCTTTAAAGATTGATTGATTGATTTGAAGTGAAGGAGAGAGAGGAAGAGTCAGAAAGACAGAGAAAGATCTTCCATTTGTTATTTCACTCCCCAAATGGTCACAATAGCCAGGGCTAGACCAAGCCAAAATCAGAAGCCACAGACGCCATCCTGGTCTCCCACATCGGTAGAAGAGGCCCCATCATTTAAGCCATCTCCCACTTCCTTCTTAGACATATTAGCCAGAACATGGGTTGGAAATTGAGCAGCTGGAACTAGAATGAGCACACAGATATGGGATATCCCAGATTGCTGTTTAACCTTCTGCACCAAAATGCCAGAGTCCCATCGTATGGTAATACATATGGTGAACACCCACACACAGGCCCAGTTCAGATTCCTGATGACCCTACTGACACAGCATTTCCCTGCCTTCCCACTTGTCATTCTCAAAATAACCAAACGATTTACTAGGAATGCATATGGCATAAATGGCTAGAACATTCCAGGTTCTGTTTGCATCCTTCTTTGAATAGGATGTTGTAGGACAATCTAGCTCAGCAAGTCCAGTGTTCCCCAAGAATAAAAACCCAGACTGGAATGCTTTTGAGGTCCCTCAGCTGTGGTGTGAGATGGGTCACACACACAGGAGATTCTACCTGCCTTGGGAAGCTCTCCTCAGTCTTAAGAGCCTGGTTTTCCATGAATCCTACGCTTCTGTTGTTTCTTCTGAGAGTCATAAAGTTGCTTCACTTAACTGATATGAATGTCCTGTCTCACTGGACTAATGCAAGTGGTAGAGTAACTGATGCCCAGTGAACTTGCTTCACCAAAGAGTTTTATCAAATTCAGCTGACTTCCCCATGGAGCAATGTATTTGTTGTTGGCTGGTTCCTCAAAACCTCCATCACCACACAAGAATAAACTGGAAAATTTCTCCCATCTATTTGCACAGCAGAGACAGAAGAGCAGAGTGAGTTGAGCTTGCTTCCTTTGCCACCTTCCTCACCACAGTTGTGTCATTATGACTCTCTAAGTCTTAGTTTTCCCATCTGAAAAAGAATAGTGGCATTGCCCAATCAATCTATCTCAGAATTCTTATTTCTAAGAACTTCTTAGAAAATGTTTTTAAAACTATATCACCTTCCAAATGGAAGAAGATATTATGATGTACATTTTCTCCAGGCACATTTAGAGAATCAGCAATTGACCTCTCCCCACTTTTCAACAGGTAAGTACAAACTTCCGTTAGGGACTAGACATTTACAGAAAAAATATTAATTATTATTATTAAGAAGTATGAGCCTAACAACAATGCTCTGCAAGTCAAGATTGCCTTAATTATACTATGGAAACAACCTGAAATCCAAACAGCTTGAAAGAACAAAGCATTATTCCTCTCGTACTAGATGCTCATCCCAGGTTAACTGAAGTTTCTGCTCTATGTTATTTCCCAGTTCAATGGTGGGTCTTGGGTTGGTAGAGCAGGGAGATCTATTGATCTATAGAGCAAAGAGGGGGCAGCATAGAACACACATTGGCCTTAAGTGGCCCAAGAGTGGCAAGCATGATTCCCTTGCATGTCCAAGGCAAGTCCTATGACCGAGAATAATTCAGAGGGGGAAAGAGGTACAATATTCCCCTGTGACCAGGCATGGTAGAGCCCTGTGAGCATCAGGATGCAGCATGTAGGCAGTCTTGCACACTGCCTGCTGAGGCAAGAGAGGGTTTGTATTTCCAACCCACAGGAGACAACCTGTAACAGAGTTCTAACTCACAAGCATGTCCTCTTATCAGTTTTGGAAGATTACTTTTCTGGCAATGAGTGATTGCATCAAGTTATTGATGTGAGGCCGATTGGGAAATTTTACCATCAATACTGCCTGCAGTGTGCCTCCAGCTCACAGAGAGAAGTCCAAAGTGGTGCTGTATGTACATGTGCACAAGCATTTGTGAGTGTGTTCTTGGGAAACGGGAAGACATGATTGGCTTAAGGTCAAGTTTAGTCAGTGCTTATAAATTTATCTTTGCAAGGTTAATGATTTAGCCCATCTAATTTAGCAGCACTGAAACTTGTTGTAAATTCGTTAGTTCAGTTGCATCTGTTTTATATCGGCCTTCAAATCACAGGCCACTTTCACTCCCTCCCCAAGCTTCCTCTTCCTTGGATTCCTACCCACCATGTTAATCCAAATGAACACTGAATTGAGGCTTCATTATTTCTGGCTTCCACTCCCAGCTCTTCCATTAACTAACTGTATTGCTTTGGAAAACTTGCTCTACTTCTGCAGGCCTTATCTCTAAAATGAGGGGGTTGGCTAACTGCTTATGGTTCTAAGTCATGCTGTGAAACCAGATAGAGTATGTGTGTTTCTTCCTGTTTCCTGAGTTTATCAGCAACAGGAGGAGCTGTCTTGGCAAAAGCTTGGCCTCCTAACATACAACAGAATCCTTTTGAAGATCAGTTACATTTCAGCACCTCCCAATGTATTATTTCCTCAGTTCCCTTTTTGCCAGCTTTGGGAGACAGAAACTCAGACAAAAGGTGCAATTTATATGCATTGTATTTTACTATCTTTTCTCCTTACTTAAAACAAAAAGAATACACATACAAGGGAAAAACTATTTCTCTGATTATAATAACTAGTATTTTAAAGGTTTTTATTATACTATAATGTTGATTATTTGAACCATAGGTGAAGAAAGTAACTATTATAGCTTTAATTGCCTGTTATTTTTTAAATTTATTTATTTATTTGAAAGTCAAAGTTACACAAAAGGAGAAGGAGAGGCAGAGAGAGAGAAAGAAGTCTTCCATCCTCTGGTTCACTCTGCAGTTAGCCGCAATGTCTGGAGCTGTGCCGATCTGAAGCCGGGAGCCAGGAGTTTTTTCTGGTTCTCCCATGCAGGTGTAGGCGCCCAAGGACTTGGGCCATCTTCTACTGCTTTCCCAGGCCATAGCAAAGAGCTGGATTGGAAGTGGAGCAGCTGGGACCCATACTGGCACCCACATGGGATGCCAGCGCGGCAGGCAATGGCTTTAACGGCTACGCCACAGCGCCGGCTCTGCCTGTTTTTCTTAACATTTTTACAGCCACATATGTAATAGATGCACTTATGTAATAGATATGTAATAGATCCAAAACATTATGGAATACCAGACTAGTAGAACAGGGTCATGTTTATTTATTTGGTTTTGTAGATATGAGGCCACTGAAGAAATTATCTCAATAGAAGGAAAAGGTTTCTCAGGTGTCCACCTGTCACAAGCTTTCTAAAAACATGGCTTCAAGAACAAGTTCATACTTTGCTCAGAAATGTCTTCAATGCCTTAAAAATGGCACTCTAAGATTCATAGTTTTTCCTGAATTTTCTCAGCTATGATTCGTAACTTGGAAAACCTAATGGTTTTTGGAATCTTGCAAATTTTGCTGCAAACTGTAGTGACCAAGCTAACCTTGAGCAAGTGTGCAAACTCCAACCCCTCAGTTTCTTCATCACCAAATGGAAAAGATACCTATCTAACTAATTACTATGAGTAGTACATAAAAGAGCACAAGTAAAGCTGAGTATAGTACAATACATGGCAGGTTAACAACCACTTCATTTACATGAAACTATTGGGATGAGGTTTACATTATACTTGTCATTCAGTTCCAAACTTATCAAAATATTAGGTCCTTTAAAGAACATAAAGGAAAAAAAGGTAAGTTGGTCAAAGCAAATTTGTCTCATGAGTAAAGGAAGTATTCATGTATTTAGATTTTCTCAAAAGTTAACTGGAGTATTGTGGGCTTCTCAATGATAGCTGATTTAGTAATCTGTACTCTTGTTCTATTTATTCAGTGATGTTATTGGCTTCATGGAGTTCACAGAATCAAAACTATATGCCTAGAAATTAGGGATGGGAGACAGCTCTTTTCTTATAGTCCTTGTCCTTAGACCAGCAAGGATGAAAAAAAAAATACATGTAGAACTCTTTTGATAAATTTTAAGCAAATTTAGCAACTTATTTCTATGAATAAAACACTTCAAAGCATTTCAATAACACTAAAATATGCACATATAGTTACTTATTATATCTGAATTGGGCCATAAATCTTGCACCCTCAACATTTTTAAATAGAAAGTTTGAGGAAAAATACCAACCAAAGAAAAATCAGCCCTAGCAGTGTGCTATTCATACCTCAACTTATCATCGATAACATATTTTCTTCATCTCCACTGGTTAACAATTCAGTTTCATTTTTATGCCATATCTTCATTTCTGTCCTTAAATAATCTTTATAACTTCTCCTACTGTTTCCTGGAGAAAGGAACCATGCTGAAGTTCAGGTCTTTATAAAGTTTCCTTAGGTATGATTTCTGGATTTCTCTTCATTCCCAAGCATTAAAATCTCTTCCTTCAATACAGCTACTAGTCTTCCTTCCCCTCCCCCCATTCCAAAATTCATTTTGGTCTCCTCAGGCCCCAACCAAAGAACCACAGAGTTTTAGGGCTAGAAGACATCTTACATATGATTATTTTCTGGTCTTTCTTGTAAAAATTAAGGAAAGCAAGGCCCTGAGACATTACATGTACTACATTTTCCAGTTCATAATCTCTCTCTTTTTTTTTTTTTTTTTTTGACAAGCAGAGTGGACAGTGAGAGAGAGAGAGAGACAGAGAGAAAGGTCTTCCTTTGCTGTTGGTTCACCCTCCAATGGCCGCTGCAGCTGGCGTGCTGCGGCCGACGCACCGTGCTGATCCAAAGGCAGGAGCCAGGTGCTTCTCCTGGTCTCCCATGGGGTGCAGGACCCAAGCACTTGGGCCATCCTCCACTACACTCCCGGGCCACAGCAGAGAGCTGGCCTGGAAGAGGGGCAACCAGGACAGAATCCGGCACCCCGACTGGGTTAGAACCCGGTGTGCCGGCGCCGCAGGCGGAGGATTAGCCTAGTGAGCCGCGGCGCCAGCCTCATAGTCTCTTTTAATATGAATTAAGCTTGACCCCTACTTTTTCCCCCAAAATTTAGATAGGTAGACAGATATATGAATAGATAGATGATAGAGACAAAATAAAATACCACTTGTTTTTAATTTTGATAGATAATTTTGATTCTTCAAATTATTTTATCATCTGTGAAATTTGGATGTTTGGATTGATGCACAATGTGGAGGGTAATCAGGTAAAATTAGATACATGGCCCATAAATTCTTTTCCAAGTTAAAAATCTATGCTTAACATGTTGTGTAGTCATTTATTCCACCTAACAGGAAGAGGGAAGGGGTATCTAACAGGGTTTTCCATTCTCCCAAGTGCTACCTTACAGCTGTGGTCTTGTGGTAACATGGCTGGTACAATTAGAAACCAAAATTAGAAACCAAGCAACCACAAGAGGAAGAGACTCGGGAACAGCTCTAGGCCTTGACCCAGGATTTCCAGCCAATGACATTGCCGGGGACTATACTTTACTCACATATGGTCTGTAGCCTACAATGCTTGGAACACAGCAATCTCCACATACCTTGCGTGCATACCTGGAAAACTTCATGCTCATTTAACTGAAACCTTTAAACAAACCTTAGCAAAAAAGAAAACTAGATAACTGGTTACTTAACTAAGGACCATAACTCAACTCATCATAGGGTGTCATCAACAGCTCTGCTGCCATGATACACCCCAGCAGAGAAATACACAAATGTTTTTCATCAGAACCACTGATAGGATCCTCCTTGACATTGAGCTATGAGTTTTATTGTTATTTTAAATAAAAACTATCATCCAACACATGAATTTTATAACATCTGTTTTCATTCTGAATTCCTTTTTCCCAAAAAAAGTTTCATCAGTGAAAATTATCATTGAAGACTTGGGAATTTGAAAAGCTTAAATTCATACACACAAAACAAAACAAAACCCAAGCTGTCAAGTTCATAGATTTTGGGTGACAGAGAGGCGGTTATGAAGCAGCCATCCTGGCAATCTGGCCTTACAAACACCAAAGCAAAAAGGACTCATCAGGCTTTTTTTCTTTTCATCCAATTGTATAATGACATAAGATAAATTCAAGATTCACCATCAATTTAAAATTTTTTGGCCATGACTCTGGGGCTTTCTGAGGTATATAACATTATGTTCCCCCTCCCCTGGTGAGTTAGAGAAGCACATCAGGACCCTGGAATCCAGAACTCCAGTCTCTTTACCCACCAGTGACACCCAGCTGGGTCAATAATTCTTGCTTTCTAAAAAAATACAGGGATATGATATTACTTCTTTATTAAAACAGCCTTTTGAGTCAACCTGTTTATGTGAATTAAAAAAAAAAAACTCGTGTTGGTGAATTATGTTACAATTAGTGAGATTTCAGAAGAAAAGCATTAAGGACTCATATGTTATGGCCATGCTATGTGAAATATTATGGTTAGTGTCTGATTTATCAACAATCCTCTGGAGGGAAGGTATTCTTCTGTGTTTTTAAGAGAACAGGAGGAAAACTCTGCAGTTATTATGTGGCCAGAGACTGATTTATTTTGATTCCCATTGCAGTCAAATAACGTTGAGCCAAAGGGCGAGGTTGGGGGGGATGGTAATAGTAACAGCACAGTCTCGCTGTAGAAGGTTCTCCTGACCCAGAGTTTCTCAGTGTGAAGCTTTATATGACACTTAGTACCGTGAGTGGACTTCCACGTCAGCGCAAATCACAATTCCCATGTCCTAACACAAGGACACAAAGCACACAATGATGGCCTAGAACAGAAGAGGAAACATACCTGGGGGGTGGGAGCACATGAAATCATCTCTTTTTTTCTTTCATCATAGCCCACAAGCAAAATAATCACCATCCCTGGAACCCATGGGTTTTGACTCAAACCCTGGACATGTGTGGGTTCAAAGGATACCATTGAAAGCCCTCTTGTGCCTGTTGCTGATCATGTGTGCTTAACGGTGTCCATGACCAGGGACAAGCTAACTCCAAGTAGGTTGAGGTTTAGAAGAGCCTCCTGCCAAGATCCAAATGTACTTAATACAAGCCAGGGCTGGGTCAAAAGTGTGTCGTTTGGTATTGCTACAAGGATAGGAGGAAAAGGCTATTTTAAGAAACAATATGGTTTTTGGTGATCTCTGTGAAGTTTATGAGTAGTCAGAAAAGAGAACATAAAACTCGCTCTACACATGTAATTAAAATACAGGGTAACTAAATTCATGTGTAAGTAATAGGAGAACAGAGAGGAGCCAGGGGATCATAATAGGCATCCTGGTTGAAGTGAAAAGCAATTTGTGGTGGCGCTTTCAAATTCCTACTTTAGTGGACAGATTTGGAAAGCTCACGTATGGTCTTCCTGGCTGGGTAGGTTTACTTTCATAGCCCTTTCATTTAAAAAATTTCCCTAAAAATAGCAGTTGGGTTTGGTTTTGTGTTTTTCTGCAGGAGAAATCACAGCTTTATAAATGAATCCGTTTCATGGGAGCAAACTGCCATGTTCAACAGTTAGCAGTTCCATAGTGGCATAGGGGAGATTATGAGGCCCAAAATGCCAGCATCTCAAAGATGGTCTCCCACACTTCCATGGGGCCTATCAAATTCCAAAGAATGTTCTAACTGCTGATGTATAAAATAGAGACAATGGAGTTGGCAGGAAGGGACTTTACAAAATAACAGATGTTACTAACAATCCTGGAGTTTGTTTGCCATCACGTGGATGAAACATCTGCATGATGGGCTGAATTATTCACATTGTTCTAGACAGTACGGTGTCTACCTGCTCACCCCACCCCGACCTGAGATAGGACAGTGGGGGATGGCTTTGACTGCTAACCATGCAATAAGCTACTGCAGATTGGTAGGCCCCCTTGTGACCAAGACTTGGCACCACATAGAGCTGTTTGTTATTCCTAATAAACCCTATAAAATAGACTCAGACCAGATTTATAAGGGGGGGGGGGGAGTGGAGATGATAGTAGAATGTAGACAGATCATGAAAGAACAAAGGATCCTCTCCATTTTGGATCATAAATGATCTGTAAAAAGAACAATCATGCAAAAGATCTTAGTCATGGGCCATGGCCTCCAAATCTCAGCCTCTAAAACATGTGTGCATATTCTGGACAGAGTAATCTCACTTTTTTCTATGTGAGCTTCTGGCTTGAATCATAAACTACACTGAACTGCAGAACATTAGAGTGAAAGGAGCCTTGGATCCCTTCTTGATGAGTATCATGTTCCCCTGTGGGAGAATATGCAGAATGACCAACATTTAACACCACAGACCAATCCAGTGTCTGGAAATAGAGTATATGAGCTAAGAGAGGAGCACACTTTCTGGGGCAGACAGCCTTGGCATCAGGTGCTAGCTCTGCCTTTTTCTTGGCTGTAGCCTCCTCCAGATTCCAGTTCCTATGCCTGTCAGGTCAGAAGACCAAAGTCAGGTCAGCAAAGTCTGCACACCACTAAGTGAGGCATCAGCTTCTGGACAGGTAGCATTAATAACACAAAGAATGTTTGAATTAGGGAAGATTAGAAGGCTCAGGGGTAAAATAAATAACTTTTAGTAGATTGACAATGAAAGAAAAGTGGCCATCAAATACTCTAGTAATGAAGTTTTCCCTAGATCTCTGGAACTTCCACAGCCTGTCTGCTAGGATCTATGGGGTAAAAGAGAGCCTGGGAAATGGGATTCCAGGATGTTCTTACCCAACACCTACTCCCAGCTTCAACCATGACAGCTTTGCATCTTTCTCTTTGGGATACTCAGCTCCTGAGTTACATCCCATTAAAGAAACTGCATGGCCACTATCCATAGGGGATACATTACAACACACTCAGCAGAAGATGGGTGCCATATATAGCACCAAATCCTATATATTCTAGTTTTTCCTATGTGTCTTGCCACATTGCCACATAGTACCAGAATTAATGTCTCCCTTCATGTGTTATGCCCGGGGGGCCTCCTTTGCACCATTACTCTTGTGATTTGAAACCATTACTGATAAAATAAGGGTTACTTGAAAACTAGTCCAGCCATACTGTGACACTTGATCTGATAACTGCAATGGCTACCAAGTGACTAACAGGCAGGTAGCATACATAGCATGGATATGCTGGACAAGAGGAGAATTCACATCCCAGGCAGCCAAGAGCAGGATTGCTCAAGAGTTCACCACACAACTCAGAACAGTGTGCAATTTAAATCATATGACATGTTTATTTCTGCAGTTTTCCATTTAATATTTTCAAACAGAGGGCCAGCAATGTGGCACAGCTGGTTAAGCCATGCCTACAGCATCGGCATCTCATTTGGGCACTGCTTTGAGTCCTAGCTGCTCCACTTCCAATCCAGCTGCCTGCTCATGTGCCAGGGAAGGCAGCAAAGGAAGGCCCAGGTTCTTGGGCCTTTGTATCCATGTGGGAAACCAGGAAAAAGCTCCTGGCTCCTGACCTCAGCCTGGCCCAGCCCTGGCTCCTGACCTCAGCCTGGCCCAGCCCCGGCCATTGCGGCTATTTGGAGAGTAAATCAGCAGATGGAAGATTCTCTCTCTCTCTTCCTCTGCCTTTCAAGTAAGTAAATATTCTATTTTCAGACAATGGTTAAATATGGACAACTGAAACTGGAATGTGAAAAAATGCATAAGGGGAGACTACTGTATATGTGTATATTCATTCTCCGGCTTCACTCGAAGCACTTGTGGTGAGAACAGCATACAGCCAAATATAAATAGCTGTTCAGCCTCAAGCAGGTCACTCACTGTCTCTGGACCTCAGGCACTTCCTTTCTAACATAGAGATTCAGAACACCAATCCTTGGGGTCTCTTTTTGGTAGTAACAGCCTCACCTACTCCCACGTGTGCAGCCCCTAGCCTAAGGAGAGCAAGAATTTTCCTTTCCCTTCCTCGCAAACAGAAGCCGTTCCCCCTCCTGGGGAATACATTATACCTCAAAACAAAACACCCCATTTCTTTCTCCTATTTGGAGTTTCAAGTTCTGTTATGACAACAAGCCTCTGCCATCTGATTGACCTGAAAAATCTTCTCCTGTCACTCAGTCCTCCATGCTGGGTTGTAATATTTTCTTCCCGTTTCTTTCTCTCCCCTGAGGGCTGGGAAGAAGGGGAGAAGGAGAGAAGTTCAGAAGCATCCCAGTGTTTCTGGCTCCTCTTCCTGACTGGCACCTGCCTGCCTGATGTTGCACTGGCAAAGAGAAGGCAAAGTGGGCCCTGCTCAGCCTGGGAGAGATACAAGTGGCTTTCAGCAATCCTGACTACACTTGCCGTAAAATGCCGGCTGCCCATGTTTGTTGAACTCTGAGTCTTGAATAATATTGTGCACTTTATCTTTATAGCCTCTTTTATGCTAACAGGCCTAGGGGTAGCAAAAAAGGGCAATGTACTGCAGTCTGCTAAAAGCTTTGCCGTTTGATTGCTTCATAATTTCACCATTCATCTAATTTGGAGTGCACATTCGTGCAACAAACCTGTCTGTCACCCTTAACAAGCTCTTTGGTACAGAGCGGAACAATCTCCCATAATGTAAACAACCTTCTCCTTCGGCAAAGAAAGAAAGCACACAACACGGTTTTAACACTTGCAGATGTAATTGCTTTGGACTTTCCCACCCATAGTATTGGATTTCTCAATTCCCAGGACTCTTCATCAACGGATAACTTTCTAAACAGTTTTCCCCCTATTCTTTCTTCAAAGCTATTTCATGCACATTTTCTTAATGCCTTCTGTGCACAAGCAACCATACTAGGAAACACAAGAGTTGGGACTCTCTGTAAGATAAGGGTTTTCCTTCTTGGCGAAGAGTTCTGTAGTAAAGACAATGCATACTTAAAAGTAAGACAAATGTGCCTTTTGACCTTGGGTCTTCCACTCAGTAGCTATGTTACCTTGGCAAGTTAATCATTCTCTTCCACCTAAATTTTCCCATTGGCAACATGAGATCCAGACACATTGGTGAAGACCAAAAACAACAATAAATGTGTGTGTGGTATACAAATAATTAAAAACATGTAAGAAGTGAATTGAAACTATTTAAGTTTTATCTTCTGTTTATGATGCAACCACCTGAATTCCCTGTGCCAGCAACCCCTGCCTTCATATACCTACAAGAGCACACATATGCCAAGGGAAAGAGAAAGTGAGGAAAAGTGAAAGCATGAGAGAGAGCGAACAAGCAGTTGATAATCAAGTGGATGTGGATTTCATGTCAATTCTTCCACTGACTCCCTGAGGATCAAGACCCTTCCTCCAATAATGAAATTTCCTAATTTATACTCCGTGAGACAGACATAATTGAATTAAAGGAAGGACAGACAGTAGCTTTGCCAAATTTTCATCATTTTATGTGCTTTTTTTCAATGTCTATAAGTGTAGAAAGCATTTAAATTCAAGAAAATTCTCAAAAAGTTCTGAGTCACATGGAGGATATTTGGGGGATGCCAAATCAAAGAGGTCAATGCAAATTAAGTCGTAAGCTTCACAAGCAGCTTGATTAATATTTTACACTGCTTTGACAGGGTTGACTATTTGTTTTGATGCAATATAAAAATAAAACCTAGATTGAAAGTGCCCTGAGAGTCTTGGGACTGCTTCTTAATTACAGTCATCAAAGGTAGGTAAACAAGGGGAGCAAGTTGATGACAAACGACATTAGAAATGCAGGGCCCTGGATAGTTTTGTTACCTTTGCCTGTAGGAAAATAAGTCAATGGTGATGAAATTATGAATGAGATACTGAGATATGAAGCATATAAATTATTATAGGAGGGCAGAGAATGTCCAAGAGGCAGTCAAGAAAGAAAATTTACCAAAACTTGATGTTACTAATTGGCTCATCCTAGAATTAAGTATGCTAAGGAACCCATAATCTTGTTTGTTTGGACTTTCCATTTTATTTTGTTTTAGATCTACTAGAGACTGCAATTCTAAAATTACATGTCTGTCTCCCTTACTGGACCAGTGATTTTTAGAAAGAAAACAGGGCCTTTCTTAGAAGATCAAGAAAGGGATGGAGGAAAAAAAGAGGGACAACTTATCAACTAATTCAAGTATGAAAATTGTCATAAAAATGATATTGGCCAGCTGTTCACCACGCCTAGGACAAAAGAGGGAAAAAACTGTCTCACATTGCAGTGGGAGTTTGGTGTTCAACAGCAAGACATCTTTCCTGATATATGTGATGGACACTGAAAGTTCATAGTGTTGTTTCTGGAAATACTTAAAACTCATATAAACAGGTGACTCTTTGGCAGTCTATGTGTACAGTTTTGTAGGGAACCTGGACAAGTTACATTTTTGTAGGTCTAGCCTCAGTCTGATCCAATGGACTTTATTGGAGTTAAGATAAAAGATCTCTATGTAATGCTATATGCCAAATGATGTTTCTTCTTAGTAAGTTTAATAGGTAATCCAATTGTTAATTACACTAGCATCTAATTTGTGATACAGTTAACCAAAATTTAGTCTCCTCCAAAATACTTCCTCTAAAATAAACCTTGTAACAAAAACTATTTTCAAGTAATATTGGATCTCCATTCTTGTCTTTCTGTTGCTAAACTATAATGAAAACTAGAACTATAATTAAACATGGTGGAGTCATTCAACTTGAACCCAATAAATTAATACTGTCAAATCCATGGTATTTTTGCTTCCTTTTATGGGGATAAATTAAAAGAACATCTATGTGCCTATATAAACAAAATTAACTGATCTAGTTTCCTATACTTTGAATTTATTTGGTAGTTATTCAATGATTATTCATTAAATGTATCTCAACAGACTCAATATTTATGTGGTATTTAATCATATTTAAAGAATGATAGCTGTGCTCCTATCTGATTCTTACAAAAATTTGCTAAGCAGGTCCAGAACATCATCATTTTAATGACTCTAAAACTAAAGTTCAAAAAAGTTAAATGACTTACTTATGTTTCATCAGCTAGTATGATTTAAAGACTGAAACAGGATTGTGTGACTAATCTTTCAATTCTCTTGATCTTTCAATATTCTATCTGTATTCTCCATCCATTAGGGGTTTACAACAGACCAGATGACAGGCAGGTAAGCAAGTAGAGTATTAATATCAAATAATTCTTCAAGAAAAGGCAGATGGCTGGCCGGTGCCACAGCTCAATAGGCTAATCCTCCGCCTGCTGCGCCGGCACACTGGGTTCTAGTCCTGGTCAGGGCGCCAGATTCTGTCCCAGTTGCTCCTCTTCCAGGCCAGCTCTCTGCTGTGGCCCAGGAATGCAGTGGAGGATGGCCCAAGTGCTTGGGCCCTGCACCCGCATGGGAGACCAGGAGAAGCACCTGGCTATTGGCTTTGGATCAGCGCAATGCACCAGCCGCAGCGGCCATTGGAAGGTGAACCAACGGAAAAGGAAGACCTTTCTCTCTGTCTCTCTCTCTCTCTCTCTCACTGTCCACCTTCCTGTCCAAAAAAAAAGAAAGAAAGAAAGAAAAGGCAGATGTCACAGAAATCCATATAATTGGATAACTAAATAGTGCCATAAATCACAAGTGCTGCTGGAATTTAAAAACCAAGAAATCACAGTGACCAGAGGAGTCAGGCTTGGGGACGGAAATGGGATTCAACATCCCAAAATATGGATAAAAATTCTTAGACTAAGATGTTAACAAAAAAAAAAAAAAAAAGGTTCGGGCAAAGGAAAATGACAGAAGCACTGAGCAAGGACTTTAGTGGGGGTTCAGAGGACAATGAAGACTGTACCCATATTCTCCAGATGAGTAAACTAAGATTCTGGTTATCTGTAGTGGGTTGTCCAAGATCACAGAGCTCCCACAGAGAATTGCAAAACAATAGCCATAAATTCTTCTTGTCTGTTCCTTGGCCTTCTTAGTCTGTGTGTTGCTAAATGTGAATATCACTGAGTGGAAAAATAAAGAACAAATATTTAGGGAGCAGGCATTTAACCTAGCAGTTAGGTGCCCACATCCACATCAGAGTACAGAGTTCTAAATTCAGCTCCCAATTCCAGCTTCTTGTTAACACATACCATGGGAGGCAGCGGTAGTGGCTCAAGTAACTGGCTTCCTGCCACCACATGGGAGACCTGGATTGTGTTCCTGGCTCCTGCATCCTGGCTTTAGCCTCAGCCAAACCCTGGATGTTACAGGCAGTTGGCGAGTGAACCTGTGGATAAGAACTAACTCACCATTGCGTGTTCTCTCTCTCTCTCTCTCTCTCTCTCTCTCTCTCTCTCTTTCAAATAAATAAGAAATAATTTTCAAAATATTAGAAAAATAATAAAGGTTTATTCTGTTCACCATTCAGAAAGCCAGGATGTCCAAGGACCAGGGCCCATGTTTTGTAAGGACCACCTTGCTGGGATAGTCTTAAGCCAGAGTCCCAAGGCAGGTCATGGCATCATGCAGCAGGAAGGGTGCATTAGAGCCGGAGCCAAACAGACTTTCATAAGACTCACTTTCACGATAATCTGTTAATCCATTAAAGCACAAATGAATTCTATCTTTAATACCTCATAATAGGGAATAAATTTCAGTAGAGTTTTGGTGGAACATTCACCCCATGGCAAAAGCATTCCCCTTTTCAATATGCTTTTTTTTTAACTTTTATTTAATGAATATAAATTTCCAAAGTGCAGTTTATGGATTACAATGGCTTCCTCCCCCATAACTTTCCTCCCACCCGCAACCCTCCCCTTTCCCCCTCCCTCTCCCCTTCCATTCACATCAAGATTCATTTTCAATTCTCTTTATATACAGAAGATCAGTTTAGTATATATTAAGTAAAGATTTCAACAGTTTGCCCCATATAGCAACACAAAGTGAAAAAACTACCGTTGGAGTACTAGTTATAGCACCCTTTTTAATATGCTTTTGCCAGTCATCTCATTTCACCAATCCTGGAGTCAGGGTTGGACTTGGGAACAAAATGTGACAGAAGTAGCATGATATGATTCCCAAGACTAGTACCCAAGAGACTTTGCGACTTCATTTTATTTTGTCAACTTGAAACACTGCCCTAAGACCACAATACAAGGCAGCTGGCCTAGCCTCTCCCAGGCTGAGAGACCACATACAGGGAAACCAAGATGCCACTGCCAGGAGCCAGCAGATAGGAGTGAGACCATCTGGGACTCTCTCGTCCAGCCGTCACTCCATCTGACTGTAGCTGCATGAGTAAACCCAGGTGAAACCGGCAGAGGAATCACCCACACACAGGATTAGAAGAAGTCATAACTCTTGTTTTGAGCAGTTTCTACACCTGATTCCATCATACAACAGCACTTCCTGAAACACCAGGACAATGAGTTGGAGTTTTTCCAGTTATTAACTAGGGGCTATGTGAAATATTTGTGCTAGAGAACAAAATGAAGAGAATACATTTCTGCAAGTAAATTGGCATTCTAGACTTCTGGGGAAGAAATGAGAAGCCCTTAGTAAGTGCTTATAATAATCCAGGCTTTAGTTAATGAGTTTCATAAAGGTGATTTAAGTTGAGCATGTGGATTTCCTATGGACTGTCCATTCTCCCCTTCTTTCTTCATAATAAGAATCTGAAAACTTTCTTATCACGTGACCATTCCAAATCAAAGCTACACTTCTAAGCCTCTTTTGTAGACAATTATGGCCTCAAATCAGTACTTGCCGTTAAAATACAGCAATCGTGTTGTGCAGTAGATCCTTTTGCCCTCTTTTCTTTGTCCTTTGTACACTTCCCAGCCTGTGACACAGAAATGAAGGCGCATACTCAGCCACTGTCTTACACCATGGCTATGACAGCCCCCAAATATAGCAGAGCTGGAGAAAGAGGCCTGTACTCCTGATGACCTCCCCAGCAAAACAGTACTCTGTTATTTTTATGGCAGAAAAAGTCAGCAATTATCTTGATTAGGCTACCCTTATTTTGGAGTTTTCATCACCTCCAACCCAGCTGACACATTGATAATTGGTATAGGGAAAGAAACATGGGACCTGGCATGGTGGCGTAGCAGGTAAAGCTGCCACCTACAGTGCCAAAATCCCATATGGCACCGGTTCGAGTCCTAGCTGCTCCACTTCAAGTCTAGCTCTCTACTATGGCCTGGAAAACCAGTAGAAGATGGCCCAAGTCCTTGGGCCCCTGCACCCACGTGGGAGACCCAGAGGAATCTCCTGGCTCCTGGCTTCGGATCAGCTTAGCTCTAGCCATTGCAGCCAATTGGGGATTGAACCATCGGATGGAAGACCTCTCTCTCTCTCTCTCTCTCTCTTCCTCTCCCTCTCTCTCTCTCTCCCCCCTTCTCTCTCTGTGTAACTCTCACTTTCAAATAAATAAATAAATCTTAAAAAAAGAAAGAAAGAGAGTAACAAACAAACAAACAAACATGGCCAGACTTGGTCTCTCCCTAGGTGAAAGAAAAGGAGATGACATCCAAAAGTGGAAGAAGTTTTGAACCTGCATGATTACAGACTCAAGCTTTTTCACTCTGAGACATATTCAGTTCCAAACTCCCAACCAATACATTAGGAAGTGTTTGAATCATTGGAGTGTGTATAGTAGTCTTCTCACTCTGTTGTCAGAACTTCACAAGTAGCAGACCAGAACAGTTATCCAGTCCCAAATGTGGCAAGGTAGGGCAAAGTCCACATTATACATAGGATGGCCATGGCAAAGGTTGGTCAAGATGAACATTTTAGTTCTTTGCTTACTTAGAATAGAGTTACTCTTATCCCAGAAACAACATAAACTTGCACCATTTAGTTAGGAAAAAATGTAATTTGAGAGCTGGCACTGTGGCACAGTGGGTTAATTCCCTGGCCTCAGGTGCCAGTATCCC
This sequence comes from Lepus europaeus, assembly GCF_033115175.1. Classification (NCBI taxonomy): domain Eukaryota; kingdom Metazoa; phylum Chordata; class Mammalia; order Lagomorpha; family Leporidae; genus Lepus; species Lepus europaeus. Next base: position 61,142,764 of record NC_084838.1, on the reverse strand, counting down.
ATATGGGTGCTGGTTCAAGACCCAGCTGCTCCACTTCCAATCCAGCTCTCTGCTATGGCCTGGGAAAGCAGTAGAAGATGGCCCAAGTCCTTGGGCACCTGCACCAGTGTGGGAGACCCGGAGGAGGCTCCTGGTTCCTGGCTTTGGATTGGCACAGCTCCAGTTGTTGTGGCCAGTTGGGGAGTGAACCATTGGGTAGAGAACCCCTCTCTCTCTGTCTCTCTCTCCCTCTCCTCTCTGTGTAACTCTTTCAAATAAATAAATAAATCTTTTTTAAAAAATGCAATTTGGGATAGAAAAATAAAACAGTACTCCAGATGTCTGGGATACACAGTCAACAAAAGAGACAAAGACCCCTGTCCTCTAACAGCTTCTGCTCAGCCAGGGGGAGGCCAGAAAAGAGCGACAGACACAGCAAGGCAAGGGCTATGACCTGGGAGACAGTGTGATGTCCCCACTGACAGAAGCAAAGAGAAGCGAGTGGAGAAGATGAGAAGTCTACCCAGCAGGGATGGAAGGAGCGTAAACTCCATTTAGCAAGAGCTTCAGTAGTAAGATTAGCTGGAGTATCTGGAACTTTCTGGGAAAAGAAGTGTGTAAACATCCACAAAAGAGATGAATTTCCTCCAGGCTAATTTGTAGGGTTGATTAATGCCTTCAGTTTCTTTGAATCAACTAGGTAATCGGCATGGTTGATCCAAATGTGGTTGAGAGCCACATACTTCTGAGTTCAGAAAAACAAAAAGCTCAGTAAAACTTCATAGTTAAAGTCAAAAAAACTATAATCATTTTAATATAGCTCACATTTATTGAGCTCTTACTCTGTACCAAATTGTTTAACAGACATAAGGTGGTACTTGAGGTAGAGGGACTTCTACTGAAGCATTTTTTTTTTAAAGAACAGAATCAGAAATGTGTTCCTAATCACTACCAAGTATATATGTGACTTTCTGCATGTATGTGCAAATGTGTGTATACCAGCCTTGTAAATACTGGAATATTCTACATACCCTGAGCACCTAAAGATTCCGGTAAATATCTAGATGTCAACTGGTTAAAATAGCATTGACTGAAACCTTTTGCAATATGCTATTGGTGGGGAGGATGTTTTGTGGTATAAATTTATTGGCTGCTATTTAAATGAAGAGAATTACAATGCACTATAATGTCCGTTCTAATCAAGGAATGCTGGAAGATTGAATTTCAGACTGTAAATATGGTGCACACATTTGTCTCTGGATGAGACTTTGTATGCTGGCTGTTGAAACACTTGTGGGAAGGTGAAAATTTTGTGCACTAATAGGTTCCTGTGGCAGAGTCGAGTCTTAAAACAGTGAAAGGTGTCTTCACCGAAAAAGCAAGTCACCTTATCCTGCACTTGAATGCAGCCGTTCTGGGTACACGTAAGAAGAACTTATTCTCCTGGGAAGGGTTTTGACAGTGGGGAAGCTACAGCTGATAAGGAAAAGCAGCATCACCTTCACAAACACAGGGTGTAAGATAGGACACCAGAATTTCAGGCAACTTTCACGATACTAGCTGAGACGACATCAAATGTTTTTGAGTAATTATTTAATTCTAATGAGATATTTTTATTTACAGTAGGAATAAGCAAGAATACACAAAGTTTTAATAAAGCACTTACTTTTTTCTTTAGAAGATATGCTGCATTAAGCCAACCTCAAACCTTTAGAGCATGAATCTAAATTAATCCAAAGTTTTAAGTAACTTGTCAAAAAACCAATGAATTAATAACTGATAGTATTAGGTTTCTGAGCCCATGACATCTGACTTGGGAAGCAGTCTGTTTGAACAGCATCCTTACCAACACACATACATCCACACACACATACACACACTTTACAGAGTTGATAGAGAAAGCCACTATCTGTTTCCTTTAAACTTTCACATGTATTAAAAACAGAGATGGATCAATGGAAATGGACCAGGGCCTGATGACTTGTGAGTCCCTGAATTCAGCCATGTCCAAAGCCACCTCTACCCATGTCCCACACATGTATGTACACCCATATTGCCCCGCCTATGTAAGCCAACCTTAACTGTCTTCCATCATCTTTGACACAGTTCCAAGGAGTACAGTGTCCCTTTCCAGGGAGAGGGACAGACATGCCTAAGTCAGCAGAGCAAGGCTGTGTAATCCTCTCTAGGTGCAGAAGGCAAAAAATGAGACCAGGGGCTAGCAAGGGAGCTGTACTAGGTCAAGTCTCAGCCTTAAACTCTACAGTGTATGAGGGCATCTTCGAAAGTTCTTGGAATATACACATGACACGAAAACGACCCATGGATTTCAGAAGCCAGGCTTTGCAGCTCCCCTCACAGGCCATTGGACTTTGAGGAACAGAGCAGGAAATTCACATATCCTAATCAAGAAGATAAAGGGCAGAAGCAAGAGGCAAAAGCTTAGTTTAGCTGCCTAGTATTCTTGCTCTTGCCCTTTTCCCACTCTCCACCCACCCACCCATCACCCACCAACGGCCCTGACCTCCCTGGTTCACACACACACACACACACACACCCATGCAACCTCCAGCCGGAGCTGCTCATGACAAGGGCACTTTGCAAGAAGACACTACGCCTTTCCTTTTCTCTCTTCTCTCTCCCATTCGGATGCAGAAAAATATCCCAGCATCGCCCGGGCCTGTAACATAATCCAGGCTAAATGCGGAAATTGCAAAGCTGAGGCTGAAATAGACACCACATCCTTAGCTCAACCTCATTGAATCTCCTTAAAACAAAATAAAAAAGGAAAAGGACAGAGACAAATCATACTGGGAGACTGATGGCCTAAGTCAGCCCTCGAGCTTGGTTGGTCTGTCTTTTGTCAGTTCAGGCCCAGACTGCCAGCACTGTCGTTGCACTCTTGTTAGGAATCATCATTGGCTACATAAACAAAGCATATCTTTTCCGAGCAGCAATTTCTTTCTCTCTCTCCCTCTCTCTCCTCTCTCTCTCTACACACACACACACACACACACGCGCGCACTCATGCTTTCTGGCTTCCCGACTGCTCTGTCCCAGACAGAGACAAAAAGTTTTAAGAACTGAATGACTTAAAGGGGAAATGCTGTATTTCCTAAAATGAGGGCATTGTGCTGTCTTTTCTCCCGCCCTGAGTTTCCGGGACTTCAAACAAAACCCCAGGCAAACAAAAGCCAGGAGAGCTCGGGGCAGCTGCCTCCCAAGGGTTAAAACTAGATCAAAATCAAATGGCACGCTTCGCCATGTCTTCTGCATGACTGATACTGCAATCGATCTGCAGCGGTTCATTTTCTCTCTGGAATCTCTGCCTACTGAGAACAAATACAAACACATGTGGAACCAATAGGAAGCAGACGAAGGGCTTTAAGAGTTCTGCACCAACCTGTGTCAGAGAGCTCTCACTTAGCAGATGGGGCAATTAATAAAAGAGTCAAACGGCATGACTTTGTCAAGGTGCCTTTAAGTGCTAACAATCCTCTTTTGTCTTCCTGCCGTAGAGTACAGATGGATTCCGAGTTAGAATAAGTGCTGTATTGTGCCCCGGTTTGCTCTTGTACAGTGTCCAGTATTAACAGAGGGCCAGGTGTCCTGTGTCTCCCATTTTAAAGACAAACATGATACTGACTCTTTCCCCCTACTAGCATTTTAAGTGCTGACGTGACCACTAATCTGGGGAAAATTAAACTTTATAAGCAGATCGGCCTTTCGAAAACATCTGAAAAGGAAGGATTTGCTGTCAGAGTATTGCCAGTTTGTGCATGCACCTTTCTGCTCACTGATTCTAATCACAAATATATAATTCTTGCCCTTCAGCCAACAGCTAGGGCTTATGAAAGCCACTCAAGGCTGAACCTCCAGCAGGTGCTACTTTATTTTTCGTTGTTGTTGTTGTTGTTGGTTTTTGTTTTTGTTTTTGTTTTTTGAGGTGTAGAAAATGAAGGGTCAGGGTCAGGAGTGGTCATGGGAGCCCCCAGGTCTCTGTCACTTGGATCCCAGGTGTTCTGGTAAATTTCTAGCTCCATTCATCGCATTCTGTCTGAGCCCCTCACCGCTGTCCTCACTGGCTCCCTAAACCTTTGCAGTCACACACGGTAACTGGTTTTCTTTCTCTGTGAACCAGGCCCAGAAGAGTGCAAATGGTCTGTCACTCCCAAGGCAGCCACATGACACTGAGAAGATGTGCCACTTCTCATATTGAAGGCCAACCGAGAGATCTGGCTTACTCTGGGATGAATGGGCAGTCTTTCGGAGTCCTGCCGTAGACCTCAGAACATCCTGAGAGACAGCGCATGGGATGTTCCATTGTGGATTCTTTATCTCTGACCCTTTCTGACATAGGAGACAAACTCTGGGAGAAGATTTGCTGTGCAGGGCCTTCCCGTGGAATTTCCCGTTCACTCATCAGTCAGTGGAATCTGCATCTGGTTCCCACGGTTTTCAGGAGAGTCTACCTCTTAGTTCAGCACTCTGTTCATGCAAAAAAAGTGATTCCTGTGTTCCATCCTAGCCTCCTCCCCTGTGCTAGAAGTGTTGCCATCAAAATCTTTTCTTCTCTGATAACAGAGTTGAGAGTGAGCACAAAATAAGTTAGTACATTTTCCAGGATGTTCTGTAGCCACATGTCCTAGCTGATGTGAACCAAAAGGGGAGCCCCTTCTAGTTCTGAGCTTTAAGCCAATAGACATGTTGTCCACATTCTTTTCCTCTCCCATAGGCTGGAATGCAGTAGAAAAACAGCTTCAACCAATCAAATAAATTAACATCCAAGGGGGCAATGGATCAATGAGATAGCAGGAACATGGGTTCTTTGGATACCCATGTGGAGCAAGGTGCCTTCCAGCCTAACCCACCTGAATGGTCACATCACAAAGATATCATTCTATGTTACTGAAGCTGATTTACGTTCGAGTGTCTCTGATACAATAACTTATCCTTTGCTCTAACGCATACCCTTTTATTATAGGTTGAGTTCCCTAGGAGTCAGCCTCTGAGACTCTGATATACATGCATGCAGGAAGTAGATTGGAGAGTGCTCCCAAAATTGTAATGGACAGGGGCAGCAGAATTTGGCAGAGGGAGAAATTGAACCAGTATAATAACAGTCACAGACCATCCTATAGGAAACTCTGGGTTTAAAAATGGCTCTTTAGAGTTGTTGAAGCAAGAAAGCTAGATCTTTACACTGCCACATCAGCCAGCCATTATGTACAGGTCACCTCTGAGGACAAGAGGGAAAAATCAGTGAGGATGCTGGCTTTGGCTGAGGAATCCACATGCCTGGCACCATAACTGAGAGCCTAGAACAACCAACATATCCAGTAGATGGGGATGAACACTAATGGCCCAAAGGGGATCTGGGTAACACACTACAGTGGCATCTTTTTCTCCTCTTTCAAATCGATTAGAAACCTGGCATCTCCTTCAGTGTTCCAAATCCAAAAACCATCCCAGTTCTGTGGACAGAGCCAAGAGGTTGCCTACATTTGACCTTCTCATTTCTTGATTTTGGTTCATTGTATAGACAAAACAAATACTTCTGTGGCTCCCAATTTATCCTGCTTCTAGGACCACTCTATTCCATTCTATATCATTTTGCACAATTCCTTAGCAAGGTGACACTCAAACCTTGCCACTCATTATAAAACTATAATTTTATAATATAAAAATATCCTTTCTTAAGGTAGCAAAATGCTCCCACCTGTTCTCTATTCTCTCTTTTTTGGAATTCTACCATTGTCATCATTATCACACAACTCAGTTTTCTAATCTTCTGCCCTCAGACACCACTGAGGTTCTCAATGATGTTGCAGCCTGAATTATCAGTATATTCCAGATTATTTAAGTAAATGAGAAGTCTACCTGATAAACATGCTCAACAGTCAGGATTTTAACCTTATGGAATATTTCCTTTGCAGCATGTCCACCTGTATGAACTTTTGGGTCCCTTTTCACACTGTCTGCCAGTTCATGCCAGCTGTGAGAGGTGTGGGCAGGAAGAATAGACAGGGGGAAGGTTGAACTGTGGTTCGAGGCTGTAGCGCCTTCCAAAGAGCTTACTAGCAGCTGGTGTTGTAGTATAGTGAGTTAAGCTGCCACCTGCAATTCCAGCATCCCATAAGAAACTCGTTCAAGTCCCAGCTGCTCCACTTCCAATCTAGCTCCTTGCTAAGGTGCCTGAGAGAGCATCTGAAGATACCCCAGTTGTTTGGGCCACTGCCACCTACATAGGAGACCTGGGTGGAGTTCCTGGCTTCTGGATTCTGCCTGGCCCAATGCAGGCTGTTAAGGCCATCTGGGGAGTGAATCAGTGATGGAAGATTCTCTCCCTCTCTTTCTCTCTCTCTCTCTCTCTCCTTCCTTCTCTGTTATTTTCTCTCTATCTCTCTTTAACTCTACCTTTCAAGTAAATAATTTTTCTAGAAAAGATCTTACTAGCAGATGAGATAAATATTAAATATCGTGCACCTTGAAATGAGAGAAGTGAGTCTTTATACCTCTGTAGTGTGGAAGCATACTGCCTCAGGAAAAGAGTATGAACTTGGACAAAGCAGCTCACTCTGGTTGAGGCCAAGTTCAGCTGAGATCGTCTAGCCTTCAATACTCCCAGCAGCTGGAAGAATGTGTTTCTACCCTGGTGTAAGATCTGGGTCCCCTACCACAGCATCCATCATACCAGTATTCATACACTGCACACAAAGCAAAAACCGTTCTCTCCTGACTTGCATATATTGCTTTCCCAGCTCAGCCCTTCTCCATGTAGCTAGCTCCTACTTACTCTTCAAAATAGCGTAAATATTTTTTCTTCTGTCTTCACTGACCTCCCTTAGTCTGCTGCTTCTCCTTTTTGTTCCCACAGTAACACCTATCACCTTTAGATACATTATACTGGAATAATTATTTAAACTCATATTAAATAGTAAACTCCTTGAGGGAAGGAATAGCATCCTATTCTCCTTTACACCCCTGACGTTGACGTGTTGCCTGGCATATAATGGGCACTCATCCAATGTGATTTATTAAATGTGTGAGTGAGTAAATGAATGAGTGAATAAATTAATGAATGTTCACATACGCTCTTGTTTTATTTCCAAAAAAGAATCTGAAGCAGCCAAGTTCCAAAAAAAAAAAAAAAAAACAACATACTGCAGCTTATGGAATAGTAGCTCAAAATATGCAAAATCTGGCAGAAATGCATGCATCACTCTATGGAATGGCACACTATTGGGGTATAAATATGGGTCTTGGAAAAACCCTCATTTCAAACTACAGATACCCAGATTGGTGACAGCAGGGTATCTTCTCACAAGGACCAGAGATCCCAGCCAATAGCACTTTCAAGAATGTGCAAGCAAAGAGTTAACAGTCTCACAGCTGCCTTTCATTGGAGGTGTTAATGAGGTGACAGGGGGAAAGATTTTAAAATGAAATTGCCTTTAGTCATTCCAGTTAAATTCCTGTACAATGGAAAGACATGAACCTCTCACACTGTTCTTCTCCCCCAGCCCCCCTCTTAATGGGGTCTGACCTTAGCTCTGTGGCCTCATGCCTTGGAATGATCCACAGAGGACTTGGAACTGCCCATTTCGTTTCCAAACCTCAGGTTGCCTTGGGGAAGTTACTAAAACTTGGTTTCCAGAGATACTTGGGTTAGAGAAAATGATTCAAAAAATAAAGTGTGGTGAGGCAGACCCACGATGTCATCTGTGAGAGCAATCAGAAACTCGGGCAAGAAGTCATTCCAATGTACTTTCTGCTTGTTTATTTGGAAATTCTGTTTTCCTGGCATGAATCAGGAATAAAGGACAATATTTCAGAAAGGAAAGAATCCCTGAGTTACTGTCCTGATGGGCTCTTTGAAAGGGGTCTCACACACGAGTGGGGGCAAGATGGCCGCTCCAACTGGAAGTGTTCACAGCCTCACAGCATCCTATCACGGTGAGGTCAGATATAAACTGGTGTTGCGCGAGGTGGGCAACGCCTCCAGCGACAGTGACTTGAATTTCTCAAAAGACTCTTCCTTTTAGGAAGAGATGTACTGACAGTTATATGACATTGAGAGGAGCCCACAGGCTAGGGAGCTGGAGGGACATATTTGTAGGAATTTTGGGCAAGCAATGAGCCTCCTTTTTACTCAGATTTCTCACCTGTAAAATGGGACTGACTGAATTATCACAAGCTGACATAAGATCTGGGGGAGATAGAATCTAAGGCCTAAGAACTCAGCTATAAATGTTACCAACAAGGAGACACATTTGCCAAGAAGTCCTTATCCAGGATACATGATGTACATACTTTATGTACATGATCCTGGAAACTGAGTGCAGGAAGAGGCTACTTGAGTTTCTCAGGACACATTAGGAGAAAACGTGGGGCAAAATCCTTGTTGTTCAATCATGTTGCTTCACTGGGCTCAGAAATTAAACTCATCTCTCTGAGCCTTTGTTTCCTTCCCCAGAATTGGGGCTTCTAAGAAATCTAACTCATAGGATCTCCATGATGCTAAAGTGAGTTATTACATAAAGAGCAACAGTCCTTGGCTCAAAATAGTATGAGTTTGACTGTTCTTGGCTTTTCAAGTCACTCACTAGTGATTTCACTGGGCTTTATATCAGGATGCTGTTGATGAAACCCTTGTTTAGAAGAAAGGAGAAAACAAGGAAGACTCAGTTATTTATGAACGACTCGCTCCAGGGACAGGCTTCAGTAGGACTCTTACTTTTAGTGAACAAATGCACGATTTTTGAACCATTTTTATTTCAGCTCCCCACCAACATGTGGAAAAGATAAGTTTCTCAGGGCCATAAGCAATGAAATAGAGGTGAGGAAGAGGCCAGGGCTGCAGTTACACAAATGACATTTAAGCACACTGTACCTGGCGGGCCTGAATTGCTGAGTGGGGAACACAAGAGGCCTCTAGGCCAGCCTCTTATTTTTGTACTTACTCAAAACAATGAGAGCTGTGTGTCTGTGTGTGTCTGAATGTGCATGTCTATTTCTCAAATAAGTAAATAAAATTTTTAATCAAAAATAAAGTCCATTACAAAACAGAAGAGAACTAGATCTGTTGACTATTTCAGAAAGAAAATATAACTTTGAATAAGACTTTTTTTAAATTTTGTAACAAGATGAAATACAATGCAAATATATTTAATAATAAATAGCGACCATTGAGGCCAGCACTGTGGCACAACAGGGATGCTTTCTAGGTAAGTTTCCCATTTGGGAGCTCCATTCAGGTCTTGACTGCTCCATTTTCAATTCAACTTCCTGGGAAGGCATCCAATGATGGCCCAAGTACTTGGGTCCCTTCCAACCATGTGGGAGACCAGGATGGAGTTCCTGGCTCCTGGCTTTTGGCCTGGCCCAGCCCAGGCTATTGCATGCATTTGGGGGAGTGAATCAACAGATGGCAGACCTTCTCTCTCTCTCTCTCTCTCTCTCTCTCTCTCTCTCTCTCTCTTTCTGTTGCTCTGTCTTTTGTATAGATAGATTTGATAGGTAAATCTCTCTAGAAAATAGAGATCTTCAAAAATAAAAGCATCTGAAAAGCACTTTATACCTAATAAGTGGGTACTTTCTAAAGTTTGTGGAAAATGAAAATAGAAGATGTTTATTTTGGTACAAAACATTTTGAAATCAATGCATATGGGGAGGTCTTCAAAAAGTTCATGAAAATTCATGTTGTGAAAAAACTGACGATGGACTTCAAAAATTTTCTGCACCAAAATAAACTTACCTTATAGTTCCATTTTTCACAAATTTCAAAAAGGACCCTCATATTTTATTTTGTATTCATAACAATCATGTGAAATAGCCAAGGGGAGCTTGTTACTTCCCCATCTTTATGCGAATGGGACTCAGGGAAATAATAGGACCAAGGTAACAGCAAATTCAGAAAAGTCAAAATTCCTGTTCAAGACTCCCTCCTCATCTTTTTCTTTCCATTTTTCAAATAGAAGTAATACAAGGAATTGGCTACAAATAGATTAAAAAGACTGGAGAAGCAAAAGAGGAGACGCAACAAAAGTAGAAAGTGATGATATTCTTGTGGTTTAAGTAATTGGAAAGAGAAGAGAAGAATGAGACTGAAAGAGAGAACGAGATGTTCTTAGAGTCTGGTAAAAGGTCTCAGTGCCAATTCCGTGTCCAAATATATGGTTTCTCAGGGAAACTTAATACTCACATCTTGTGACATTTAACCCAGTCTCTTTATTGATTTTTGCCTTACAATAAAAATACAGAAAAAGAAAAATCACTTTTATAGACGCAACATAGCAACAGAAAGTATACAAGATTTAAAAGGCATTCCTGAAAAATCTATCATCCAAGGCCTCTGTTCCCAGTCCAGTTTAGCCCCGGTAGCTTCCCTAAGCAAGTTACAGCAGGCCCAAGTTGGCAAGGAAAACTGGGGTCCACCAAGGCGCTTAGGGAGAGTGGGGCTCTCTGGACATGCTTTGCTGCAAGAGCCTACTGGCCCAGGAATCATACAATACTGGAGGCCTAAATATTCTCAGTGAACCGTAAAACTGAACTACAAACATTCATGGGTGTTAACCATATATTAAGCACAGGCTGAAATGAAAATTGTAGCCATAATGTCAAACACCTGAATTTTTAATAATTATAATTAAAACTTCAGTTTACCCTTGTCAAATACTTTACTGTTCCTACATGTAGTCTCATTCAGACCTCAACAAAACTGTATATAGTAGCTATTTATTCTATTCCTATTTTAAAGATGAGAACAGAAACCAAGAGGTGAATTGCCTTGCCCACAGTCGCTTAGCCAGGAGACAGGGGAACTGTGCCATGACTCCAGTCACTTGAAAAGTAGGAGCACAATTATGACCAGTGTTGTTTTCTTCTGTGTCATTGGAAATGTGACTTCTTAGCCCCCAGTTCTTATTCCAAACCTCTTAGTCCTTCTGGCCACGAAATACCTGCCATTGTTTTTGGTAAGAAAAGTCAGGAAGGGTATAAACCTCAGTTCACTTCCTGGCTTTATTGCACTCACAGATAGCCTAAGTCTTTATACAAGAAAGTGGTACAAAGCATACACAGTGCACTGTTTCTTCCCCAAAAGTAAATGGTGCATACTTGGTGCAAATGACTTGTGTAGCAGTTATCTCTGTATATATTTTGTTTTGTTTTGTTTTCTTTCTGAAGGAATCCAGTCCTAAAGCATCATTTCACCTCTGACCTGAAAGTTTGAATTAGGGAATTGAGAACACTATTTTACAAACCCACCTAGTGTCAACTCAGCACTTTAAAAACTCACTAAATAAACCAGATAAAAGATGAGAAAGGAGGATAAGCTGAAATTCCAAGTTGCTCAGTTTCAACCAGCTTTATGGAGTTGTCTTTGTTTTTTACTTAGCTATCTCCATATATGTCCCTTTGTAGGGCAAATTTAAAGAAAAATCTGCTTCCTAAACTTTTGTTGATATGAAAGGATTCCTAATTCCATTCTAAGGTCTTTAAGGCAACAGTTACATTGATTCATCCAATGAATTCATTAGCCAGGAATTATTACTTTCTCTAGACACAGATGATGGACATGAATTTGGAGAAATCAGAAAAGAGAAATTTAGTCACAGGAACATGCCATCACCCATTTAATACAGCACATGTTGTCAAAAACAAGATAGATAACCCAACCAGAATTTCAACAAGTTCTAGGTGTCAGGGATTTTCACCTTTGTTGCTAATATGTAAGTCCTCCTCTTTCACCTCCTGAGCTCTTGCCTAGGCTGAGACCTGCACTGTCATGATTGGGTAGCTACAGCGTGGCTTTCAAAAGATAATCACCTCCACAAAGCTTACCTGGCACAGTCATTTGATTCAGGAGCACTGAAGGGCTCTGAAAAAAGCAATATTTTCATCATTGCCTTTTTAGCATATGCTTAAATTGCATTTTCCAGCTAAGGAGTGGTTTCAACTATCACCCATATCTCATTCACAAAGGAAGGTTCTCAGGCCAACTTGGCAGCTTTCAGCAATTTGGTTGAACTGGAAATCTTTCAGCTCCCCAGTTAACATTCTTGAGGTTCAGCCCCAGGTGCCAAAACTTTCACTGAGTGATAGAACTACTGCTTAACTGCCGCTCTCACTTGCTACTGTCTCCGAGATACAACCACCAGTGTGTTTACAACTACTTCAGCTAAAGGGTTGCAAAGCCATATGTTCCAAAGTGATTGCTACATGTCCCTTAGCTGCTCTACCCGGCAGCAGCTTTGAGCCCTAGATGGGCCAGTTAAACCAGGGTTTAGCTCAGGAAGAATAGCATAATAGAGTAATCTTTAGACCTAGAGTGACCACATACCAGTTACACTGAGACAGTCCTGACCTGTGCTTACTTCCAAAGTATAAGGATTAATGGTGCCAATTCCACTATCAAAGGTATACCAGTTTAGATAACTATATGGTCACCCTGAGTTGTTTTTTTTTTTTTAAACATTGATTTATTTATTTGAAAGGTAGAGTTACAGAGAGGCAGAGGAAGAAGCAGAGGGCGGGAGAGGGATCTTCCATCCACTGGTTCACTCCCCAAAGGCTGCAACATTCAGAGTTGAGCCAATCTGAAGCCAGGTGCTAGGAGCCTCCTCCCAGTCTCCCATGTGGGTACAGGGATCCAAGCACTTGGGCCATCTTCCATTGCTTTCCCAAGCCATAGCAGAGAGCTGGATCGGAAATGAAGCCGCTGGGTTTTGAACTGGCACCCTTATGGCATGCCAGCACTGCAGGTGGTGGCTTCACCCACTATGCCACAGCGCCAGGCCCATGAGTATTCTTATTAAAGCCATGTATTAAGCCAAAATTTACCTACATTGGTAAGCTTCATAATTCACCTCTATTTCCTGGTTGCTCCCAGCAATTCCACTGTTAAAATGTCCAACCTATTATACTTCTGGCATTTATCACAGAGTCTGATACAAAGGGTAGCAATTTTACAGTTTTGTGAAATTGAAAATATGAAATCACAAGGCATATTGCTCATTCATACATTGCAAAAATATTTCGTGTACCCTGCTGTTTGCACCATTGTTGCTAGAAACTGGAGATCTACAGTGAAGCAGGCATAATAGACTGTCCTGAAGGAAATAAAAAGCACATGGGAAACACTGATTAAAAGCCAATTTTAGTGAGATCAGTGGTATAAATCTCATGTGCTATAGACATGCACAGAAGGGCCAGCTAATCCAGCCTTGAGAAATGTGAGGAGACTAGCATGTTAACTCAAGGAGAGGAAATGAGATAGAGCAAGATTCTTGTCCACATTTCACATCCATGAAGGAGATTGAAGGACTTCAGTGTGGCTGGTGTGGGAATGGAAGCAGTGACTAATGAAGCTGGCAGTGAAGGCGTAGAAGCACAGAGCATGTCATGTACATCATGTTAAGGAGGTGAACTTTATCCTGGGGTAATAGAGAACCAGAACAAGGTTTTAGATAGAAAAGTAACTTGATCGGATTCAATTACATTTTTATTTTTATTTATTTATTTGAAAGGCAAGAGACAGATTCCATCTTCTAGTTCACTCCCCAAATGCCCAGTACAGCCGGGGCTGGACCAGGCCAAAACTAGGAGCCAGGAACACAATCCAGAGCTCCCACATGGGAGGCAGGGATCCAACCACTTGAGCCATCACCTGCTGCCTTTCAGAGTGTGCATTAACAGGAAGCTGCAATTAGGAGAAGAGCCAGGACTCAAATCCAGGCTCTCCGATACAGGAGGCAGGCATGGGAAACAGTGTACTAACTACTCTGCTAAAGGTACATCCCTGCATTTGACTTTGGAATGATGTCTCCGGTTACTCTATTATGACTACATGAAGTGCTTTTTTGTACTTACGTGGAGAAAAGGGCATCACTTTTGTGTTTTATCGGAATTAGTTGAATCCTTTCCTTTTCCCTTTTTCTTTCTTTTCCTCAAGCTATTTACTTTTTGCTTTGTTTTGTTTTTCATGAATGCATTGAATCATCTGTGGAGAGCATTCCCCTGGATAAAGTCAACCATGACTCAACAGTGAAGCACTCTGGATCAGTTACAAGTTCCACGGCTTAATTTTCTGATGCCCTTGGCCAAACCACAGTAGGCTGACTTATACCTCAATTTCCTTGTCTATAAAGTATGGACTGTTGAATTAACCTTTCATACAGGGTGATATGAGGAACCACTAAGGATAAGCAGCTAAGTTAGATCCCCCCCTAAAAAAAAATTACAGAAATTGCTTAATAAAGTCCAAACAACAGTCAAGAAAGAGGACATATGTGTGTATGTATGTAGTGTGTGGGTTTTGATCTGGAGGCTAATTTTCATTAGGGCTAATGTCCCAATTTAAATCTGGGATGGGGTGGTAGCTGAATTCACCAATTAAGACCAGATAACTCTATGACATTATCTCTGCTCAAAAGCATACCCCTGCACCTAAGCTTGGGCTCACAAGAACCCTGGTCTCAATCAGCTGAGTCCAGCCCACAATATACGAAATCACATTCTGGGACCATACTCTGGAGGAAAAATAACATGTTGTTTTAAGAGAAATGAGTATAAAAAGATAAAATGAGAGATCACTAACTCTCTCCGATTCTGTCTTCAACTATTGCAAACAATTTTAGAGGTGCTAATAATTATAACCATTATTCATTGTGAGCTGGCTATGCACAAGGTATTACCCTAAGTATTTTGCAGGCATTAGCTCGTTAGTTCTTCTTAACAGAGAGTTAAAAATCTTCTCTATTACATCTTTTGTCTCAAAGCTTGAGTTTGAAGAGAGTTTGAAGAAGTCCACTCCATCTAGAAAGCAACAGAGTGTCAGTTACAACCCAGGCTGGTAAAAATCTAGGTTTGGGTGAGTTTTGGCCTCTGCGGTGCTCTGCAGAACACTCTTGACAGGGCAGCAGCATGGAGTCTTCTTACCCGGTGCACCCCCACCCATGCCCAACTCCACGACTCATGTCATCCCTGGCATGTGAAGTCGCTCTTTCCAAAATGTGAGCCAATCAAGAGAGGAAGGTTAGTTTATTTTAGTGTATATGTGTCAGAGACACTATTTTTGAAAAGTACATCATGACCACTTGCACATCACACAAAATCCCTTCATCAGGTCATGCCAATATGACCCAGAAAGGGGGTGAGTGATCTCTTCCACTGTACACGTTCCCTCAAAGGTACCGTCAACAGTTGATGGTTCACCTCACCATATTCAACAACCTAAGAAAAATCCAGATACTTTTCTGAGGAATGGATCCAATAGCAAAGAACAGAAATATCTCTTTGATAAGCCCCCATGGGAGGTATAAACTTATTAAGTCCTAGTGTTTCTTCTCACCATGTCACACATGAAAAATTTGGGGGTGATGGTTGTATCAAGCAATACTGTATCAAGTGCACTGCTTTAAAACTGAATTCTAAGCAATTTCTATAACCATCTCTCACAGATTCTACAGAAAGATTCTAATTTATTTTACAATATATTTATTTGGGGGGGGGGGCATTTGGCTTAGTGGTTCAGTTCCCACTTGAGATACCACATCCCTTATCAGAGTGCCTGGATTTGAGTCTTGCTCTGCTTCCAATTCTGATTTCCTGCTTATATACATCCTTGGAGGCAACAAGTGATGAAACTAGCACTTGTGTCCCTACCACCCACATGGGAGATACAGATGGAATGTTATGCTCCTAGCTTGGCTAGGTCTAATTCTTACAATTGCAGGCAATTAAGGAATGAACCAGTGGATGGAAGCTCTCTCTGTCTCTCTTCCTCTCTCTGCCTTTCAAATAAAACATTTTAAAATTTGTAAATTACTTTAATACTTATTTTAATTATTATTGAATTTAGTAATTCACTTAAGGTTTAATTTTAGGACATATTCAAAATTAGTTTAAGATTTAAATTGAGTAGATTATAATTAGTTCAAAAATAAAATTAAAGGCATATTCCAAATTCATATTCACAAACATACACACACATACCCTCAGCTGAACTCGAGTTACATATCCAGCTGCCTACTTAGCATCCATCTTAGCCACAATATGTCCAAAATCCAACACTTGATCTTCCCTACTCCTGCCTGCCAAGTTTATCCCATCTGCAATCTTCCACAACTCATCAGGGGCAACTGCAGCCTTCTGGTGGCCTAACATCTGTCTTGACTCAACTCTTCCTTCATACCTCAGATCCAGATCCAGTGCTCTATGACCAAATCACATCCCTTTCACTGTCACCTTGTGCAAGCCACCATCTTCTCCCACTTACAGTACTACAGTAGCT
Organism: Lepus europaeus; assembly: GCF_033115175.1. Classification (NCBI taxonomy): domain Eukaryota; kingdom Metazoa; phylum Chordata; class Mammalia; order Lagomorpha; family Leporidae; genus Lepus; species Lepus europaeus. The sequence goes on along the minus strand of NC_084838.1, from coordinate 61,126,491 downwards.
TCTTAATTAGTCTTCTTTGTCTGACCTTTTTCCTTATTTTTAAAAAGATTTATTTATTTATTTATTTATTTATTTATTTATTTATTTATTTATGAGGCAGGGTTACAGAGCGTAGGAGAGACAGAGAGATCTTCCATCTGCTGGTTCACTCCCCAGATGGCTGCAATGGCTGAAACTGCGCCAATCCAAAGCCAGGAACCTCTTCCAGGTCTCCCACATGGGTGCAGAGGCCCAAGCAGTTGGGTCATTTTCCACTGCCTTCCCATGCCACAGCAGAGAGTTGGATGGGAAGAACAGCAGCCAGCATGTGAATGGTTGTTCATATGGGTTGCCAGCATCAAAGGCAGAGGTTTAACCTACTGTGCTCCGGCCCTCTGACCTTTTTTCATTAAAGTTTATTCTTCACTCAGCAGTCAAAGTGATCCTTTGAAAACCAAGATTGCTCCTCTGTCTTCAAATCTGCCAATAGCATCTCATGTTATCCTGAGAAAGGCTCAAGCCCTTTCGACAACCTACGAGGACTGGCCCACTACCACTTTACTTTGCCTTGCTGATCATCTTCTACAACTCTACCCCGACTCACTCCACTCCAGCCATGCAGGCCTTCTGACATCTGCTTGAATGTGCAAGGCATGGTGCTGCCCCCAGGGTGCTGGCACTCAGGATAGTCTTTGCTTGCCCTCCCATGCAGAGCAGGTTTCTTTCTCACCTGCCCTAGGCTTTTGCTCAGTGAGGTCTACCTTATCCACACTACTAAAAATCGCAACCTCCCACCTTACCAACAGTACTTTCTAGATATAAACATGCATTATTTTTCCCCACGACTAACCAATGCAGTTTATATGTGTTCACTCTCTGTCTCTTTATTCTGAATTTATGTTCCATGAGACAAGATATTCTACAGCTCTACTGCTCAGGACAGTATGTGCACTCAAAAAGTGTTTGTGGAAGGAAAATATGAAATAAAGAGCTGGGATAAACACAGCAGGGACGTGAGCTATGACTATTTCAGTGAAGGTGGTCAGGAAAGACTCGTGGAGGAAGTAACACTTGAACTCGCAGGTTGAGAAGATACCAGCAATGCAAAGATTAGGGGACTGAATACTGAGGTGTGGTGGCTCTCATTAAGGATGAGTCTGGTAAATTCATGAACAAGAAGGGTGGGGTAAGTAGATTATGGTGGGAAAAGTGATAAGAAAAGTCTGGGAGAGCAGCAGGAGGTACATCATATAAGCTGACAGGGAAACTTGCTTTTCATCCTTCTAGTCACTGTTAGCCTGTGGAGCAGTTAAGCAGAGGAATGATATGATTTGGTGATATGATCTGGATAAAGGATGGTTCTCACTCTCTGGATCATGACCACGAGGACATAGCAAGAGTAGAGTAGTAAAGTGATGAAGACACTACCCACAGCATAGGACAGAGAAGATGATGGATAGACTGAAAGGTGCTCCAGGGGCAGTAGTGTCTGGAGTCTAGGCATGGACTGGAGGTGGAGCTACATTTGCCAACAGAGTGAAGACAGAAAGCATGGACAGCACAAAAAGCTCCTCTTGGGCAAGTGGGAGAATGGTGGTGGCAACACTGAGCTGGGGCCACCAGCGGAGATGTAGATATTTGGGATTGGAGCAAGAGTGTTTTGTAAATACCCTACACATCTTAACCCTTGGAAAACCAAGAACATATATCATAACAATGTGATGACAGATTTGGGGAGTTTTGACCAGACCCTGAGTTCCCATTTCTGTTTCCATAATTGTGCATATACTTAAATTGCTCTAAATTCTTCTGCATAGTTGCTCATGCAAATGAGTATACTTGAAGAGCACACATCCTCTGAAATTACTTACCTGCCCCAGTACACTCACATGAAGAAGGAACCCCAACTGAGAAAAGAGAAACATCAGATATGATTATAAGTTACATGACAAGGAGACTTGAACGAATCCTGCAAGATAGAATCTATGCAGCAAGGGAACTGATGCCGTGATGCTGTGGATAGAATATAGCTTTGGGTACAGGTAAGTCAGAGCAAGCGACCCACTTGTAAACTGAAGATGCCATTGCTTGTCACTGTGAATATTAAATCCGGATACCATGTAATTCTCTTGCTTTTCTTCTTCTCTCAGGCCTCTGCCCCCTTCTCCAGCCATTATCTATCTTCCTACTTGATACCTCACTTAGATATCTAATAAATATTCCTAACACAACATGATTACAAGTGGATTTCTAGTCACCTCCCCAAATTGTGCTATATCCATGAGCTATACTATATTAGATGATAGTAACTAAAGCCAAAAATCTTGGAGTCATTCATAACTCCTTTCTCTGATGTCTCATGCCCCAACCACACAGGGAATCCCATCATCTTTACTACTCAACACAGCATTCAGTCACACTTTTCAAACCATCCTTCTGTGCATGTCCCGACTCTGCTCAAAACCTTGCAATGTTCCATTTCACTCCAAATGAATGACCCACAAGGCTCTATGTACTCTACATTCTCCTTCCTTCTCCACCCTCTTACCCCACTGCCAACTCCACTCCAGCCACATTGGAAGTCCCAGGCACATTCTCACTTGCAGTCTTTTGCTCTATGTATAGCCTCTGCTCAGAAGACTGTTCTCCCAGATAATGCAGGGCTATTGCTTATATACCATCAAATCTTCAATCAGATATCACCTTCTCAATAAGGTCCATCCTGACCACCCTGCCTAATCCACTAAGATTCTCTGCCCTCTACACATCTAATCCACTTTACCATGTCCTACTTTTTTGTTTTCCCACATTTACCACCTGCTAACTTATACATTTATCAAATTTTCATTATTGCATCATTCTCATGCTGAAAAGTGACCCTTTAGGAGTAAGGAGCCGAGGTCTGCACTGTTCTCTAATAAACCTCAGACACCTAGAACAGGGCACAGAGTAGGCATTCACTAAATATTAACTGAATGAACAACAGTTTGGTAACACAATTTAACACAGAATAAATGTTAAATCCCTCTTCCTTTTGTCTTCACAAGAGTCTTAGCCCATTAGCCAAAGAAAGCCCTGGAAAATTCTTAAATTTCTCTCATTGGCCCTAAGAGTAGAATCTAGAAACTTCTTGATTCCCAAGAAAGCAAGACCTTAGGACAAGTCAGATAGCTTCAAGAACTTTAAAAAACATTTCATGCTTTTAAGAAATACCAAAATGATAATTTCACAAGTAGTTGGGGAACAAGTACTCTGCTATATCTTTCATGAGAATAATTATTGGTTCACCATCTTTAAAAGGCTATTTATAGAAGCAATCAAAATTTCAGGAATACATAAACTCTTTGACTCAATCACAAAGCTCGTAATTTTTCCTACAGATATATTCATATATGTATCAAAAAGAATGTATAAGGAGATTCTTTTCAGTGTTGTTTTCATAGCCCAGGATTGGAAACAAGCTAAATATCCACTGGTATAAAACTGGTCCAGTAAGTTAGGAGACATTTGCAATGGAATATTATGAATCCATTAAAGAGCAAAGCATACCTATGTAAAAGGATATGGAATCCCATCCGAGTGAAAAAGCAAGGCAAACACACTGTGCAACACAACCTGCTATTTGTATAAACGAGGAAGATACAGGTCCAATATCTCCAGGGAAATAAATCAAAACATTAGGAACAGTTGTTACCTCAAGGGATAGAGATTGGGATCTGGGGAGCAGTACTGCAGTAGGGGTCCCTTTCTCACTGCATCCCCTCCTGTGCTGTTTGAATCTTTTTTCCAAATGGAAATGTTACTTATTCAAATTATAACCAAAAAATTCTCGTTTTTGACTACAAATTATCTCATAGAGTAGCTAATTTCCCAAAGTTTCTTCAGGTCAGTATTTGCATTTGAAAATTTGTCCTCTCAAAGTCTATAAACCAAGTACTATCATAGTTTATTCCTGCTTACAGGCTCATGGGCTGAAAGATTTGTTATTTTCACCTTCACTATTTTTCCTTTGCAAATGTGATGACTTATCCCAATTCTGATAATAACCATGATGATGGGAGTCCTGAACAGAGCAGGAGTCCCTCCAGGCTGACAGTGCCAACTCCTTTCCGAGTCACTCTTCCTACTTTTGTGCAGAAAAAAAAAAATCAGATCACACGTACGTCAAGACTGCATGTCTCAGAGGCAGGGGAAGCACTTTGGAAGTGAGATGTCATGGATTCTGTCTGTATTTCCGGGCCTCCAGTGATATCATTCAAAACCCTCCTGGCCCTGCCTGGGCCTGTTTTCCTGTTCGCACAGTAAAGCTTACGCCTCTTAAGCTCACACAAACACAGTAAGGTAATGAGTATAATTGCTAAATATAATATATACTACTCTTTCTCAATCTCAACAACAAATGTGCCAAAACAGTGGCAGGAAGCATGTTTTAGAAAACAAGGCTTAAAAAAATAAAATAAACCTTAAAGGTCAAAAATTACAGCACTGACTCCTGACTGCCACTCACTCCAGCCTTTCTGTTTTCAAAGAACCATGTCACTTCAGTGTTGTGGGCTTTGTGATCTGATAAATCAAAGGTCAACCACGTAAGCGAGAGCCCCTTCAAGCCAGGGGGCTTAGTATTACTTATGCTGTGGCCTCCATGCCTCCAGCAGTGCCTGATTCAGCACCATCCCCACCATGGATCAATTCACCAGCCACCGATCCATGTCCAAGTCTTTCCTAACCACATCTACGCAGAATCACATGAATTTCTATCTCCAGTACTTATCCCTCATTTAAGCTCCAAATATGTGTCCAAATTAGCATCTCGTCTTGGTTGTCTACATTTATCTTCTGATGCATCCAAATCCAATCTTATAAGCTTCCACCTCAAATCTCCCCACCTTTTACAGTTTCCTATACAAATAAAGGCCCTACCATGCAGCAGTCTCTAAGGCAAAATTCTAGCTGCACCTCCCTCTTCCTCACCCTCATATCTAACTCATCAACAAACAAGTCGTTTCAATCAAACCTTTCAATTCCATCCCCTTTTCTCTGGTGCACTCCCACCACCATTCCCAAACTAGTTCACCTATTTTTGTTTATCACCAAAACTACTATTGTAGCCTTCCACCGGGTTTACTCTCATCTGTTCTTGCTGTCTCCTATCTGCCTTCACGTTGCAGCCAAAGTAATCATATCATTCACATGCTGAAAATTCTTGAACGGATTCACTGTTTTTAAGAAACTAGCAGAACTCTGGCCTCAGAATCAGTCCTTAAGGCATTCGGATATGGCTGAAGAGCCCATGAGAGTATTTTAGGCATGGAAAGCCAAGGCACTCTGGCAAAAAAAAAAAAAAAAAAAAAAAAAACCCTAAATGAAAGATCCCTGCGAGTGAGATCCCAGTAGAAAGAACGGGGCCATCAAAGAAGGAGGTACCTTTGTCTGAAGGGAGGAGAGAACTTCCACTTTGACTGTGACCTTGTCTAAATAAGATCAAAGTCGGCAAACTCAAAAGGCTTCCATAGCCTTGGCAACTCATGACTAGAGCCTAGGGAGATAACTGACGCCATAAACAAGAGTGTCAAATTGTTAAGTCAACAACAGGAGTCACTGTGTACTTACTCCTCATGTAGCATCTCTGTCCTTAATGTGTTGTTCAATGTGAATTAATGCTATAACTAGTACTGAAATAGTATTTTATACTTTATGTTCTGTGTGGGTGCAAACTGATGAAATCTTTACTTAATATATACTAAATCGATCTGTGTATAAAAATAATTGAAGCCGGTGCCGTGGCTTAACAGGCTAATCCTCCGCCTTGCGGCGCCGGCACACCGGGTTCTAGTCCCGGTTGGGGCGCCGGATTCTGTCCCGGTTGCTCCTCTTCCAAGCCAGCTCTCTGCTGTGGCCAGGGAGTGCAGTGGAGGATGGCCCAAGTGCTTGGGCCCTGCACCCGCATGGGAGACCAGGAGAAGCACCTGGCTCCTGGCTTCAGATCAGCACGATGTGCTGGCTGCAGCGGCCACTGGAGGGTGAACCAACGGCAAAAAGGAAGACCTTTCTCTCTGTCTCTCTCTCTCTCTCACTATCCACTCTGCCTGTCAAAAAAAAAAAATTGAAAATAAATCTTGATGTGAATGAATGTGAGAGGGAGCGGGAGATGGGAGGGGTGCGGGTGGGAGGGAAGTTACGGGGGGGAAAGCCATTGTAATCCATAAACTGTACTTTGGAAATTTATATTTACTAAATAAAAGTTTTTTTAAAAAAAGAAACTAGCAGAAACACTTGTATCTAGCTTCACACCTCATTCTCCCTCACTTTCTCTCTCTCTCTCTCTCTCTCTCTCTCTCTCACACACACACACACACACATACGCACACACAAAACAGATTTAAAATAAATCCTAAAGATATATTTTATTTATTTCAGAGGTAGAGTTACAGAGACAGAGAGAGGGAGAGGGAGAGAGAGAAAGAAAGAGAAAGAGAAAAAGAAAGAGAAAGAGAGAGAGAGAGAGAGAGATCTTCCATCCACTAGTTCACTCCCAAATCAGCCAGGGCTAGGCCAAGAGACAGAAGCTTCATCAAAATCTCCCTCGTGAGTGCAGGGGCCCAAGCATTTGGGCCATCTTCTGCTGCTTTTCCAGGTGCATTAGCAGGGTGCTGGATTGGAACCGGAACAGCCAGGACTCAAACTGGCACTCATATGGGATGCCAGCATTGCAGGAGACAACCCTATTATACCACAACACAGGCCCTCTTCCCATCTTTCTTATTTTCCCAATGCTTCATCCTGCCACAGAACTTTCACACTTGCTAGTTGATTTGCAGGTAAGGTCTTCCATCCTACTTTAGTTGTTAACTCTAACTCATCCTGCATATCCAGCTCAAGGATGATTTCAATAAGGAAATCTTTCCTTCTTCCATTGAGTAGGTCAAATAGCATATTACATGCTCTCTTAATAGTTGAATCTATGTATCCTAGCACTCACAAGCACAACTTGACATTTATTTGAGTCATTATTTTATTTGCATGTATTTTCCCATTCATGTGTCTACCATGGAAACAGAGGCTGAACAGATTTTTGCTCACCATTGTACCCCTACTGTCTGACACATGAAGGTACTTGATCAAAATGTTTCATGAATAATTATGTTTTTATAAAAAAAAACTTAACTAAGTTTTGACCCTGTAGAATCCTAGGCAAACAAAAAACTCCTAAGTGCAGTACTTTATTTGTAAAATGGATATAAAAATAAATAATTGACAAGCTTTAGGGAAGTATTAAATAAGATCATATCATAAAGCTTTAGCCCTGCTTTTTATAAATCAAATAGCAATAGATACCAATTCTCTTTCTCCTCCTTGAGCCCTCATCTGAGAATTTGAGTATGAAAATGACCTCTTCAATAGACAAGTGATTAATTAAACAGATGCTCAGATAATGCAATGTTTCAAGCAGTGAGGGTGACCAAAATATAAAAGACAAGATCCTGTTTCCTTATGGAGATCTGGAGATAATAAAGAATATAAAGAGGAACTTCCACTTTGACTGTGACCCTGTAGGAATAAGATCGAAGTAGGTGAACCCTAAAGGCTTCCATAGCCTTGGCAACTCATGACTAGAGCCAAGGGAGATTACTGATGCCATAAACAAGAGTGTCAAATTGTTAAATCAACAACAGGAGTCACTGTGTACTTTCGTCTCATGTGGGATCTGTCCTTAATGTGTTGTCCAATGTGAAGTAATGCTATAACTAGTACTGAAACAGTATTTTTACACTTTGTGTTTCTGTGTGGGTGCAAACTAATGAAATCCTTAATTAGTATATATTGAATCGATTTCTGTATATAAAGATAATTGGAAATGAAAAACAAAAACTTGGTTTTAAATTGGAAATTGCATAGAAAATTAATCAATTTTTTAAAAATATCATGTAGGATCTCTGTCCTTAATGTGCTGTACATTGTGATTTAATGCTACAACTAGTACTCCAACAGTACTTTTCACTTTGTGTTACTATGTGGGGGCAAACTGTTGAAATCTTTACTTAATATATACTAAACTGATCTTCTGTATATAAAGAGAATTGAAAATGAATCTTGATGTGAATGGAAGGGGAGAGGGAGCGGGAAAGGGGAGGGTTGCGGGTGGGAGGGAAGTTATGGGAGGGGGGAAGCCATTGTAATCCATAAGCTGTACTTTGGAAATTTATATTCATTAAATAAAAGTTTTAAAAAAAAGAGGAAAAATAAAATAATAGCATGTGTCCCACAACAATACAAAACAATGAAACAAGCTTTTCCACAAGCCCACACAGGATTGATTGCCAAACAAGCTAAAAGTGTTCATGAAAGTGGGAACTCCATTTAAACTGAAGGTGGTGGAACAGGGGTAAGCCCTTTCAGGATGATAGATTAGAGGTAGGTGAAGAACAGTGTGGGAGTGAGTTGGTCAGCCCGGGGAGATGCAATCAATTGAACAAAGGGAGCAGGATTGTTCCAAGAACAATGCCCAGATCTGATTGCCTTGGGCTGAGGAGTCAGAGCAGATAAGTTTGGGAGTTGGTTTAGAACCAGGTGGCTGAAGTTCTAAATGCCAAAGTATAGAATTTGTGACTTTGTTCTCTGAACAGAAATATTGAGAAGGTGAACTTTTACATATCTGATTGTAACTCAATCATTTCAAACAACTGATAAAATACAAGATAGCTTCCACAGTGTTCTCCCTAAGAGTCCCCCAAATCAGAGTATCTAAGGGAAAAAAGAGGGGTGGAGAAGGGAGAGAGTGGGCATCTGGCAAACAGCCTATGACTCATACAGCTTTCCCATTGCATGTAAGAGTATGGTTGAATTGGATCTCCATGGCTCCCCAAGGCATGCAGATAAAGAGCATGTTGGCTTTCAGTGTCTTGGGGGTGTCATTGCTGCTCCAGCGAATGACTCTGGCACTCCAGACACTGGGCCTCTCCAAATCATGAATTCATTGCAAGGCCCACATAGTCAGTGCAGGAGCCCCAGGTGGGATACTGATGTGTAGAGAGGACTACAGTCTATGAAATCTTTTGTGAATTACCCCTAAGTATTTTGATTCATGGGATAATTCAGAGTGGCCTATTCTGCCACCTTTACTACGTCTATCATCCTGCCTTCTTCCCTTCTTCTCTGTCCACAGCAATCCTAGGGAAATCTGAAACAAAGGACAATCAGTCTTCCCACATTAGGGGAGGAGTTAAATACACAGGAATGCATATGTAACATACGAGTGTTGTGTATACACACATTTTTGTATTAATCAGAAGAACAGACTTTATCTAGACATTGAGAATTTCCAGGTGAGTGCCACCTGGAAAAAAACCTATGAACTTGTCATCAGTTGTTGATATTCTACTGTTTTTTTCTGACTGAGCATTATAAGAATACGAGATAGGCACCTTTCTATTCTGAAAGTTCACCAAATACGCTGAATTTTGGAGGTTGAAATAATAGAACACTTTCTGATGAGATTTTTCACCTCTCTCATCCCTGGTAGAAAAGGAGTTCCCTTCACATCCTGCCTTCTATGAGCAGCAACAAATCCTGCCTTTAGGGGCCTAGTGGCCACCTGATTACCTTTCAGGTTGATTTAACTTCTTTATGGGAAAGTTCACTTTAGAATGGCACCCGCCACCCACCTGTTTCTCAGACTAAGTCAGCTCCTCTTGAGTTACGTTTATGTAGCCCCTGGCTTTGTTTTCATAGTGTCTAGTACAGCTCACAATTGTGTACTCGTATCTTGTGTGTTACATTTGCAATGTTTATCTTTCTCCATGGACTCTAGCTTCATGGGGGCAGAAGAAATGTGAGTTCTGTTCACCATTGTACCCTCCACCCAGCATCTATCCTAGCACCAAGCATACAAGGGAGGCTCCACAAGAATGTATGGAGGGAATGAAAGATGATGGGGAGGAGGTAGGTGGGAGGGGTTAGTCAGAGAGCCCCTTCCTTACTGGTTTCTCCAATGTCTTGGTCAACTGTTTTTTGGTGTATTAATTTATGAAATCTTGTAATTAATATATTGGGAATTTCCAGAGATAGAGGGAAAAACAGATCTGGAGAGGACTGAAGCCTAATAGTTATCTTAATAGGGTGTTACCAAAAGACAAGTCTAAGTTTTAAGGTGATGTTGTTGTTGTTGTTACTCATAGGTCAGTAATAATTAAGGGTATTCAGACTCCAAATAAGAACTGATAATAATAATAGAGGTAGATGCCAATTGATGCAAGACTACAGTGTTAGAAACGTAGAGATCCTACTTGGAACAGTAAGAAACAGTAGCATACATAACCTCATTGAAGAAGCCGGTAACTGAACTATAATTTGAAGGGAAAATGGTAGACTGTGTGGGGGAGAAGGAAGAGAAAATCATTGTAATAGAGGACGCACCATGGCAAAGAGGCAGAAATAAGGAATCTTGGTGAGTCAGACAGCAGCGAAAGGTTTGAGAAGGTTGGGATGGAACCTATAAACTGGAATTTGTAGATTGAGCCAGGGAGATGAATGTGCTTCTTCATGTTCCCCACGAGGACTGAAGGAGAGGAAGGAGAGAGCACAACTTGAACAAGCTTTGGGAGGAAACATGGTTGAGGAAAATGCATGGGATTCAGGATCCAGGGGAGTGGAACTGAAATAGCAGTTGTGCCGCTGTCTGTCATCACATTGGACAACTTTGTTTAACCTCTCTGAGACTCAATTTCATCATCTGAAAGAATCAATACAAAACCTGACTCAAAAATCTGCAATAGGAACAAATTCAAAAACATGTGAAAAATCTTGGCATGTGACTGGAATTTTTTAGGTCTCATTTTGCTTCTTTTTGCTGTTCCAGATCTCTCTACACACCACTCACCTCATCAGGCCCTGTTCCCCACAGTGACCAGGGATGCCCATAACTGGTCACAATTTCTCTGGATGGCTCTTTCCGGCCGTTGCTTTATTCAAGCCCTCATCCAGATTTCACGTATTTTCATGTTCCAATTCCTCAAGTGGAAGTATTATCAAAAGGTTTCAGTTTTCTGTCATGGCTAGCTTGAGTACCATGATTCCCTTCACGTCCTGTCCAGCCCACATCCTCTCTCACTCCTGTTAGGAAACTGGCGCAGTTTTAGCTAGGTGGCCGCATGGCCCAGCTACCTGAGCCAGGCTCCACCCCCATCCTAATGGGATTAGCTGCTCCTGCTTCCCTGCCCGCCCTCAGGCTAAGTTTTAAAAGGGCCTGTTCCTGCACACGTTCTCTCTTGGCTCTTGGTTCTTCTCTCTTGGCTCTCCTCTCTCCTCTCCTCTTCCCTCTCTTCTCTCCTTGCTAACTCCTCTCCTCTCTGTTTCTCTCTTATACTCTCTTTCTCTCTTTTTCCTTTGCCGCCCCTTCACTCCAGTCTGTAGGGTGCTCCCCAATAAACCCTTTCCCTTACCCCAGTGTCCGGTGTGTTTTGCGACGGCTAACATTAATATATAACAACTCCCACCAAGACCAAGCAGTTAAGCTTCCACTCTAGCAGATGGGAAAAAGAACACATGAGACTCCCTGGGAGCCTGGCCATTGTTTGGGGGAAGTAGAAGCCACTGTGCTCAGAGTGTCCATCCTCCCTCCTCACAACACACACAGCTTCCTGTCAATCACGCTGGAACACCGAGTGCTGGGCCTGACAATTTTGTCGACAGGATGTTTGTCTGAAGGTACTACCTTGCCAAGTCTCAAAGCTCAAGACTTCCGCTGACAATCCAAACACCAAAATGGGAAAGGGGGGAAAACCCTTGGGCAATTCTTTTAATGCCTAATAAGGTCTACTTGTATTCAAAAATAGCAGCAGGTTATCTGACCTAGCAGAGGCTGAAGAGGTTAGGAAACCTGGTCTTCAAAATCCTGAGCCCCAGGGAAGTTGAAATTCAAGTTTCCAGGAGTGGACACTCACAGCATGTCCTTAAAGCACCTCTAACATACTCTGCAGTTGGCGTCCATAGAGGCTCATCCCCTGTGTTCACGGGCACACCCAGGCTGGACTACTCAGAGGGTAAACGCCTTGCCACTAAGCCACAAAGCAAAGGAGTCTTCAAGACACTTATGGAAAGAAATACAAGATGCTTGACCAAAGCGAGAGGATACACAGAAATCTGCAGTCACTGTGGGTCAATCTCTGCTGTCCCTTCAGGATTCATATATGACCCGAGAAATGTCTGAGACTCTCACAAATAAAAATCTGTAAGCAAAATAGGTTGGGGAAAAATAACTTTAATCGTTTCTTCTGTATGTAAATAAAGAGCCCTCAACTGTCTTTCAGACTCAGTGGTTTACTTGAGAGCCCCCTGTGTTTCTATTCCTACAGCTTCTGTAGAATTACTAAACAGGAATTGGGAATCTCTGTGTATTTGTCAGCCACTACTTATAATCCCTCTGTCTCTGAGCTACTAACCTAATCTCTCCAAGGCTATTTCTGCCGGTGAAAATGGATCATTACCCAGATGATTAAATTGTGCTGAAGCTTAAATGAGATCAAGTGTGAAATGTGTCTGGCATGTGTTTAATATCAGGATATTTCAGAAAGTTCATGGAGAAACAGAATTTTAAAATAAATTTATTTTGTTGCAAAAAATGGCATTCATGCAAAAAAAATTTTCATAATGTGCAATTTCTATGAACTTTTTTATTTTAATTAATTCATTTGAGAGACAAATAGAACAAGATAGAAAGAGAGCTCTCATCCACTGGTTCACTCTCCAAATGCCCTCAACAGTTGGGGCTCAGCCAAGCCAAAGCAGGCCCCCAGTTACTTGGGCCATCATGGCTGCTCCCCAGGGTCCACATTAATAGGAAGCTGGGGGTCCTGCACTGTGGTGCAGTGAGATAAAACCCTGGCCTATAGTGCTGGCATCCCATTGAGTGCATGTTCTAGTCCCAGCTGCTCCTCTCCCAATCCAGCTCCCTGCTAAGGCGCCTGGGAAAGCAGTAGAAGACTGCTCAAGTCCTGGGTCCCTGCACCCACATGGGAGACCCAGAAGAAGCTTCTGGCTCCTGGCTTCGATCAGCTCAGCTCCAGCTGTTGCATCCATATAGGAGCGTGAACCAGCAGATGGAAGATCTCTCTCTCTCCCTCTCTCTCTCTCTCTTTCTCTACCTCTCTCTGTAACTCTGTCTTTCAAATAAATAAATTAAATCTTTTTTTTTTTTTTTGACAAGCAGAGTTAGACAGTGAGAGAGAGAGACAGAGAGGAGAAAGGTCTTCTTTCCGTTGATTCACCCCCAAAATGGCTGCTATGGTCAGCGTACTGCGCCGATCCGAAGCCAGGAGCCAGGTGCCTCCTCCTGGTCTCCCATGCAGGTGCAGGGCCCAAGCACTTGGGCCATCCTCCACTACCTTCCCGGGTAACAGCAGAGAGCTGGACTGGAAGAGGAGCAACCAGGACAGAACCAGCGCCCCAACCTGGACTAGAACCCGGAGTGCCAGCGCAGCAGACAGAGGATTAGCCTTGTGAACCGCAGCACCGGCCTAAATTAAATCTTTTAAAAAAATATAGGAAGCTGGAATCAGCAGCTTCCCATCATCAAACCCAGGTTATGTGACATAGGATGCAGGCATCCTAAAGGCAGTTTAATCACTAGGCCAAATGCCCATCGCTTCTGTGAACTTTTTAAAGACCCTGGGATACATAGCTTTCAACAATTTTTTGCACCAAAATACACTTATCTTTTCATTCCTTTTTCCTTGAACTTTTGGAAGTTACCTTGTACATGGCAACTTAAAAATAGAAAACTGGGGGAATCAGAAATTCATCTCAAGAAGTGGCTTTAAAGTGGCTTGGACTGCCACTTTCACCCTCACAACCAAGTACTAGGGGCAAGCTAGCAATAACCCTGACACAGGCGAACAAGTCACAGAGGCCTACGGTAAGAGCAGTTTTGAGATAAGGCAGATGAAGAGGATCCCAAAATGCATTATCAAAAGTATCCACATTTCAAGAATCATTTGTCACATGAGTCACAAAAGTTCAGGGCAGAATCAAAAGCAAACAAACAAAAAAATCGCTTCACTGCAGGTCCTCTCTGGAATATTAGCACACACCTGCCAGAGAATGCTCACAGAAAGCAGGACGTTCAATGTCCTTGCAGGAGACAGCTAACACTGGGTACACCCAGGCTAGGCCCGAGGGACACTGACATGTGAGTCTGAGATATCCTAAATTTCGGAAACATATGTTCAAGTTCTGGCCAGGTTTCTCCACAGTACTCAACTGCTTGAATAGGAAATTAACTCTCAGGTTATTGCAAGGAGATGTATATTCTGGGAGTTTTCAAAAGAAATCTGTTACATGGAATGTGGGTGTTGAGAAAGCTTATTAAATCAAGTCACTGAAAGCTCAGAAGTAAAAGATGATTTGCAAGGGAAAATATGCTGTTTTATTAAAATAATGCTGATTAAAACTGTTATTTTATATGTATTGAGCTGACAAAGATTAAGAAAACAACTACCAGAGTACTGCAGTCCGTGAGGATGAAATTCACATGAACTCAGTGTACAGCAGTAAACCACAGAATAGACTTTCTAAACCAACATGAAAATATGTGGCAAGATTATCAACATAGGTTTATAATTGTGTATCTAGTAATGTCAGTTATAGAATATCTATCCTAATGACTTTAACATAAATGTGGCCAATATGCTCACCACATTCTTATGTGTAATAATATTCCCATTAAAAATGGAAACATGTACAAGGGACTTCAAAGTGTCCACCAAAAATGGAATTAGAACATAAGCTTAATTTGGGTATTAGAAACTTTGAAATGCACACATAATTTTCATAGTGTGCATTTTCCAGAAATTTTTGATATTCCTTCATGTGTATGGACTTCAAAATTTTTCTGCACCAAAACAATCTTTTAATTCCAGTTTCCACAAGTATACTGACATACCTTAACATATGACATAACTTCACATAAAGCCTTATAGTAAGGAAACAGTTAAATATATCATGATATTATCAAATATTTTGGAAACATGTTTCAAAGAATATGTAAGAACATTGCACAAGAACAAGATGTAAGTTAACTTGGAAAAAAATTCCAAGTGAGTTATTGTACATTATCTTTAACATACTTCTGTGCTTTCAAAAACTATCTGTAAGCAGGGACTTCTTATATATTTAGAAAAGCAATCAATAAATATTTACATCAATTTTTTTTTTAAAACCTCAGCATTCACAAATAGGCTATCAGAAAATCCTGTATCTCTTGAAAGTACTGTCAAAAACCAAACGAGTGTACTATTCTTTGGATTGCAATTACCTAGGGTGCCAAGATCCAAGCCAACGAGATTTTGATAGGAAGGGAAAATGGTTGCTTTCTTTCCCTCCTTTTTTGGGCCCATATTGCCTCCGCTCAGCCTGCTGCAAAGTGTCCTCACAGCCATATGGGAGCTGTACTTCTGCGCGGCTACAAAGGAAACATTTACAGAACAGAAAACACCAGAAATCACAATACGTTCTTAGTCTCAGTGGAAGGCGAGGCCCATGAAATGCTTAAAACCTGGAGTGGAGATTTCATCTTCAAATATTTTAATTGCCAGAACAGAGCTGTTCTACTCTCGTTCAGAGCGCAGCAGATGAGCAGCCACGGAGAGGAAAACGAACAACAGCCGTTCCAAAGGGAAACAATCATTAACCAGCGGCAAAGAGAAATGAGTGTGTTTTTTTTTTTTTTCCACTGAGTTGCGTCTCATTTCTTACATAAGTTTTGGTGCTGTAAAATGTGGCACGTTTTGTACTGTATGTTCTCTCAGAAAAGCCAAACAGAAACCAGTCCTCGTGGTTTCGAGAGAGAGAGAAAGAAAGAGAGCAAGGCCTCCCCTTTCTCATGTTTCAACTACGCAGTCTCCACTCGGGCTGGGGACCGTATCATAGGTCATAAATCACTCTCTGATAGATATTTGGCAGGCCGGCAGCACCCCGGGCTATGCAACAATGTACAGTATGGAAAAATTTTAAGGTGGAATCTTGATTTTGTAACTTAAGGACTTAATAGCATCTCAAAACATTTTACTACTTCCTGGTACACACACACACACACACACGCTAAGGCAGGCAAGCAGTGTTCGCCATACGGTTTTCAGTTTTACAGGAGATATGCACAATAAGACTGTAAACCCGGAGGCATTCTCTTGCTGTTGGTAATTCAACTCCAGAGAAAATGAAAAGATGAAATTAGTGAGTTGGATCCCAACTCTGAAAGAGTCAAGTCACCAGGAACTTCTAGAATCTGCTTTTTCACTCCCTTTCCTCTTCCCAGTTAACTATTTGACACCTTCTTAGAAACTGGGGGAGGCAGCAGGACTAGGGGTTTGGGGACACATTTTATTGTACGATAATAACATGCTGTCAAAGGTACTGTCAGGGATTTTAACAGGAAGCTTAGGAGCTGACGGGAGTCATAGAATCCCCAGTAGAGTCTCGCTTCTGATTCCCGGCCCAAATCCTCGTTGCTGAGGGCCTCTGAGCATACACTGTCACCTTCTCAGATGTTGCAAGCTGTTTCAGACTCACATATTCTCTTCAGGAGCCTCTTTCAGCAAAACGTGCATTAAAAAAAAAAAAAAAATTGCACGCTGCATTTAACCCCTAAGCCCTGTCCCAGGGGCTGTCGGAACGCGGCTGCTCCCTGCAGAGCCTCTGCTTGGCGTCATGGGGGCCTTTCTGTGCACGGAGGGGTTAACGCTATGGTATTTGGACGTGCTCAAATGTTCTCAGTGTTCTCAGCCTGAGTAATTCTTAGAAGGGCTAAATAGAAACGGGGGAAATGTGGAGTGTGTGGTATGGCATTGTGCTGGGCGCAAAACAATGCGTGGAAAAACAAAAGAAAGAAACTGAATAAATCCTTTTTGAAGTTTAAAATAAGCGCTGCTTTTTGGTTGTTGTTGTTTTGGTTGTTCACAAATTAGCTATAGTTTGGGCAGGCTAAATATAAAACTTTCAATGCAGTTTTTTTAGAGTGTTTCTGTACGATCCCAATCACTTGGAGGAAGACAATTAAAGCTAAATTTAGACAAACCAATTGGTGGGGGATGGTGTTAAGTCGTTAGTGTGCATCAGCTAATTCAGAGATAACTCATATTTGGGTGGGTACGGTGGCTCAGATGGTTAAGCTGCTGCTTGGGATGCCCACATCCCATATCACAGTGCCCGGTACAAGTCCCAACAACTCTGCTTCCCATCCAGCTTCCTGTTAACGTGTGCCCTGGCAGGCAGCAAATGATGGCTTAAGTTCTTAGGCCCTGTCATCCATCCATGTGGGACACCGATGGAGTTCCAGCCTGACTTTGATCACAGCCAAGGCCAGTATCTGGAGAGTGAAGCAGCACATGGAAGGTCTCTCTCTCTCTCTCTCTCCCTCTCTCTCTCTCTCTCTCTCTCTCTCTTTCTCTCTCCCTCGTTTCTCTCTCTCTCTCTCCCCCCATGATCTGCCTATCAAATCTAATAAATAAATAAATGAACAGCTTTAAAAATAAAGAATTTATCCTCTAAGTGCACTACATAATTCCCTCCCCAACCCTGCCCTTAGTCCTTTATCCCAGTTCATTTTTGAGATTCTGCTACTTCTTACCAGTGAGAGTCTCGGGCTTGGTACTGATGAACCTTGTAAGCCCATTGGATCCCTTAGTCACTTGAGACTCCACCTGTAGTGGGGCAGCAAGATGAAGACTTTTCAAAAAGCACCGAAGCATGCCCCCTCCCCATACCTGGCAGCCTCAGTTTTTCAGTAACTGCCATTGCTCCACCTCTTACTTCAGTGGATCTAAAGTTTGGCTGCAAATAAGAAACCCCCGGGGAGCCTTTTTTTTTTAACTTCTACTTATTTGAAAGGAAGAGAAAGAGGGACAGAGACAGATCTTCCATCTGCTAGTTCACTCCCCAAATATCCACAACCACTGGAAATGGGCCAGACCAAAGCCAGGAGTCTGAAACTCCACCCAGGTCCACACATGTGTGGCAGGGATCCAAGCACTTGAGCCATCACCTGATGCATTTCACAGTGCATAATAGTAGGAAACTGGAATTGGAAACAGAACTGGAACTTGAAGCCACGCACTCTGAGATGGGATGTAGACATCCCAAGCAGCATCTTCAACTCTGTACCAAGCACCCATGCTTCTGTGAAACTCTGAAAAGTTCCAAAGCCCAGGCTACTGAACTCAGTGTCTCTGTGGGGAGATGGAAGCACGGGTACTTTTGCAAGCTCCCCAGAAGACAAAACAGGCAAACAGGTTAAGAGTCTCCAACCTGTGTCCAGTCTTGCTCTATTCCAACGAATGATTCTTTAGGAGCTAAGAGTGGGCCTTCCAAGGTAATGCAGATGCTCACGTTTCCTACCTGCTTAACAGTCTTTAAGGGAAACTTCAGGCCTACAGGGATGTATGTAGGTGCCTCCATCTAACAACTGAGGCTTCCTGGCTCTCTAAGCATGGGAATCCATGGTTCCTTTCACCTGGCAAATTCTCTCTCCCCCTCTATGGAATCTTCTCAAATCTAACATCTCAACCACCCACAGAAGCAAGTGTTTCTCCTTGAGAAGTCCTGCCCAGGCTGGGATGGCAGCCTATCACCACTAGTGTGCCCCCCACCACAAATCTAGAATGTCATCGAGGGCAGGGAAAGAAAATATCCACCACCACTAGTGCCCCATGAGATCCTGGGTTTCCCTGTAGTGTCGATAAAGAAACTGTCCATTCATCTGCCTTCTCCCCCAGAAAATTGTAACTTTGCAAGGGCAGAGAAGAGCCCCTGCTCACTATTGTACTGTTGGTGTCTAGCTCAGTACCCAGCATGTGGTGGAAACACAGAATGAACCAGAAAACCTCTCTTTTCAATTCAGTAGGTTATACTATTCTCAGAATATTTCCATTGTTTCAGGGAAGTCTAACCTACTTTTCCTATGATACATGCAAATGGTCAGCATTCTGTAGCTCCCACACATTACACATTGAGAAGTAGCTGTGAGAGGGCTGGAGTTGGATTTGGTGTCAGAAACCAAAAGGTCTCACTTTCTACCTCCTCAGGAGGTGAAGATCTTGGCTGAATATGTCAACATTCTAGTGATTTGCAAGACTTCCAACCAGCTGCCATTTGGTTAATTTTTGAAAAAGAAAATTTCACCATTTGCAATTAAGCATGAGAAGAGATTTAGATCATCGAACCATGCTCTGCATTTTTGACAGCCTGAGGTTCAGCAACCACAAGAAGAATGTAGGTCTGCTGTCAATATTGAAAACCCTGCTCATGGCAGCCCTACTGCTTCCCACAGCAGAAGAGTAGAAAGTGGGTTAGGTGATAAAGCAGAATGTACAAAGCACAAAGTTAAGTTGGTGAGTGATAAAATGTTTTGTACTTTAGGAAGAAAAGGAATGGCAGAGAAGGAAAGAAAGAATGAGAAGAGGAAAGAAAAATGGGGGAGAAAATGAAAGGGATTTTAGAGATAAAATGAGAAGGTAATGACAAGAAAAGGAAGATGAGGGAATCAACAAGTGTACAATCCTCTTTGACGCTTTAGAAAGGCGGGTCCTTATGCTCATTGCACAAATAAGGAAAAGGCTACACAAAGCAGAGAGCACACTTGCAGAAGGCTGTATCTATGAAATATTGGAAAGACAGAAGAGTGCAATTCTCAAAAGTGAACATGTGTAAGGTTGGGAGGAAAATGAATATAGAAAGAGAGAAAAGAGGATGGCAGGTGGACAGAATTCAACAAGAATTTAACTGAAAAGCAAAACCTAGAATATGGGTGATTTCCAGTCAGCTATGAACCCCATGCATCCCTGCAACCACATGAGGAGCCCTTTTCTGAGCACGCAGACCTTGTTCAAGTCTCAGTCTAGGAGCTCCCCTGCTGCCTGTACCAGCTATATTCTGATTCTAGAATTAGAGAGATAGCTGCAGGGAGAGAACACTGCCTCAATTCCACATCCACTGCCCTCTCTGGAAATTGCAGACCAACTGAAATCCATTTTTCCATCTTTGCTGCTCTCGTTTTTTCGTGTGTGTTTTTAACGTTGAGAGTTTGAGGAAGCCCCTTTGTTCCTGCTCTTCTGAGCACAGAAAGTCCCATAGACGCACACAACGGTCATAGCTTCACAGAGAATCTGGGCTGCTGGGTGGGAGTGATGCATCCAGGCTGGAGGTGAGCAGCCCACAAATTTCTCACATTCCTCTTTTAGGTTATCAGGATCATTTTTCAACAGGTTCACATAACATGCCAGTCTGGATGTACCACGCTCCACAACTGCAGCTCTTGGCTATGGAAATGTTACTAAAACACCCAGAGCAAAGTGTGTCCAAGGATTGAGTTAGATCAGGACTTGTGAGCTAATAATTTCAACTATAAAAATAATAACAATTGTATACACCACTTGTGGTCCTCTTTTTTACCCTATAAAAGCTTCTGGTACATTTTCCCCTATTTTGAGACATGATTTGTCTAATTCTCACTTGACAGTATTGTATCTGATTTCTAGAGTTAAATAGAAAACAAAAATATTTCTGGTTTCTTTGTGTTTTGCTTTTCACAAAGAGCTTGCACAGAGTATCCTCCTGCCTTCCAGGCCCTTCTTCAAGCCAGACAGTGCCGTCAAGCAGGAAGGTCTGAAGACATGGAGAAAATACCCCTCAGACACTCTTCCGGGAGGGCTCAGCAGGGACCCTCTCAGATTTCCTGTGCAGCAAATACAGACAGGCAGATTTGAACTAGGAGTCTTTCTTTAATATATACATTATAGATTAATGCATATATACATTTAAGCATATTTGCTGAGGCATTGCTCACTAAAATGGAAATATCAGCATGTACTAAAGTTTATTAAATGAATTGACTCTTTTTATTAAATGAATTGACCCTGGGGTTGTTAATTAATTACAAACCTCTTCTCAGCCCCTATATCTTTCCAGCCTGGAAGGGAGGTAACTATATGGTGGGGTTTGGTTTGGTTTTGTTTTGCTTTTTTCTTCATTTAAAAAAAAAAAATCCCTGGCCGGTGCCGCGGCTCAATAGGCTAATCCTCCGCCTCACGGCGCCGGCACACCCGGTTCTAGACCCGGTTGGGGCACCGGATTCTATCCCGGTTGCCCCTCTTCCAGGCCAGCTCTCTGCTGTGGCCCGGGAGTGCAGTGGAGGATGGCCCAAGTGCTTGGGCCCTGCACCCCATGGGAGACCAGGAGAAGCACCTGGCTCCTGCCTTCGGATCAGCGCAGTGCGCCAGCCGCAGCGGCCATTGGAGGGTGAACCAACGGCAAAAGGAAGACCTTTCTCTCTGTCTCTCTCTCACACTGTCCACTCTGCCTGTCAAAAAAAAAAAAAAAATCCCATCATTGAATAATTGGTGGCCACATGTGTTTGGCTAATTTTTTAAGATTTGTTATTTATTTATTTTTAAAGTCAGAGTTAGAGAGAGAGAATCTTCCATTCTCTGGTTCACTGCTCCAATGGCTGCAATGGCCAGCACTGATCCAGGCGTGAGGAGCTTCATCTGAGGCTCCCACAGGAGTGGCAGAGCCCAAACACTTGAGCCATCTTCCACTGCTTTTCAGCTGGATTGGGAGTGGATTGAACAGGCATTCATAGTGGATGCCAGGGTGTCAGGCAGCAACTTTACCTGCTGCGCTAGAACACTGGCTCCATGTTTGGCTAATATTTAAGATGGTTTTTAAAATTCCTAGAAGTGGGCATTTAGCCTGCATCCATGCCTGTTTGATTCCTGGCTCTGGCCCCTGACTCCAGCTTCCTCCTGATGCAGATCTTGAGAGGCAGATGGTTTCGGCCGTCCATGTAGGAGATCTGCATTGAATTCTAAGCTCCAGAACCGGCCCATACCTGGTCATTATGGGTATTTGGGTGAGTGAACCAGTGGAGGAAGTGTATGTTTATCGGTCTGTTTTCTCTCTCTTTCTCTCTCTCTCCCTCTCTCTCTCTAACCTCTGAAATTAAAAGTAAAATCTTCAAATTAGTAATCCAATGGTAGTTTTTTCACTTTATGTTGCTATATGGGCAAAATGTTGAAATCTTTACCTAATATATACTAAACTGATCTTCTGTATACAAAGAGAATTGAAAATGAATCTTTACATGAATGGAAGGGGAAAGGGAGCGGGAAAGGGGAGGGTTGCGGGCGGGAGGGAAGTTATGGGAGGGGGGAAGCCATTGTAACCCATAAGCTATACTTTGGAAATTTATATTCATTAAATAAAAGTTTAATAAAAAAAAAAGTAAAATCTTAAAATATAAAAACCTTGTGAAAAACCTATACCCTGGAATAAATTGTTTGCTATAGCAGGCAGATTTTTGCCCCACACATATTTTCATTGCCATCATTCAGTTTATGTCATGCTTAAGAATAGCATTTCCTTCACGTAAGAACTATCTACATTTCCTCCCCACAAGTAGGGCAAACAGCAAGTGACAGAAGTTTGCAGTCAAATGAATTATGGTTAGATCACAACTCATCAATATGCTATCTTTAGTGAATTCCTTGCAGGTCAAGACTTTGCAAACCCACAGCAAGGAGAATCTCTGAAGCCAGGAGACCTGGGCTCCACTTCAGCTCTATCACTTATTAGATTTTACCTTGGTTAAGACACAAAGTATTTTCAGAACTAGGTTTTCCTCATCTGGAGCAATAGCTTTGCAGGAGTAAATTGAAGATTGACTATAATAATTAATATTAAAAACCTGTCATAGAGGAAGCATTTAATTAATATTAGCTCCCTTGTTCTGTTCATCTTAGTATCCCCGCAACATGAGCACCAAATTATATGCTTGCTAAATTGCTCTGAAACTTCTGCTTTGAATTTTTTATCTCTTAGTTTATATGGAGAAAAAAAATGATATTGAAATTAAGGCCAAACAATACAAGATAAAATAAGAGAATAGGGGCCAATGCTGTAGCATAGCAAGTTAAGCCACATCCAGCATCACCCTTATCACATATGGGTGCCACTTCTTGTCCAGTTGCTCCACTTCCCATCTAGCTCTCTTCTAATGCACCTGGGAGAGGAGTGGAAAATGGCCCAAGTGCTTGGGCCTCTAAACCTATGTGGGAAACTGCAAAGAAGCTCCTGGCTCCTGGCCCCTGGCTTTGGCCTGGCCGGCCCAGCCCTGGCTTTTGCAGCCATTTGGAGAGTGAACCAGTGGATGGAAGATCTCTCTTTCTCTCTCTCTCCATCTAATTCTTTCAAATAAAATTTTAAAAATCTTAAAAAAAAAGAGAGAGAGAGAATATAGGGTGGAAAATAGGGAGTGGCAACAGCTCAAGGTGTACCTAACTTCAAATTGTTAAGGTTCTAAATACAAGGAGTGGATTGTTACAGTCTTGGGTTTTGCTTTTTGTTTTGGCTTATAAAAAGGAAGTTATAAAGCATAAAGTAAAATAAATGACATCAGTTGACCTCAAGAGTCAAGGTTCTTCATAACCTGAATATATTCTCCCTTCACAAAGACCCATTATATAATTAGCACCACATATTTAAAACAAAACACTGCCAAATTTTTTTCTTTGAGATGCAAGAGACTGAAACAAAAACAGATAGTAAGAGAGAGCTTTCACCAACTGGCCTACTCCCCAAATGCCTACAGTGGCTAAAGCTAGGCCCACACAGAAGCCAAGAGCTCAATCCAGGCCTCCCAAGTGAGTGTCAGGAACCCAACTGCTTGGACCATCACCACTGCCTCTCCATGTCTGCATTAGCAGGAAGCTGAACTCAAGAGCCAGAGCCAGGAATCAAACCAAGAACTTTAATGTGGGATGCAGGCATTTTAACCACATCTGCCTCAATTTAATTTTGGCAAAGCAGCTTTAAACTAGAACTAATGTAAATTTCCAATAATAGGACTACAACTATGTAAAACATAATGACTCAGACAATGGAACTCTATGTGGCTGTTAGGGGCTGGCCCGAGATGGGAAAATGTACATTGTAGTAAATGAAAAATGCAAATTACAAGTACATATCTGGGGGCTGGCACTGTGGCACAGTTGTTTAATCCTCTGCCTCCAGTGCTGGCATCCCATATGGGTGCTGGTTCTAATCCTGGCTGTTCCTCTTCTGATCCAGCTCTCTGCTATGGCCTGGGAAAGCAATGGCCGAAGTCCTTGGGCCCTGCACCCATGTGGGACACCCAGAAGAAGCTCCTGGCTCCTGGCTCCTGGCTTTAGATCAGCCCAGCTCCAGCCATGGCAGCCAACCTGGAAGTGAACCAGCAGATGGCAGACCTTTTCTCTCTCCCCACCCCCCCACCCCGCCACTGTCTGTAACTCTACCTCTCAAATACACAAAAATCTTAAAAAAAAAAAAAAAAAAAGTAAGTACACATCCACATACAGGATGAACACTTTGCAAAATATACCTATGGGTAATTTGCACAAAATTTCTGGCAGTATTTACTAAATACCCAACCTCAGTAGTTACTAAATTTCAAATAGTAAGTAACTTCCTTTGAGTAGTGACTTTAGGGTGAATTAACTTATTTTTCTTTGTCTTTCTTGGGTTTTCTACTTTGTTAATAATATTCATTACTTGTGTGATTTAAAAAAGAAGGGATGAGACACACAATTATTTTTTAATCATTCAATGCTTGCCCACAGCCTCTCACTCCTCACAGCCACTACTTTGAACTCAGGCCATCTGAATGGAATAATCTGAAAGACTCTTAGTTAACAGCATTTCATCATCTATCCTACATACATATTTTGGAATTTTACTAGATAAAATAAACATGTGCATTCATTAGATATTGTTAGAGGAAAAATAAACAGTTTTTGACAAATATAAACCAATCAAAATTTTTGCATTCTTAATAATAATCATTAGCAATAAGCCTACTTTTCAAAATTTTTTGCAAAGCCATCATCATTTCTAGTAGGCTACTTAAGAGGGGAAGAGAAGAGTCATTGGAGGGTCAGACTAATCATTTGTAGATCCTGTCTTTATTCAATAGTGAACATCTAACCACATTCATAATTCTCTTACCAAGAAATTAATAATAAGATGCACAATTAACTGACAATAGTAATATTTCCTGCTCTTTCTTGGGGTCTCTCTGACATCATCCAGCATAAGTTGAGTGACTAGAACTCAGTCTGAGCAAAGAGTAGAAGAGGATCGTCTTCAGCCTAAGACTCAGGAAAAGAGAAAGGAATGCTTGCCACCAAAAAACAACAGCCTAGGAAATGAATCCCAAAGAGTTTGCGTAAAGAAATGTGATGATTCCCCAGTGAAAAAGGGTACAAAAGAACTGAACTTTTCATAAAGGGTCTGATTCCAAGCCTATGTGTTTCAAAAGAGCTAGGGAAATAAGCTGGCCATCATATTTATAGAGACTGGTATTGAAAAGAACCCAAATGGGCCGACGCTGTGGCGCAGCAGGCTAACACCCTGGCCTGAAGCGCCAGCATCCCATATGGGCGCCGGTTTGAGTCCCAGCTGCTCCTCTTCTGATCCAGCTCTCTTCTGTAGCCTGGGAAAGCTACAAAGCCTTGGGCCCCTGCCCCCTATGTGGGAGACCCAGAAGAAGCTCCTGGCTCCTGGCTTCAGATCAGCGCAGCTCAAGTCGTTGTGGCCAACTGGGGAGTAAGCCATCAGATGGAAGACCTCTCTCTTTCTCGCTCTGCCTCTCTTCTCTCTGTGTAACTCTGACTTTAAAAAAAAGAGTTCAAAGGTATCCTTCAGAGAAAGCAAGAGAACAGGCACACACACACACACACAGTCTTGAAACCTGACTCTACAACCCAAGGAGGTAACTTACTACCCAACACTAGTGTCAGTCTACACACTCACTGTCACCGGACATCAGTAGAGAGTGGAAGCAAGAATTTAGAAATGATTTGACCTTGAGGTCAGCACCATGGCACAGTAGGTTAATCCTCCACCTGCGGCACCGGCATCCCATATGGGTGCCAGTTCTAGTCCTGGCTGCACCTCTTCCAAACCAGCTCTCTGCTATGGCCTGGGAAAGCAGTAGAAGATTGCCTAAGTCCTTGGGCCCTTGCGCCCGCAACAGGGGTCCTAGAAGAAGCACCTGGCTCCTGGCTCCAGATTGACGTAGCACCAGCTGTTGGGGCCAACTTGGGAGTGAACCAACAGACAGAAGACCTTTCTCTCTGTCTCTCTCTCTCACTGTCTGTAACTCTACCTCTCAAGTAAATAAAAAAACTAAAAAAAATTTTAAAAAAAAGATGAATCACACGTGGTATAACATGTGACATCATTTGGCATTTTAATGTTAATTGTTAAATGAACCTCAAAGGCACATTGAAAATTTGTGAAAATAAAAGCACTTACTTTTATAATTTGTTACTTCATAGTCATCTTAATTTTTAATCCATCTTGTTTTTTTAATTTCTGTTTAAACATTTTTGGCTAAATTAACAAAGTAAAATTTATACTTTTAACCCTAATATACTAAGGTTAAAAAAACTTCACCAAAATTTTTAAGGAAAGGAGGCCAAGAAAAGAGTTACCATTTTTTAAAAAGATGTATTTATCTATTTGAGAGGTAGAGTTACAGATAGAGAGAGAGAAAGACAGAGAGAGAGCTCTTCCATCCACTGGTTCACTCCCCAAATGGCTGCAACAACCAGAGCTGGACCCATCTGAAGCCAGGAGCCAGAAGCTTCTTCCAAGTCTCCCACATGGGTGCAGGGGCCCAAGGATTTGGGCCATCTTCTACTGCTTTCCCAGGCCATCAGTAGGGAGCTGGATCAGAAGTTGAGCAGCCAGGTTTCAAACTGGAGCCTTTATGGGATGCCAATGTCATAGGCTGAGGCTTAACCCACTACTCACCACAGTGTGGGTTCCAGACTTACCACAGACTTACCACTTTTGAAAAGCAGTCATGGTAGTAAACTAAAGGAAGACCATGAAAATGACACAGAGAACATGAAGATTAAAAGGTTTATTATGAGTTTTACTCCAAAGTGTGATCCCTATTCTGGTTTCTTTTGTATGAAATAATTGATGAAGAAGTGCTATGATCTCAGTGCTGTATTTACAGGAGATATGCTGACTAGTGAAACAATGAAACCAGCAAAATGTAAGCAATTTACATTCATAAAGACATTAAAAAACAAGTAAACATGTTTAACTAGAGTCACTAAACTGTAATCATGATGACCTTAGAAATAAAAACATGTATCTGAAATTAGAAGTAGCCAGGCAACATAATGGGCATAGTCTTTCTTTTTTCAAAGAAGAGATCATTTCTATGTTTATAAATGTCTTCAGAGCATTGAAAATGATGAAAACCTTCCCAGTTCAGTCCAAAAAGGTAGTAATATCTCTATACCAACACGTCATAAAAACTTCTGTAAATGTGTAGAGTAAAAGTTGGAAGGATACAGTACAATTAGAGATCAGTCTCAAATAAGTGCATGAATAAAAAAATCTTAAAGATGTAAGAAAAATCTAATCCGGAATTGTATGGAAGCAATCAAATAGAACTTTCCCAGAAGTGCAAGGATAGGTCAACCTCATGAAATCCATTGCTGTAATTCCAGAAAATTATTAAAAGAAAAGCAGAAAAAAATCTAAGTAAATGGCAAATTTTATTTAATTTAGGAAAGAAAATACATTTTGAAAGCCTGAAGAAGAAAAGATGCATTACTAAATTTACACTGTAATACACTATTGCAAAATTGCAATGAAATAGAAAAGAGAAATCCAGAGATAGAAATATGTATCAATGTGATATTCCACAACCATGGAAAGGACTAAATTAAACAAAACCATGTAGCACCAATTTGCTCTTTGTTGGCTATCTAGCTGAAACGGGTAGGGAGTAAGTAAGTTTTACACTTAGAATTTTTGTCATGCCCTAGAGTAAATTCCAGATTGTTAAGAGTAACTTTGATGTAAAAAAGTAAAATAAAATTACTCTTAACATATATTGGAAAACACTTTATGAAAGTAAAAATGAAAGGAGGAAAAATAAAAAATTAAATTTTATAACAATATTAGTAATAAAATACACATTAGAAAAATATTTTCAACATTTATGAGGGACAAAAGATAAAGATCCATAAAACATAAAGAGATATTACAAATCAATAAGAAATAATAGAATACAGATAGAGGATATAAACAGGCACAATAAAAGAGAAAAGCAAGGATATTTACAAGTACAAAGCATCTACAAAAATATGTTCCACTTCAATATTAACCTGTGAGTTATTTTCTCACTACATTAGCCAAAATTTAAACACTGACAATGCAATGTTCTGAGGATAGGAGAGAAAAGGCATTTCAAATTTTGTTAGTGGGAGTGTCACTTGGAAATCTGAACTCTTTCTCTAAAAGGTAATTTGGCAATACTTATATAATTACACATAATAACTATTTGCTTGATCAATTGAATTCTGAAAAATCTCTCCTACAAAAACACTCTCCCATAATTACATAAAAACTAAAACAACATAACTGCCTGTCAATCCACTGAAATACTTTTTTTTTTTGACAGACAGAGTGGGCAGTGAGAGAGAGACAGAGAGAAAGGTCTTCCTTTTTGCTGTTGGTTCACCCTCCAATGGCCGCCGCGGCCGGCGCACTGCACTGATCTGAAGCCAGGAGCCAGGTGCTTCTCCTGGTCTCCCATGCAGGTGCTTCTCCTGGTCTCCCATGCAGGTGCAGGACTTGGGCCATCCTCCACTGCCTTCCCGGGCCATAGCAGAGAGCTGGCCTGGAAGAGGGGCAACCGGGATAGAATCTGGCACCCCAACTGGGACTAGAACCCGGTGTGCCGGCGCCACAAGGCAGAGGATTAGCCTGTTAAGCCACGACGCCGGCCATACTGAAGTACTTTTAACAATATGAATGGTATGGCTAATCTATGGAATAATATGCAATAATTAAATATAATGAAGTATGCTTTTGCTTATTACTCTTAAATGATTAACAAGACATGTTCTTATATCAACAACCAAAAAATAAAAACCAATTGAAGAACACAAGTACTGTATAATTATTTTTGTGGGAAAAACTCAAATATTTATGTAAATACATGGGAGAAAATCTAGAAAGATATACTCTATTTTTTTTTTTTTTTGACAGGCAGAGTGGACAGTGAGAGAGAGAGAGACAGAGAGAAAGGTCTTCCTTTTGCCGTTGGTTCACCCTCCAATGGCCGCCGCAGCTGGCGTGCTGCGGCCGGCGCACCGCGCTGATCCGATGGCAGGAGCCAGGTGCTTCTCCTGGTCTCCCATGCAGGTGCAGGGTCCAAGCACTTGGGCCATCCTCCACTGCACTCCCTGGCCACAGCAGAGAGCTGGCCTGGAAGAGGGGCAACCGGGACAGAATCCGGTGCCCTGACCGGGACTAGAACCCGGTGTGCCGGCACCGCAAGGCAGAGGATTAGCCTAGTGAGCTGCGGCGCCGGCCAAAAGATATACTCTAAACTCTTGTCCAAGGAAGGGGAAGTTGGATGAGGAACAGTGAAGAAAGCCTCTATATTTTATATATTATGCCTATGTAAATTGTTTACTAGAAGAATATATTAGTGAATTATATGTGTAGCTTGAAGTTCTTAAATATACAGTGAACTATCAGGCATATAGATCAAGTACATATAAACTTTAAAAAAAAAAAATTACATGCACAACCCCATCTTGACCCTTTCTCATTTCTCATTGACAAGTTAGGATACTGAAACACAGCAACTGACAAACAGAAAACAATTATTCTATTCTTCCTTTACTTTCCTATAGTGTCACAAGACACTTTTATAGAATTCTTTATAACTTACTTTGTGAAATGCTTCAATAAAATAACTTGTGCCTGTCAATACTTTAGAAATGATTTTTATTCATACTGTCTTTGGCCAACAGAATTGAATGAGTATTATTATCCCAATTTTTGAGGTAAAGAGGTTGTTCAAAGTCACAGAGCAAGAATACTCTTATTTCCATTCCTCTTGATCCTACTTCTGTTGCTTATTATACAACATCAGAGCAGAGTTCCTTGAATGAAAATACTGTAGTTGGTATACTTTTCTATACTAAAGTGATCCAATAGAAGAAATACAGTTATTGATTATACAAAGTGCCCTTTGGACATTTTCATAGGTAGCACCCCAAAGAGAGAAGCCAGTCACAGAATGCCTACTCATATCCTTTATCCTTTTTCCATTGGCTTATCATTTTCTTACTGACTTGTGACATCACTATAATTTATCTTTCCCTCTGTCCTTTATTTGCACTGCAATTATTTTTCCAATCTTTTGCATGTACTTTACTGCCAGATTAGACTGTTTTGTGTTACTAAAACAAAATATTTGAGGCTGGGTACTTTCTAAAGAAGAGGTTAATTAGCTCACAATTCTGGAGATTCAAGAGCGTAACACCCACATCTGCTTGGCTCTGGTGAGAGCCTCCTGGCAAATGACATCACAATGGCAGATGGCTTCATAATGGTGGGACCACATGCAGAAGACATCACTCAATGAGATAGGAAGCAAGTGGGTACCAAGAGAGCCAAATTGTTTACACCAATCCATTTTCACAAAAAGTAATCTAGTTCCCCAAGACCTGTGTCAATCCCTTCTGAGGTCAAAATCACCATGATCTAATTATCATCTTCTAGGCTCCACTTCTTAAAGGTTCCACCAACTCAATATCACAATACCTGGGGACAAAGCTTCCAAAATGTGGAACTCTGGGGGATGCACTGAAACCATATCCAACCCATATAAACTCCTATCATTTGTCCTAAAAGTTTAACTTTTCATTACTTTTATTCTTTTCTTCATGACTTCTATGAAATGCTTTCCAACATGATTGTTAAAACATAATTTGATCACCATTCCATGGCTAATTGAGAGGAGTCAGGTGGAAACTCAGATCTGAACCCTGACCCACTGATCTCTCCACCATGGCACTTTGACCTCTCTTCTACCTTCTGATCATAACACTCATCTTATTTCTTATACTTGAGTCATTTTGGATGCAGAACATGTGATCAGGGAGGGATGACACAAATTTAAGTTTCCCAGCACCCCTTCTCAACTACATTCAAAATAAGAGTTGTAACAAACCTTGACCCATGGCATAGATGCAGAGCTCAAGGTTAAAGGGAGCCTAGGTCTGAAAAGGGCTTGGAGGAAAATCAGTTCCAGTGAATTTACTAAAGAGAATTTTCTATGTTCACTCAGCAAGTAGCAGAGACAGGTGAAAAACACTGTTCCCCTCCCATCTCCCTGTTATGTCTCAAAGATGTCACCACACATAGGAAATTCCAGGAAAAGCTAAGATCTGAGAGGATGCTCTCCTGACTATTTGTAAAAAAGGAGAACCCAAGTTTGAAACAGAACAAAATAGAAGTACGAAAAAGCAAAAATAAGAAGAAATTTATATTTTTCATTCTAGGGTCACAGTCTTCATTTTATAATTGGAGTTTGGTCAATTTATTTGGGTTTAATTCTCTGTCATCTCTTTCTTTATTCTACCTGTTTCATATTTTTCACTTCTTTCTTGCCTTATTTAATATAATATTATTCCTTTTTCTCTTTTATTCACTTTCTGGTTGCATATTATTTTATTCTTTTTAAACTGGTTATCTTACACATTAATCTATTTGCCTTAGACTGATAGGAAGCTATTTATATTTTATCTCATCTCAATGAATTTTTAATTATATTTGTCCTCCTTATATCTTTTTTAGTGTTTTATATATTTTTGTTTTTCATGTTAAATGTCAAAAACATTCTTGTTTGTTCTTTATAGCTAACTTTTTTACATGTATACAAATATTTACTTTTTTTGATGCTGTTCTTTATTTCTTGACTCCTATTCTTCCATTTGCCATATGACTTCTCCCTTAAAAGCTCATTTTAGGGTTTATTGTAGCAACATATATGAAGGACAAAGAATAATTATTACCAAAAGTTTACAGAATTATTTCTTAAGAATTTTATTTTGCCTTCACTATTATAAGTAATTCTTACTGGATATAAAATTCTAGGTAGATCTTTTCTTCCAAAACTTATAGCTCTTTTTTTCTCAGAGAGAAGGATCTTTCATCTGCTGATTCACTCTGCAAACGTCTGTGCTAGCCAGGCCTAGGCCAGGCTGAAATCAGGAGCTGGAGTCCTGGGTAGCAGGAACCCAAGGACTTGAACCATTACCTGCTACCTCCCAGGGTACCTGTTCCAGGAATGGAGAACAAAGCCAGGACTCAACTTGAAACACTCCTAAATGAGATGTGGGCATCCTGAGCAGTGGCTAAACCACTGTGCGGAGAATAACCACTTTCCAAATCATGGTCCTTTTAAACTCTGTGTCTGAAAACTCAAATATATGGGTCAACTACAGATTGTTTTTATTAGCTGTTTCTAGGCCTGGTTTCATTTTTATCTTGTTTCCTGGCATATCTAACAATTTTTTTGAATGTCAAACATTATTAAGTTAAAATTATAAATAATCCGGATGCAAATTCATCTATGAAGTAGAATAGAGCATATACCTTTATCCAATGAAATACAAGTTATTTCAGGAATGGATTTCAGTCTTTTGAGGTTTTGGTTGCTTCAATTTAGACCTTACTGCTAGAGAGAAGAACTTGAGGTATCCCAACTGAAAGCCTAAGGTATTCACCAGTAACTAAATTTCTTGTCAGAACATAGTCAAATTTTTAACTCTGCAGCATTTCAGGGCTACTGAAAGCTCTCTGTGTGGTTCCTTTGCACTTTTGTTTTCTAAGGGGCTTGGCACTCTCATTCCTGGCTGTCTTCTAAGCTCAGAGAAATGACTGAGAGCTCTGATCAATGTCATTGACTCTTAGCTGATGATTTATGCTTGGCATCTCAACCTCTCTGCCCCTGCCACTTACAAATCTGTGTATACTTCAAAAAGAAAATGTTACCTAGACTACCAAGCTTACCTCACTGTGTTTCTCTTATTTGGAAGATCTTAGATCCAAAATATTGGATGCCATGGTAGTTGTTTGGTTCCTTAAAACAGCTTTTTAAACAATTTTATATAGCTTCTCTAATTGTCACTGGAAAGTCTGATATGACAATATTTCAACATTCCATCATCATTAGATACACAACTACTATAGAGTAAATGAATGTTAGGCAACTATGCTGATAATTTTTATGTAATCCCCAAATATGAATTTTGAAATTTGTAAAATAAATTTTCATGAAACTAAACATAAAATCACATTGAACATACATAAAAATTAGTCCACATATAAGTGGTAAAATCTCAGTAAGTTGTATTAATTGAACCAGAGTGAATTGCCCGGCTTTGGCACTGTATACTATGCAAGAAATCAGTAATAGGAGAGGCAGGATGAAGGGTCATTTACCCAAATTACAAAGCTAGGAAAGTGAACAAGTTAGTAAAGAATTCCTACCTAAATATTCTTGCTTTGATAATAATAGCAATACTTGCTCCTGGTAATAAAATTAGTGTATTACAGAAACACCAAACATAACAAGTTAGACTCATTCAACTATCATCATTGAGAGGAAATCTCTGTGAACAATATGATGCCTCTTTATTTAATTTTTTTGAAAATAGTTATTGAAATCTATTGGAAAATTTTTAAAGTAGTAATTTCTAATTTTTTCTCATGACTTTTTAATGATGTAGCTTGTCTGTGTGTGTATGTGTATGTGTGTTTCTTTGCAGTAGCCAAAGATGTATTTTCGTTTTAGAAATTTTAGGATGTATAATTTTGCTTTATACATTTTCTTTCTGACATTTTTAAGTACCATGTACCCAAATTCTTCCTTATTTTTAAACTATCTTTTATCAGTCATTTATTCTTTGACAGGCAGAGTGGATAGTGAGAGAGAGAGACAGAGAGAAAGGTCTTCCTTTAGCCGTTGGTTCACCCTCCAATGGCCGCTGCAGTAGGCGCGCTGCGGCCGGCGCACCGCGCTGATCCGATGGCAGGAGCCAGGTGCTTCTCCTGGTCTCCCATGGGGTGCAGGGCCCAAGCACTTGGGCCATCCTCCACTGCAGTCCCTGGCCACAGCAGAGAGCTGGCCTGGAAGAGGGGCAACCGGGACAGGATCGGTGCCCCGACCGGGACTGGAACCCGGTGTGCCAGCGCCGCAAGGCGGAGGATTAGCCTAGTGAGCCACGGCGCCAGCCAGAAAGGTCTTCCTTTTTGCCGTTGGTTCACCCTCCAGTGGCCGCTGTGGCCGGCACATCTCGCTGATCCGAAGCCAGGAGCCAGGTGCTTCTCCTGGTCTCCCATGCAGGTGCGGGGCCCAAGGACTTGGGCCATCCTCCACTGCCTTCCCGGGCCATAGCAGAGAGCTGGCCTGGAAGAGGGGCAACCGGGATAGAATCCGGCATCCCAACCAGGACTAGAACCTAAGTAAAAAACAGAAGTGATAACACTAGATCTCTGCAAATAGTAGCCTGTTAAGCCACAGCGCCGGCCTCAGTAAGATAGCTTTTAACTACTATTTGCAGAGATCTAGTGTTATCACTTCTGTTTTTTACTTAGCACAATTAAATGTATACCATATGTTACATTTAATGTTTGCTGTTCATGTATGTACTTATATTTTCTTTTTTGCTGTGTCCCATAAAAGGTAGTATATGGGAAATCCATGTGAAATTTGTGTCTCCCTATATATTTCTGGTCAACTTCCAATGAATAACTATTTATTTAAAACTGAAAAATAAAGTCTTCCAAATATCAAAAGAAACATCATCTTTGAGAATAGCCAGTTTTGGCCAAAGGTACCCTTTATAACATAAGAGAATAACATTTGAACAACCATCTAATTCACAGTCACTTAACAGCATTTAAGGTATCCTCCACCTACACTTAAGAAAGATATAATTTCCCTTTACCTTATAAACAAGGGAAATTATGCCAAGGGAGTAAGTAGGCTTTGGGCCTTTTGAAAAATTTTTAAAGAAAAATAGATTGTGTGAAGTCTACTGAAGTCAGTTTGGTTGGTTGTGAGCATGCCAGCTCAACTGGAGTAATTTCCTTTAGCCCATTAGAGAAAAATTATAGAGAAGTCCAGTATAATCTCTGAATTTATGGTATCATCTGAGAAGGGATATTCTGTGACAATGAAAAGTTATAGTTTGAAGCTAAAGGGGTAGGGGAAAATAGTATGATTACACTTTCTTTTGTGAATCAATTCCAGATGTCACTATTAGATTCTCTGAGTGTTGAAGGAGCAAAATATCAGTGCTAGAGAGACCATGGAGATGATCTTCTTGAAATTTCTCTTTTTGTAAAAGAGGAAACTGAAGCCTAGAAAGCCTGGCTGCCTGCCCTAGCCATACAGTCTGGTAGGAAGGGCTGGGTCTAGAACCCACGACATTCCAATTACTAGGTTCTCACAGACTGGAGTAATCAGCAAGTGCACAGACAGTAGGAGATTAAAAGTTTTGTATCTCTTTATCACCACTGTGTAACATGAATGCTTTTTTGTGACATTTCAGAATCTACTTTATATAAACACTTGAATGACAAACAATGATTAAATGCAATCAGAAAGTGAGTTACTAGGGTAATCAGAAGAGGTCTCAGGACTTCAGTAAAACCACAACCAGAAATATATTGACAAATTAGTCTCTTTTTCAAATGGGTTCTCCTTTAAGATTTTATTCATATTACTTTTTTTAGTAGAAAAAAATAGTATCTTGTTGGTCTACAGATTTGCTAAAATTTTTTTAACAAAAAAAGTCACCTGAACTGTTATTTCAAATTAAATTATTTTGCCTCATCCACTCTTCACTGTTAATGTGATTATGTTCATTTGCTGGCATTGGTGGTATCTCTTCAATCTGACTCGCTTAAAATAGCCACTTTACCAATGGCCATCCCTTTTTTCCAGCCAGGATATCCTCACCCAGCTTGGAAGGCATGATTTGCTAGAGTTCTGCATTTTAGCAAAATAGACAAGTATGAGGTCTGAGGTTTGTGGAGGAGATAGAAGCAGAGGTAAAATCTAAATATGCAGAGCTGTAATTCATTCCAATTGGATTATAAATTGACAACCAATCCTAACACAGAAGTTGTTCTAAAATGTAAATTATTTCTGAAAATTTCTATTACCAGTTCATGGCTTATATTTGAAATAACTTATTAAAATGAAAAGCATTGTAAATGATAAATATTTCACATAAATGCACATTTTACAGATCTTCTTTGCTAAAAGGCAAACTACTTCTGAACTCCAAGCCTCCGTTTCATCCTGGGCTTAAATGTGATAGTAAATCCTGGATTTTCTTAAGTTCAGTGAAGATAATACACATAAAAGAACTATTGGACAAAGAATACACTGTTTAGTGTTTGTTGTGTTGTTGTTCATAGCAACCTTTTGCCTTATTAAACTTAGAGAGTACCTGCTTTAAAAACATGGTACTTAATGATATTCTCTTAATAATGATAATAGACTCATTATTTCTGAAAATAACAAGGCAGAGAGAAAAAATTAGGCAATAGCTATGGCCATTTGATAGAACACATTTGTATATAAACCTTGAAGTATCTAGAATGTTCAAGGGGAAGTGGAATATCTGCACATTAATCTTACAAGAGGTATAGGGATGAGAGCTAACAGTTTGTAAATTAGCATTTATCTAGAAGATTCCTACTAACCTCATAAGAAACTATCCTTTTTAGCTAACCTGACAGTAAGTATAAGGGAAATTAATGGAATATTCAAGTTAGTATATATTTAGGAAATATTGAATGATATTGCATAGGAAGTGTTATGGGAATTAAAGAGAAAGTCTGTACTCAAAGCACAATCTCTAAAAGGCAATTATTATAAAGACATATCATTTATTTATTTATTTTTAGTTTCTTTTTTTTAATTTTATTTAATGAACATAAATTTCCAAAGTACAGCTTATGGATTACAATAACTTCCCCCCCCCCCACATAACTTCCCTCCCATGCACAACACTCCCCTCTCCCACCCCTTCTCCTCTTCCGTTAAGACGTATTATTTATTTAAAAGGCAGAGTTGCAGCGAGAGAAAAAGATCGTCTATCCACTGGTCATTCCCCAAATAGCCGCAAAGACTAGAACTGGGACAATCCGAAGCCAGGAGCCAGGAGCTCCTTCCAGGTCTCCCACATAGGTGCAGGGGCCCAAGCACTTCAGCCATCTTCCACTGCTTTCCCAGGTGCATTAACAGGGAGCTGGATCAAAAGTGGAGCAGCTAGGTCAGATAATGTTTGCAAACAGGTAAAAGCACAGTTGAGAGAAGCTGTATCAGTCATGACAGCACAGGTTATTTTGTAGGAACAAACAGCCCACCAAACCTATGTCCTAAAGCAAAGATTACTTTCTCTTCTATGCAAATGTTGTTGCAGACCTGGGAGTCTTCCCAGGACAGGTGTTCTCCACATTTTGGCTCAACATCACATTCAGTTTCAACCTTCTGGCTCCTCCTTATCCAAATCTGCTTCCCCCAGACAGCACAATAAAAGAGCAAGTTGAAGGCTTCCACGTGGAATTCAATACTCTCGCATTACAGGACATGTGGTTTTTCTACTCACACCTTCCCTGGCTTTCATTGGTCACAGAACCCCATGAGACTACATGAGGGCAAGCAGGGAAGGAAAATTCCCATGGGGGCCGGCACTGTGGCGTAGCAGGTAAAGCCACCGCCTGTAATGCCAGCATCCCATGTGGACACCGGTTCGAGACCCAGCTGCTCCACTTCTAATCCAGCTCTCTGCTATGGCTTGGGAAAGCAGTAGAAGATGGCCCAAGTCCTTGGGCCCCTGCACCCAAGTGGGAGACCCGGAAGAAGCTCCTAGCTCCTGGCTTCAGATCGGCACAGCTCCGGCGGTTACAGCCAACTGGGGAGTGAACCAGTGGATGTAAGACCTCTCTCTCTCTGCCTCTCCTCCCTCTGTGTTAACTCCGCCTTTCAAATAAATAAATAAATCTTTGAAAAAAAAGAAAATCCCCATGTACTATTTATTATGCATCCTTAAGTCTTTGACAAAGATGCTCATCTTCTGTTAAAATAACTGAAAGACTATGAAGTCCAAATTTCAGAGTGTCCAGATGTCGGTGTAAACAGATAACTGGACTTGTGTTACAACCAAGATGTTAATGCCCAGAAAGAGCGAAGGAAAGATCATAGCAGCCCTTGTCAAATGGCACCTGCACTGTGCCATTCAACCCAGTCCTCAAAATTGGAAAATGAATTAAACTTCAGTGGGAGCTGTGACAGTATTCACTTTTAGGAACTGGCCAAGGAAAGCTTTGCCTCATAAATTTTCTCTCCTCCAGGATTTACACTGAAATAGGTGGCAATGTCATTTGCACTCTGAACATTCTGGAAATTTGGCATCTGTGAACTTCCCTCCTGAGGCTACACCATAGCAAGACTCAAGGCAGGATCAAGGCTTTGATCGTCCAGCGCTCTCGTGAATGAACAAAGCACCAGTGACTTCTCGTCTGTTGGGGAGAAACAGCTCCTGCCTAGAAATTTCCATCTGTAGACATGCTAGGAACTAGTAATGCCTCTGCCATTTCCTCTTGCTCTTCTTCCTCATAATCAAAGGAACTTTTAGCTATACTGACTTATGGGGACCCCAGAGAGTATAGATGTGGAAAACACTTTTACTAGAATGCTTGAAACCAGATTCTGGCAAATTAAGTTACAGCAGAGTATATGTTTTAGGGGGTCGGTAAGTGTGCTTTGTGGAAAATTTTTAAAATGAAAACATTGGACACAGAATTTTTTTAAAAAACATAATATTTACTAAAATTTTCAAACTTTGATAGTATTCTAGGAAAGTGTTTATGCAAATGTATCTTTTCACATTCAACGTTGTTACCTTTAAGAGAACTGCACTATGATGTGATATTTTGCTTGTTTCAGATTGTATTTATTTATTTGAAATGCAAGGTGACCGGGAGGAGGAGGAATGAGATAGAGTCTTCCATTCACTGGTTTACTTCCCAAATGTCTAAAACAGCCAGGGTTGGGCCAGGCTGAAGCCACAAGCGAGGAACACCATATGGGTCTCCCACATGGGTGGCAGGAATCACACGGGCCATCATCTGCTATCTTCCCAGGAGCATTAACAGGAAGCTGAATCAGAAGCACAGAGTAGCTGATACTCTGATCACGCAATGCAGCACCCCAAGGTGCAGCCTGACCCACTGCACTACCATGCCTAGCCCACTCATGTTACTTCTTTAGAAGACATTAAGAGTTTTTCAAAGAAGCCTCACAGAGAGCTGAATTGTATTCACTTATTTAAAGGTAAAAGGACAAGTGTGATTTACAGATTGCATTCTTCTTGTCTGTGTCTTAGGACTAAAACTTGGGCTTTAGTAAAGAATGTCCAGTTAAGTATTAATAGAGAAAATCAACAGCAGGCTATGTTGTAGCTTTCTGAATCTTCTGGAAGTCAGGTTTTGCTTGAGGTAGTTAATATGCAACATGAACGAGAGTTGCATCCGCTCTGACCTGCAATGTTCTCAGCCGATAGGGGCCTAGAGTATTGTTCAATGTCCTCCCACCCCAGATTGCATTTCTCAAGAGGAAAGGGATTGGGATATCTGCCAACGTGATTGCAAATACATAAAGTGGAATAAAAACCAAAAGAACTGCCAAGTATCGGATTACATTCTTCTTCACCCCAAGGGTGTTAGTCATCATAAACTGCCATAACAAAATACCATAGGCTGCGTGACTTAAACAACAAGAATTCACTTCTCATAGATCTGGAGACTGGAGGTCCAAGATCAAGGTGCCAGCAGGGTCGGTGTGTGCTGAGGATTTCCTCGTCAGTTACAGACCAGCCACCTTCTCACTGCAGCCTCTCATTGCAGGGCAAGAGTAAGCGCCACTATTTTCCTCTTCTTATAGGGCCACTGATGTCATTGTGGTGGGGGGAGGGCTCACCCTCATTGTCTCATTGAAATCTAATTACCACTCAAAGATCTCATGTCCAAATACCATCACAGTAGGGGCTAGGGCTTCAAAACCCAATTTAAGGGGACACAAACTTTCAGTCCATAACAATGAGAGATTTTGCTAATATATTTCTCTAACATGAAGAGATCCAACTGCTAAATGCCCACACGTTGGGATCAAAGCAATTCTCCAGTGTCGTAATAACTCATACCTCTTGCAAGTCTTTTGATTTAACTCGGCAATCAATTTATGTTTTGCATTTTATTGCTGGATGCTCTAAGAGACTGACAGGTAAGACACCAATGTGAAATGTAGTGGTGTTAAGTGGGGTTTGGGTGGACACAGATTTTACCTGTGTTGAATGTGGTGCACCTATTATTTAATCTGTTTGAGCCTCAATTACCCTATCTCAAAACTCTAGGGCCTCTGGGAAGACCAGCAGCATATGTGTAAAGCACTCAGCACAGATCTTGGGCAATTAGTAGTCCTTGACAATTGGTAACTATTCTAAATACCATGTTAAGGGCAGGTGTTCACACAGCAGTTAAGTTACCAATTGGGACACCCACATCCCATACCAGGGTTCAAATCCTGGCTCTGCTTCTGACCCCAGCTTCTCACTAATGCATACCCTGGTAGGCAACATGTGATGACTCAAGTAGTTGAGTCTGCCTCACACACATGGGAGACCCAGATTGAGTTCTGGGCTCCTCGTTTCAGCCTTGCCTAGCTCTGGCCATTGTGGACATTTGAGTAGTGAACTAGTGGATAGGAGATTTTATTTTTCCCCTCTCCCTGCCTTTCAAACAAAATGAAAATAATTAATTTAAAAATAAATCCCAACTTATATGTTGCCAGACAGAAACCATTGTCTATAATGTTAAAAGCCATAAAATCGGCTGGCGCTGTGGCTTACTAGGCTAATCCTCTGCCTAGCAGCACCGGCACACGGGGTTCTAGTCCCGGTTGGGGCGTCGGATTCTGTCCCGGTTGCCCCCCTTCCAAGCCAGCTCTCTGCTGTGGCCCAGGAGTGCAGTGGAGGATGGCCCAAGTGCTTGGGCCCTGCACCCCATGGGAGACCAGGAGAAGCACCTGGCTCCTGCCTTCGGATCAGCGCGGTACACCAGCCGCAGCGGCCATTGGAGGGTGAATCAACAGTAAAGGAAGACCTTTCTCTCTGTCTCTCTCTCTCACTGTCCACTCTGCCTGTCAAAAACAAAAACAAACACACACACACACACACAAAGCCATAAAATAGGAACTTGAATTTCCATAATGCAAGAGGGTGCTGGGTCTCTCAATCCACACTTCAAGCACGGTTGTTGGGGAGATGGGATAGAAAATAACAATGGGGTCACCATCCAGGGTACTAAAGCAACAGATTCCCTCACCTAGGCCTATAGGCAAATACTCAAAAGATAAGCATCTCACCTTATGAGGGCTAAGACAACCAGCTAGCAAATAACACAATAGCTCTTCAATCAGGACTCAGCACCCTCTTCCCATTTGACAAACTATGAAAACAGAAAAAGGATTTTCCCTGCAAGAATTTCTGCTTGATATACTGCCTTGACCTGCACCTAACAGTTCAAATCATGAAAATAGGAATCTTTTATGGTTACCGGGAAAATTCATAGTTTATCATATTTTGTCGGCTGGAGAGGAAGAAAAGACTTGGCCAGATTCCTGAGGGAAAGATAGCCTGTCATATTTGCTGAGATTTATTTATGAAAAAGCACCAGGATGATACTTTTGTGCAACGCGCCCCGCTCCTGCTCAGAGCACCCTCAGTGCAATGTGAACAGGAGGTGCTTCCAGAATTTTCCAGAGCTGAAGGTAAAGTAGGCAGCAGAAAGAGGGTGGGGGAAGACACTCCCCTGCCATCATTTAAAGATCTTGATTATTTAAACTTCTGCAGAGTAATGACTGCATATTTGAAGGTAATACATCTGTTCTTTTCCCTCCCCACCCCCATGTGGTTTTCTAATCCCGAGGTAATTACGTTTTGACAAAAATTTATTGGGACATCTGTTTTTTCCCTTAGATCTGCAGGTCACTGTGCAACTCTCACAGCGGCCCAGTGGAGAGCTGCACTAGAGAAACCAAACACAATGGCTGGCCAGATCCAGGCCCCACTCCCTGGGTGCAGGTTTCAGTTGGAGACGGAAAGAGCAGCGCCCAGATGTGGCCAGCCCACACCTTCGCCTGGGCCTCCGTGTTTGGTTCTCCACAGGTGCTCAGCATGAGCTTCTGGCCTGGGAGGGTGAAGCATTGAGAAAATGGCGGGGGAAGGAAGGAAGAGGGCTGGCTTGTAGCAGGCTGGCAGAGTGCATCGACATTCATGCATTCCCTAGCTTGGCATCTAATGGAAAAATAATTCATGGAGGGAAGGGGATGGGGGTGCAATGCACGGCCATATGTTTGAAACCCCTGCCCATAACGGCTGGCTGTGGTTACCAGCGTCTGGTGCCACTAACTAGATTAAATTATGGTACCCCACCGAGGCACAGAAATCAGAAAGATTTCTCCCACTTTCAGCCTTTGCTAAAGCATGGAGCAACCCAGCAAATATGCCCCCCTATATAAAACTTTTGTTTGTTTAAAAGTGCAACTCCACTTTTGTATTTTTTTGTTGTGGGTAAATAGCAAAAAATTGCTAAATTCTCAGCTCCCATAGGAATGCCTGTATCACAATTCCACAGGGAATGCCTATTTGCCATGGTTTTCCACCTTTGAGTCCTCAAAAGGAAGTGTACTTTTTGAAGTATCCAACCTATTATCTTGACCTAATGTTTGAAAAAGTATCCAAGTGACTCGCTTTTGTGCCAAAGGAAACTTTAGAAGATTTTGACGTGTTTCTACTATTAAGAATTTAATTGGGAATTTCAATAACTAAATAAAATTCTACCTCTCTCTCCTAGCTTATTGATTTAAAACGGGGGAGGGGGTGGTGGTGGAGTGAGGTCATAACCAGAGTGGGCATTTAGTGCAGCAGTCAAACAACCCTGTCTCACATCAGAGTGTGCTGGGTTCAGCTCCCAGCTCCAGCTCCCTCTCAGTGCAGACCATA
This sequence comes from Lepus europaeus, assembly GCF_033115175.1. Classification (NCBI taxonomy): domain Eukaryota; kingdom Metazoa; phylum Chordata; class Mammalia; order Lagomorpha; family Leporidae; genus Lepus; species Lepus europaeus. The sequence goes on along the minus strand of NC_084838.1, from coordinate 61,083,520 downwards.
AGAGGCAGCAGTGATGAATCAGTTGATTGGGTTCCTCCCATCCAACAAGATATCTGGACTGCATTCCTGATTTCTGGCTTGGGCTCCAGCCTGGCACGCACCACTGTGAGAATTTGGGGAGTGAAGCAGCAGATGAGAACTCTCTTTCCCTCTCTTCCTTCCCAAATAAATTATTTTTAAAAAAGTTTAAAGTAGGCCGGCGCCGTGGCTTAACAGGCTAATCCTCCGCCTTGCGGCGCCAGCACACCGGGTTCTAGTTCCGGTTGGGGCGCTGGACTCTATCCCGGTTGCCCCTCTTCCAGGCCAGCTCTCTGCTATGGCCCGGGAAGGCAGTGGAGGATGGCCCAAGTCCTTGGGCCCTGCACCTGCACGGGAGACCAGGAGAAGCACCTGGCTCCTGGCTTCGGATCAGTGAGATGTGCCGGCCCCAGTGGCCATTGGAGGGTGAACCAACGGCAAAAAGGAAGACCTTTCTCTCTGTCTCTCACTATCCACTCTGCCTGTCCAAAAAAAAAAAAAAAAAAAAAAAAATTTAAAGTAGTCATAACCAAGTTATTTCACTTTCAAATTGACACCAAGCAACACTCAAGTCTTTTCTATTTCCTGATGACTATCAAACAATCATCACAATGATGACATGCAAATCTCCACATCCCCAAACCAAACAGAAGAAAATGAGGTGCATCTGGGTGAAATACTCAGGAGCATCACTTCTTTGATGGATAAAGGACAGCTGTTTCAGAATATTTCTTGAGGAAGTAACAAATGGGAGCAAAGTCCCACATTCCGGAGGGAAACACTGAGAGGAAGAGACAGGAACTGCAGGTTATTAAGAAGACCTCCTGGGGCCAGCACTGTGGCGCAGCGGGTTAACACCTCGGCCTGAAGGGCCTGCATCCCATATGGGCGCCTGTTCGAGTCCCAGCTACTCCACTTCCGATCCAGCTCTCTGCTATAGCCTGGAAAAGCAGTAGAAGATGGCCCAAGGCCTTGGGCCCTTGCACCCATGGAGAAGACCCAGAAGAAGCTCCTGACTTCGGATCGGCGCAGCTGTAGCCGTTGCAGCCAATTGGGGAGTGAACTACTGGATGAAGACTCTCTCTCTCTCTCTCTCTCTCTCTCTCTGCCTCTCCTTCTCTCCCTGTGTAACTCTGACTTTCAAATAAATAAATAAATATTAAAAAAAAAAAAAAACACCTCCTGCTCCCAAGCTGGGCAAGGAGATCCTGGCTCCAGACTTTGGTTCTAGGCTTCGTTCTGATTATCTGTGTGCCTAATGATAAATAATCATCTGGTGAATTTTACAGAATCCCAGTGTCCCATAGGAGCAGGGTAGCCAGTAGAAGAAAAAAAAAAAAAAAGCCTTTCTCTAAAATGAGTTGGAACAGATGAATTAAAGAAGCTTAAATGGGCCCGAGTACAGTGAGTCTTTTTGCATAAATGATAAGCTCAAAGAGAGTAAAATAGCTGGATATACATCTTAATGTAGCCTTCCCAAGCAGAAACCAAAGATTGAGCAGCTGGGACAACAGACATTTTTTCCCCATGGTTCTGGAGGCTGCAAGCCCAAGGCCAGGTGTCTCCATGGCTGGGTTTTGGGGGGGCTCTCACCTGGGGTTCCAGATGCCGCCTTCTTGCTGTGTCATTACATGGCAGAGAAAGGATGCTCTTGGCTCTCTCCCTCTTATAAGGACAGTAATCCCATCGTGCAATTCTCATCCTTATGACCTCATCTAAACCTAATCACATCACAAAGGCCTCATGGCACATGGGGGTTAGGGCTTCAACATAAGAATTTGAAGGGGAACTACATTCAGTCTGTAACAACTGTTGTCTAAACTTTTTGACCATGAGATTACAAGATTTTAAGAAAGACTAGGGGTTGGTGCTGTGATGTAGCAGGTAAAGCCACCACCTGCAGTGCCAGCATTCCATATGGGCTCCAATTCTAGTCCCAGCTGCTCCACTTCTGATCCAGCTCTCTGCTATGGCCTGGAAAAGCAGTGGAAAATGGCCCAAGTCCTTGGGCCCCTGCACCCACGTGGGAAACCTGGAGGAAGCTCCTGGCTTTGGATGAGCGTAGCTCTGGCTGTTGCAGCCAATTGGGGAATGAACCAGCAGATGGAAGACCTCTCTCTCTCTCTCTCTCTCTCTCTCTGCCTCTCCTTCTCCTGGCATGTAGCTCTGACTTTCAAATAAAGTAAATAATTCTTTGAAAAAAAAAAAAAGGAAAAAAACACTAACTTGAACTACCTTTCACTTTTAAGCTTTGACGCAGTGTCAAAGTTTCCTGTGCCCCAGCATTAGGCATGCAGAAGGAATTCAAATATTTTTATAATGAGCTTGTTCACCCATTTCCCCCTGGTTTTATCCCAGAATATGAAAAATGAATCATGGAGGCATTACTAACTTTGTCTGACAAATTACTGAGGACAGGGTGGGGGAGGTGGGGTGATGGCAGCAAAGTCTAGCATAGTTAGGAGGAAGGCACTCAGCATACTTACAGCTGTAACTCATGCAAACAATCCCCATGAAACCACTGATGTATACACTGATCTAGGAGCCAGGGGTATTACATCTAGCCCCTTCAGTAACCAGTGCGAGTATATGCACATGCATGTGTGTTGGGGTGATGTTTGGGCTGAATAGAGGGTCCCAAGTCTCTTGTCTATTGCGTTTATAAAGGGGAGGCTATTTATGTGAAAGGCAGAATAACAGAAGGAGGGAGAAAGAGAAAGAGAGAAAGAGAGAGTGAGTTTCCATCTGCTGGTTCCTCCCCAAATGCTTCAACAATAGGTGTGGGCAAAAGCCAAAGCCAAGAGCCAGGAATGCCATCTGGGTTCCCATATGAGTGGAATGGACACAAGTATCTGAACCATCATCTGCTGCCTTCTCAGATACATTAGCAAGAAGCCACATCAGAGGCAGAGTAGCCTGGACTGGAACTGGTCATCCAACATGGGATGGAGGTGTCCCAAGCAGGGATAAACTGTTCTTGTCTGTTGCTCTTGTAAATAATATTTCATTTAAATTAAAGTCATAGCACTTCAAAATTAAAGTTCCTAAAACAATTGTCCTATTGTTTCCTTATTTCTTTGACCCAGCTTCACCTGTTTTGTATTTTTTCTTTTCTCAATCAAATTTTACTTTTCATTATTTTCTTTTGTCATTATACCGGTATTGGGTTATGTTTTTATAAATATACACCCAAGAGCCTATTTTATTTTTTTCTCTGCTTCTGCTCCAAAGCAAATAAATCATATTCATTATATTAAGAAGAAATAGGATAATAAATTTCAACTTTTTTTGCATTAGATCTTATAGAACTGCTTGAAGAAAGAATGCATATGGACATCTTACTTTAAAAGACAAATGTTTTAGGGGTCGACGCTGTGGCATAGTGGGTAAAGCCACCGCCTGCAGTGCCAGCATCCTATATGGATGCCAGTTCAAGGCCCAGCTGCTCCACTTCCAATCCAGCTCTCTGCTATGGCCTGGGAAAGCAGTAGAAGATGGCCCAAGTCCTTGGGCCCCTGCCCCCATGTGGGAGACCTGGAAGAAGCCTCCTAGCTTCGGATCAGCACAGCTCTGGCTGTTGTGGCCAATTGGGGAGTGAACCAGATGGAAGACATATCTCTCTCTCTATCTCGCTCGCTCTCTCTGCCTCTGCCTCTTTGTAACTCTGCTTCCAAATAAATAAATAAATATTTTTTTAAAAAAAACGACAAATGTTTTTTAATGCAGTGATCCAGAATCCTCAGGATAGTTCTCAACACAGGAGAGTCTCTTTTACATCTTACCATCCACACTCTGGTCATCCTTTCAAAAATGACTTAAACACCTATTCTAGAAGCCCCTCCCAGCTCTCCCTCTCTAGTGCTCAGAGAGCATTTTTAATTATTTCTCTGTACCTCTGCTTCATCTTCCATATGATAAGAAAAATAATAGTAGCACCCTCGTGACAAATTCTTATAGTCTCCGTACCCAAAGATGCAGGAATACAGTAGATATTTAACAAATAATAGTTTATCTGACTTTAACAGAAGATGCTCAGGGAACCCAAATGGCCAGACAGGCCTCCCATCAGAAACTGCCAGGAAGTAGGCTTATCTTCATCCTGGAGGCAATGCTGGCAATTAGGCAAATGAGGCTCATGCCCTGCCCCGCCTCTCATTATCTGCTTGACAGTGAAAGTCATTCTCTCTGGACCTCCCAGGCCTCATCCTCAAGATGAGGGGGTTGAGCTGTGTGACATGGGGGTTCTAATACCACAGGCCTCCCTGGTAAACAAAATGCATCATCATTTCCTTCCTAGAGGGCAGACGGTCATGGGCCCTGCCTATCCAATGTGGCTGCTCTCCTGGGTACACGGGTCTCATGTTGATATTCAGGTAAAGAGCAGCAGAAAATCTCCCATCCGCAGATGAAAATAATTTGGTCCTTTCCAAGCTTATTTTCCCGTCACTGAGGTATTCACCATCACCTTGCAATTTTCCCTCCTCGACTTCTTGGAGGCAGATTTTACTAAACAGAAGTTGAACCCAGCCCACCAGCAGCCTGCTCAGATGCGCTCATTAGAGCATGGGAGCCCTGCGTGTGTCTGCACTCTCTCACTCCAAGAGCAGGCACACAAAGAGCGGCATCTGGATAGACGGCCTGCGGAGGGCTGAGCAGAGGGCCCTCTGCCAAACCCTGTTCCTTTAATTCACCTAAACACTGACCTTGAAAAATTGCCCTTTATGGGATGTGATGAGGTGTGAATTCAATCTCCATCCTCACTTGGGTCCTGTCATTTTCTGCATGGTGATTGCCAGTTGTGCCAGACAACATCAACCGGACCGGCAGAGGGTTGGGGAGATTGACAAGGTCCTCTGGGGAAAGCTGACATCAAAAGACCCTGCAAACTCATTTCAGTCGTGGCCTCTCGCTCAACTTTATTTTTTTTTTTTTCCAGCTGCAATCAAGGCAGCAAAGGCTGGTACTGGTTCGGTGACATGAGTCGTGCTGCTTAAGGACACTGTCTGTGGTTGTTGGAGCAAAAGGGCTGCTTGTCCTAGAGCAGGCTTTGGAAGGGTCTCTCTCTGTTCACTCACTTTCCTTTTTAAATTCTCGGGCTCATGACCCAAACCAATTCACTGCAAACTTACTCTAAGTGCTCCAAAAAAAGGCAAGCGAGGTGAGTGAGCATTCTGCAATTTTTCTTGTACTCAGAGAATCAAATGCAGTTGATTTAACTCCATCAAATCGCTGACGACAAGCACAGATACAGAGGATGGAAAATATGCAAGGCCAGAGAACAGCCCCAGTTCTACATTTTCTATCAGTATTAAAGCCAGATGTTCCACTGATTGTTCCCATTTGATAAAACCCAACAATGATAAAGGCTTCTCCCTGGGATCGGTGGATCCCAAGTTCCATTCATCAGTGCACGCCTCGTGTGGCTGCACACCAGGCCAACTGGATAGCATTAATGCAGCGCCAGGGCTTCTGTGAAGGCACAACTGGTCCTCCTTTGTCTGGTGGCTTCTATAGGTTGTTGTGGCTTGAACAGATCTGTTTATGCTCCCCTTGCTATGGCAACGTTTATCTGATATGGACAAAAGGCATTTTGATTCTTGAATTAATAACACTTGACTCCAGTCTGTGATTCAACAAGAGGTATTTAAACAGTTTCAGTGAAGGCAATGTTTTCTCTGAAGCCAATTAATACAGAAACAAATTTTTGACTGAAGTGATCCAAATGTGCAGCAAGTAAGTGTTACCGTGTTCTGTAAACCATCAAGCTAGCCCCTCAGTGAGTGAATGGAAAGGGAAAAAAAAAAAAAAAAGAAGAAGAAGAAGAAGAAGAAGAAGAAGAAGAAGTAAATGCACATCCTGTTGTGCTTGAACCTCAAATGACAGCCCAGGCAATTTCACATTTTAAGGGGGACCTGCAGAGGCAGCTTTTGTTCAGTCTGATAGCGTGTTTGACCCCGGTTATGAAGTCCGAGAGGGCCCTCAACACAGAAAGGACTATGAATTCACCTTCCCCTCACCCCCTTGATAACTAGAGGCTGTCCTTGGCGCAGGGCTCTTACCTGCTCCATGCAGCCCCCCAGAGAGGTCACATGACTTGATTTGATGAGAGATTTTTTTTTTTTTCTGGCAAGCAGATGTAGCCCGAGGGGCTCAGGTAAATGGTTCTCCCCCTTCTCCCCTACCGCTCCCAAACAGAGGTTTCCTTTTCTTTCCTCCATTGAAAAATTGCCAAAACCACTCCATACTGTACAGCTAACCCAAAACCAGGCAACAGAGAATGATGTTAATTTAAACTTCTGCCTTATTAAGTAACAAAACCCAGAAATAATGTGATCAAAGCCAAAAGACACAAACCTCTGCCATCTTTCTTGAGATAAAAGGAGTAAAACACCCATTAAATGAAGGAGGCTTGGACACTTAATAAAACTAGCTAATTAAGTGTTGGAGGAACTTAGGATTTTGCCTCTTGAGCCCTGCAATACTCGAGACCAGCCTGTCTCCGCTCCAATCTCACTCCTTCCTGCTGTGACTCAGGCCATCACATAATTCTTTTTTTTTCTTTCTTTCTGTTCCTTATGTGCCGGAGGCTGCTGTATGTATGGAGTAGTGGTGACCAGAGGACTGATCCCAAGGTTGTGGGGCTGCTGAGCTGGTCAAGACAAGCAGGTGTTATGTTCTTGGCTAAAATAAATCAACAAAAGAGGAATGAGTTGGGTGGGAAGAATTGGGGGTTGCTTCTTGGCCATCTCCTAAGAATCCCAAAATTTCTGTGAGAGTCTCCCCCTGGGAATGGAGCCCTCCTCCTTTTGTGTGTATGCTATAAAGTTTGTTTTTCAAGGGTGTGAGTGAATTCCATACTTCAATTCAACACATTCTCTTTTTTTCCCTCTTCAACTTACAGTCTGCAAATATTTTTAAAACACCTGTTATACACTAAGCATACAAAAAAATTTTTTTTAAAAAAAGGCCCAGTGCCCACCACCTGGTTAGGAAGGTTGACCTGCACATTAATAATTGTAACAGGTATACAGATGTAGTTCCCTATCTTTGCTGGATGACAGAGCCACCTGAGCAACGAGTTTAAAATGCAGATCCTCATAGTCCTTTCCCTACCTCCACCCCCACCATGTGCCAATTGGAGATCTCTAGAACCTGGAGCAGAAGTTGAACCAGAACATTTACATTTCAATCGAACACACTCCCTTTTATTTTAATGAAAAACAAGGAAAGAGTTCCTGTTATCAAGAAGAGAACTTGGGCAGAAGTCACTAAAGCTCCTTAGGGCAGGCCCGAAGCTTTGTTTAGAGATTCTGAGCCCAGGTGCAATGGAAACAGCAATGACAGAAGACACAAGTTCAAATCCAGGGCTAACTCGGGTCAGGTTCCTATGTAATTGGGGAACTAGTATCTGCTCTGATGAGTGTTGTGTAACTTCAACAGAATAAAATATAATAAAACAGCCATCCTTGCAGTTTGCAGGTATCAGATGCTCTGAGACTGTCAGTTTTTGGTAGCCTAGACTTCCTTCTATAGAGATCAATATGACAAATGCCACTTTAATTTTTCCTGTATGAACAGGAAGATATTTAAGAGATAAGCATTCTTATTTCCCATTTTCCTGTCTAGTCAATAATAATATTCAGATTTTAAAAATATTTTTGTCCTTCACTTTGGTGAGAAAAAGACTAGATAAACCTCATCACTAGAAGCTGACTGTGAACACACTGACAGTCAAGAAGTGTTTGAAAAACAGGTCACATGGAATTCTTAGGAACACGTGGTCCAACTCTCCAAACCCTGAACCCAAAGATAGCAAGCAGTTTGTCCAACACCACAAAGCAGCCAGTGGCAGAGCCGAAGAAAAAAATTGGTGAAATGATTCCACATTTTCTCACTGCATCTCAGTATTCTACAACATGCCCCACTGATCCTGAGAGCAGGGGAAACAAATAGGAGGACTCCTGCTTCAACTGGAGAGTCAGATTTTCAACTCTTTTTATCTACTTAAATGTCCCTGTATGACTTTCTTTGAAGAAACAACTTTACAACTAAACACAAGTGACAACACTGCACTGTACCATCCTGTAGTTTTCATCACAGGTTGTATTGTTTGTTTCAGCAATGCTGCCTAACTTATTACAACTATCATCAGAAAGCAATAAGGCAATTTTAGTCATTGTGCTTGAAGCTTAGAATTTGCGTGCTATCTTCTCATTGGCATGTCCTATTTCTTAACATAAGTTTGAAACATCATGCAATTTCCATTGAACAACTCTGAGAACAAATGAATGCAATTAGACTACTTAGGTCTAGGATTACAAATACTTAACCAAAAAAAGTACCAGTCTTCTCCAATGTATTGTATTAGGTTTGGGTCTAGTTAATTAGCTCTTCCTTATTAGAAAATGACCCTGTATCTGCTTATAGTTGGAATTTTAATTATCTCCTCCATTCTCCCCTTAAGACTTTCTAACCAAGAATAAGTAAAAAGTAACTAGGATTAAAGATAGACATGTATGGGACTACTATTTACCCTCCCAATAGCCATTCTCATCAATTTTGTTAAAAGCAGACATGGGTCTTTCCAAATATGTATTCAACCTCCCTTGCTGCTAAGGGATGTCATGTGACAGTACTATGATTGATGTGATGTGAGTAGAAATGACAGAGAGGAACTCCCAGCAAACTTCTTAGAACAGATTGGCACATTTATTTTGACCTTTCCTCATCCTGTTTTTCCTTTCTGAACAAGAACATAATCGCTGGCACTCCAGCCATCATCACTGAGAGCAGGATAAGAGTTACACCCTACAGAAGATGGAACACCAAGTAAGAAAGGACTCGGGTTTTGGTGGCATCAAGGACAAGGCTTGCCAGCCTGAGTACCTACCTCCAAATGTGTTTTAAATGACAGACAATGTTTTGTTGCTGTTGTTGTTTATTTTGCTTTTTAATATCTATTACTAACAACCAAGCAGAACTCATTGCTTAGACAGTCAGCAAGCCAAAGTACTATAAATGGAGCTAAGCTTAAAAGCATTTCCTATGTAACAGGAAGCATGATCTGCCAGAAATCTGCCCAAGAAAGCTTGTTCAAGAGAGATTTCCCAACTTTTTTTATGCTCTTCCAGCTCCGAAGTTTGGAAAGTACATATGAACAGTAAAGTACATGGGCAGATATCCAAAGGGAATCATTTTATGTTTGCCCAGTGCTGTACAATGAACAGGGCTAGATATGTGTTGTCAATGATTCTTTATTCCTAGGAGTCAACTCAATAAAGGAAAGTTAAAATTCAAACCATTTTTGAGAGAGACGTATTGTATATGAAAAGGCCATTTAGAGCACACCACTATGTTTGAGATCACTTTCAGGCCTGCCATATGATGGGAACATTAAATGACATCCATACCTACCACCTCTTTGCTTAGCCTTTGTATCGGTTCTCTTAAGCAATCTAAACTCAAAAGCATGAAACCACTGGGTCTCCATTAGGGCTTCCCAAAGGCATGCCAAAGCATAGGAAGTATGCATTGAACACATTTGTATATGTGTCAGGTATAGAAAACAGCAAACTTAAGCAGAGCATGTCTTTTGAAGTCCTGAAGTTGACTAATGAGCTGGGTGGGGAATGGCACTGAGAGAGTTTCCCTCTGGTCTCTGTAAGATGGAGACAAGCAGCCAGACTCAGGAAATCTACTCTACAAAGGCCCAGGTCTGGGATCTCAGAGGCACTCAGATGGAGCCACCAGCAGGCACAATGGCAAGCTGGAGTGCTAGGGATGTGGCCATCTAAGTGGTAGAAGCAGCCTACCCCAGGGATCCCCACAGACCCCTAAAAGATTGTGATTTACCTGTCACCATTCCCAATTTCCATAGGTAGGACCAACTCTATACTTGCATAGGACATATAGTTGCACAATACGTTCTATCAGTAAACCAAAGAAGCAAAGCTTAATGAAAGCAAATAAATTGCACAATGTTTCACAAGTCATAAGGGCAGCTGGTACTCAAAGCTGAGCTGTCTGCCTGCAAACCCATACCCATTTCTCCTATGCCATGTAAACTCTCTGGGAGGAAACCCTTCTGAAAATCAGTAGTCAGTGGCTCTTACTGTAGAGTCATAACTAAGGCAAGGGTCTTTCTGCTTTGATGAGAAGGCCAGTGCTAGCCCTGTAGTTAGTGCCTGGTTTATCTGAGTTCCTTCTAGTGCTGAAAATAGTTTATAGGGGGCCGGTGCTGTGCCGCAGCAGGTTAAAGTCCCAGCCTGTAGCGCTGGCATCTCACATGGGCGCCAGTTCGAGTCTCGGCTGCTCCTCTTCCAATCCAGCTCTCTGCTATAGCCTGGGAAAACAGAAGATGGCTCAAGTACTTGGGCCCCTGTACCCACGTGGGAGACCTAGAAGAAGTTCCTGACTCCTGACTTCGGATTGGCTCAGCTCTGGCCATTGCAACCATTTGGGGAATGAACCAGTGGAATGGAAGACCTCTCTCTCTCTCTCTGGCTCTACCTTTCTCTGTAACTCTGTCTTTCAAATAAGTAAAATAAATCTTAAAAAAAAAAAAAAAAGAAAATAGTTTATAGATTCCTCCATTTCCATTGTCATGAGCCTACAAAAAATCTAAAAGTTGGAAAACTATGGACCTGGGGAAATTTGCCACAGATGGGAAAGAGTGGGAAAAAATCAGTATCACAGACAGTCAAGCTTTGATGGTGCCCAATGCCGAGTGATTCCTTTCTTTATTGAAATTATAGCGTCTTGTCTCCAACACCTGTGCTTGTTTCCCCATTTCTTGAAGCAAAAGGTCCAAATTTCAGTATATAGCTACAAAATCCTCAAAAAAATAATAAACTATATTTATATACGTTGCTTGGTATCAGTATATCTGTCTTCCCACCCACTGTTGCATATACCCGGTGTATCTGCTGGTGAACTCAACAATTTAGTCTTCCCAGGGCACAAGGGCCCTTCCATACTCCACTGCTGTGCATCACGTTGTCCTCACAGGAAATGCCCTTCCCTTTCTCCTCACACAGCAAAATGTCACCTGCTCTTAAACACCCAGCTCAAATGTCACTTCTTTCTGAAAGCTTCTCTTGGGACAGGTGTCCTGATTTCATGTCTGCATCATCTAAGTGGAATTACCCCAACAGATTTATTGTCCTTTTTACTCTGTTCAGCTCTCTAACACTCTAATGTTTATTTATTTTGTTGAAGAAGTTCTATGCGCTAAATACAATAGCTTAGTCTCATTTGAATTTTTAGAATCATACAAGTTCCTGCTACACAGTGGATAGTCAATGAAGATGGAATGCACGGATAAATTAAGATGATTTCCATAAGAGATTAACTAACTTAAAATCGGCTTTTAGCCTATTGAGATGTGAATATTTTCTGGGTTTATCAGATTCTCGCAAAGCCAAATGTTTTATGAAAATCTACAAGTGTTGTGCCATAATGGATTAAGTTGTCGCCTGCAATGCAGGCATCTCATATGGGCACCAGTTTGAGTCTCAGCTGCCCACTTCTGACCCAGCTCCCTGCTAATGTGCATGGGAAAGCAGAAGATGGCCCAAGTCCTTGTGCCCCTTCACCCACGTGGGAGATCTGCATGAAGCTTCCTGGCTCCTGGCTTCACTCTGCCTCAGCTCTGGCTGTTACAGCCATTTGGGGAGTGAATTAGCATATGGAAGCGCTCTCTCTCACTCTCACTCTCTTTCTGTAACTTTTCCTTTCAAATAAATAAATTAAATCTTTTTTCAAAGAAAATCTAATGATAGGACTCTAGAAATCAAAAGGTAATTCTACCTACCTCCCCCAAAAGTTTCATTTTCTTATTCCTTTTCCTCTACTTTTGTACAATTCCTGTGAGGTTTAGCATCTCTGATTTGCAAGCAGCTTTCATTATCCATCATGATGGATCAATGACTACTAAAGAATTCATTATATGTAATTTGGGATGCTCTTGAACCGGAATTTGGACACATTTTCAGATTTCTGCCACAGTCTAACATCTCTAATCACCAGTACTTATTGACCACTCATGCCCTGTTGACACTTCCCTAAACTCTTTAAATGAGGGAACTTCAAAAAGTTCATGTAAATGTGTATTATGAAAAAATTACACATGGATTTCAATGTTTGGCACCCAAACAAACTTATCTTTTCATTCTATTTCTCCAAGAACTTTTTGAAGTATCCTCATAGTAACTCACTTGGATGCCAGGAGGCTAAGGCAAGGTCCACGACTAGCATGGGCATTACAAGACAAAGGAGGGTCTAGAAGGAAAACAACAATGTATCAAAGAGTTTCAGCTTCAAGATGGGAAAGATTCACCGGTAATAGTAAGATTTCCAATTCATTGACTTATTATGCTTATCATTTATAAATAGGCACTGAAATAGTTTCAGATTATGATACGCCTGAGCTGCAGGAAGACATGGAAATGGAAAAGAATACCAACAAAACAGTCATAAGTTGATCCTGGTTAGAGCTGAGTGGTTGATGAACGATTCCCAGGTTTTGCCTAATTTGAGAATTCTATTATGAAAAAAAAACTTTTTAAAAAACACTCAAATTATAATCAAAACAATCATGTATTTAATAATAGCAACTGTGGTCTTAGTTACTGCCCTACCCTGCACCTTCTGTTACTCTTACAATACTCTTCACAATGTGTCTTTATTCTATTGCCTTCCTTGTTTTTGCCTGTGTCCCACTGAGCTTCATTTCTGAGCACTGTCTCCTAAACGGAAACGGCTCTAATTGGCTACAGCGTCCTCAGTATCTTGCACATTGTCCAAGAACAGTAAAAGTTACTTCGATTTGTGAAAGGGAAGAAGGGAGAGAGGGAGGAAACGAAAAGCTGCAGACACTAGAGGCAGCTCATTTATATTATCTCATTTAATCCCAACCACCCACTATAAGAACTGCTACTTTATTAGAAAAAGATACACACATGCGTGGTTCCAGATCTTCAGTTGGAAAATAGCAAAGACGGGATTTGGAAATGTCCTGGGCCCACTGACATGACTGACTACATGGGCAAGCACCACCCACAAGCACCCCTGGAACATCCGGATGATACAAAGCCTATTTCTGTTCACACAAGGTGAACATTTAAATCAATATGCTAATGTGAAAGTAGGGTTGGCAGATTCAGATAAGACTTACGTTAGTCTGTTGTGGAAAATATATCAAATGAGTAGCCTTTCCTGTTATACCATGCTTACCAGCACATCTAAAAAAATCTCCCTGATAATGGCTGATCTGCACAGTGATCTGCTCTCAAGGAGACCCAACAGGCCAGTCCACTGCAGTGGTTTTCAATGTGGTAAGCCTGGGCTTCAGCAGAAGTCAGCTTGTGAAGAGCCCTAGCAGCTCTGCCAAGAGTTGGATCACTGGAAATGGACCTGCCCTGGAGTCGAAGGATGCCCAGGTCAGAGCCACAGATCTTATTGGCTCTAAGCTGAAAAGCCCTTCACTCAGTCCAACTTCCAAAGTGACCACTGCAGCTGAGGGTATGGTCAAGTAGGGTCAGCAACATTGCAGGCAGAACTGTAAATTTCTTATTAGAGATGCCCCCTGCCTTTACCTGGCCAGCTCTCCTCCCAGGCCAGCCAAGTAATGAAAGTCAACAGAGTGCCTTCCCCTAGGAGGTTCACACCTCCCTTAGGATATACCCCATGTGAAGAGATAGATAGGTCTGGGCCTCTTAACTTACAAGGCCTAAAGCCCACCAGATTATTATCAAGCCCCTTCTGTCAGGTTCTATTTGCCTCTCAATCAGAAAACTTAATTGTAGCTTAGACAGCACCTTTCTTAGCACATCTAATAATGACTCTGTCCTTTGTTTTAGACCCTGTCTAGCACACTTGGGCCTCATTCCTTTGTAATCATAACCTCTACTCTACCACCAATGGCTCTACTCCCAGCCTGTGTGTACTGATGGTCCTCTTCCCCACTTAATGCTGTATAATTGTTCAAACCTGGTAAATGCCACTCTTAGGATCATTGGTTACTATCCTCTCTCTGTCTTTTATGACCTTGTCTAAATATGATCAGAGTCGGCAAATTTGGAAGGCTTCCATAGCCTTGGCAACTCATGACGAGAGCCTAGGGTGGTTACTGGCGCCATAAACTAGAGTGTCAATTTGTTGGGTCAACAACAGGAGCCACTGTGCACTTGCTCCTCATGTGGGATCTCTGTCCTTAATGTGCTGTACATTTTGATTTAATGCTATAACTAGTACTCAAACAGTATGTTTCACTTTGTGTTTCTATGTGGGTGCAAACTGTTGAAATCTTTATACTAAATTGATCTTCTGTATATAAAGAGAATTGAAAATGAATCTTGATGCAAATGGAAGGGGAGAGGGAGCAGGAGAGGGGAGGGTTGCAGGTAGGAGGAAGTTATCGGAGGGGGAAGCCATTGTAATCCATAAGCTGTACACTGGAAATTTATATTCATTAAATAAAAGTTAAAAAAAAATCTCCCTGATGTTCAGATGAAATATTAGATAAATGTTTTTTCCAAAAGACTGAATATGGAGTTTACTTCACTGTGATAATACTTATTTAATTAACAAAGAAAACATATATATATATATAAAGACTGTACAGCACAATGTATAGAAGTAATGTGTACATTGTGGATGGTTCATTTGAGTTAATAATTACATACATTACCTTACAAATTTATCATTCTCCATGAGTTTTTGAAGATCTAGTGCAAATACTATATGAATAAACTAATATAATTTTTTTTTATTGAGCAAAGCAGATCAGGGCAGAATTGTAATGCACTGGAGTTGGACAGAACTTGACTGGAAGGCTGCTTTTTTGCATTTGGTAAACTGGGAGGTTCTGAGCAAATTACTGGACCTCCTGGAGCCTCAGCTTCCCAAGCCTTACTGGCATGGATAGCCCACCTCCAGGACAGCTGCGAGAAATCAAACAATATAAAGGGATGCTCAAGCATTTCTCAAGCTCTCATTCAACGCGAGTCCCCTTCCCCAGCTGCCCTGTTTGTGATTCTTCGACAGAGCTACAAGTCATGGCGTCTTTCCTCATGGCTTAATAATAACATCAACCAAACATCCTATAATTGAAGCCCTTTCTTCTAAAATTCTCCTGTAGGAATGAGATACTGCAAGATGAGGGTTGAACTTACTCTCTTATCTTTGTCCTTGTTGGCTTCAGGGTATCACGTACGTTGATAGGCTGCAGGAGAGTCTTGTATGTAACCGACCACCCAGATGCTCCCTTTACACTCACCATTCTGACCTTGAGGTGGGTAAACTTGTTGTTCAAAAAGTGCTATGGTGTGATGCTCATTCACCTCATTTTCCATCACCAAGAGAGTCTCCCTCATACTTACTGAAAGTTTATCTCTTTGTAACCTCTGACCCTCAGTCCTAATTGGTTCCTTTGAACGTAAGTAGTTATTCCACTCTTCTATGTAACAAAAAGTCAATATTTGACAATGGTGAGTAGACCGATCCTTCTAGGTAAAACATCAACAGTTCTCAAAGTAAATTTTATTTCATCCTTATTGTGCCCATGATAAGTTTTACATTAGCTCTTTAAAATAAAACACTGTTCTCTAAAAAAATCTGGATATATCACAGCTACATCTTTGTAATGAGAATAGAAAATTATTCAGCCATTAGTGTTTAGATTTCTGATCACAAGTGTGCAAGCATACAGGATTGCAGAGCACTGCTTTTCCAAAAAGAGCAATGTAGACAATGGAGGCCTGGAGACAAGATATCCAACATTATGTGTGACTTTGCATCTCTGCTAACTCATCAGTTCAGAGAAATAACAAATCATCTGAGAGTTTCTTCAACTTATCCTGATAAGGATACATTTAATACCCTCTGTGTTACTCTCTGAGGCTAATTCAGAGAGAAAATTAAGCAATCAATCTTTGTTTCTTCTTTCTTTTTAAATTGGAAGTCTGGGAATATTAAACTTGAATAATATGACAATAACACATATATGAGACAGATTTTCATTAGTACAACAATCTAAGACAAGTTCCTTATAAAGGAAAAAGGTTCATCTTGGCTTACGGTTTTGGAAGTTCACAGTCCAAGATCCAGTGACCCCATTGGTTCAGCCACATGCTGAGGCTGGAGAGCAGCAGTGGCAGATGGAGCTTGTGTAGCAGGGAGGTCACATGTTGAGCCAGAAAGCACTGAGAACAGTAAGGCCCCTTTCAGGCTTTTGCAACCAACCGTCTGAGAGAATTACCTTCTGGAAGCACAAATGCCCTGAGGACCTCCTGTTAGGCCCACCTCTACAACAACATAATAGATTGTTTCTACCTTGTTTGTACTACTGTTAACTCACTACTCCTGGGTAAACATCCACATGTGTTCAGGAGCCAAATCTTGTTCACAGCATTAGGCTGTGCTTGTCAGAATGAGGAGTAAATAACTTTTAAACTAAGTAAATAAATGGTTTTAAAGTGTGGCATAAACCAAGGTTCATGAATAATTTCATAAACTTCAATGATTATTTTGGGTGCAACCAAAAATTCAAGCTTAACAGCTTCCTTCTGCAGGAGAGGCTCTGACAGGAGCAAGCTGAGTCTCCAAGAAGCAGTTTCAACTCTGCACATTGTCTACACCTGGGGGGCTGTTACAAGCAGCCAGGTTCAGTCCCTCAGGCAATTCCAATGTGAGGCCAGGGTTGGCAAGAACTCAATAGAAAACAGTGGCTGGTAGAAACTCAGGTCTCCAGGGGACTTGAGAACCTCTTTGAAAGGAAGTCACCAGCATCAGCACAGAGCAGCAAATTAGGCTCCTTTTCTAAAAGCACTGGGCTTCTGAACCTCTGGTCTCCACACGTAACAAGGTAGCACATTCTCTCTGCTTGATTTTCCCTTACCCTCCTTGGGCAGCTAGCCTTCCTCAGAAGCAGCCTTAGGACACTAATGGGGAAGTAAAGGCAGCTGTGGTGATAATCCCTCCCTACAATGCAGGCCTCTTTAACAATCATACCCCAGTTAGAACTGTGCTTAGGTGCAGATGGCGCAACCCAATGTTAATCATACTGATGACTCAGTATCTCCTACATGACATTAAACTAGATGGTTTAAACACACTTTTGTGTGTTATTTCATCATTATTTCTATTTAGATGTGTGTGTGTGTGTGTGTATACTCTATAGTTGGGGATATTGAAATTCAAAGCCATTGAGTAACTTGCCCCAGTGTAAAAGGCTAGAACTCAAATCTCCAACCCATAAGAAAATTCCAGGAGAGTGAAGGCATTAGGGCAGAGGTCAGTGATTTCTTAGTCATTCGTATGTCTGTGTGTGAGTTGCTACCTCCATATCTACTGACATTGAGAAGGAACCAAGCAGAGGAAGATCTCAGCTGGGGTACTGTGAGAACCAGAGATGGCACTGCACCAACTGCTGGGGGACAAAACAGAGAGGGAAGAGAGGAATGGATGTCCAACGAGAGCAAATAAAGGCAAGGCAAGTTAACATGTTTGAATTTTACTTTGTTTTATGTCCTCTTAGGGGCTGCTCCTCCACTTTGTCCCTGCCAACCAAATTCTTACAAGACTTGCCCAGATCTTAGAAAGGCCAGGAAGTCAAAGGCATGAACTGAGTTCTGGTTTCATAGTATCTGTCAACTTCAGACCTGGTCAGGAAGTTGGTGTGTACAGAGAACAGGGGAAGTGTGTTTTGGGGCCACAGGTGTAATGAGGAAAAACAATACATAAACAGAAGTTAAATTTTCACCCTGTGCTCACTAGGATTTCACTCCATTGTGACACCCAGTGGAGAAAAGCCCTTTGTCCCATGGCAACCACGTGTAGGGCCAACTCCTGTAGTTCAAGTTAAGCCAAGAAGTGAAAACCTAGCTTTTGGTTCAAGCGCACAACATTCCTGAGACGATTGGGCTAAGCTCCTCCCTGCTCTCCTCTTCTGCTATTCTAACAAGGGGAGGTTGGTGCTCCTGCTGACCAAGGGCCTGTCTGGAGACCATATCTGCACACTGATCCTCAGGCCCATACTTCCAAATAATCCAAAGCCAACTGCAGGAAGCCCGTGGCTGAGTGCCCTTTCCCACAATACCCAGTTAGCACCATGTCAGGTCAAAAGAGTTCTCTGGAAGCCAGCACAAACAGAGCCAGGCACATTCTCCCAGGGGATGTTCTCTTTTCCTGGCCAATGTGACGTCCAGATTGGTTCTCAGCTTGGCTGCTGCCCACACATCTGTGCTGGTGTGCCAAGCCCTCGGGTTGGTTTCAAATCTCAAGTTGTAATGACAAGCCTATTCCCTCCACGGGGACTTGGAGCAAGAGTGATCTTGGGAATGAGCCTAGGGGGAAACCCTTTCCGTTATATCCTCCCTCTCCCCCACCCTTGTTGGGCAACGAGAGAGCACACTGTCAAATGAACATGGTGCCTGTGGAGCATGTCCTAGAGGAAGAAAGGCTAGAATGTGGTGCTAATTAGATAAGAGTCGGAATTTTTAGAGACCAAAGTCTATTTTCTTGTACTCTGAAAATCTATGTGGCAGGCCCTCAGGGGACACTGAGTATAGCCAATGCCAAGAGATGCAACGTGACAAACACCCTTTCTGCCCTATTTATTACATACCAGATATTATTCCAGGTGATTTTAAGATTTATTTATTTATTTATATGAGAGGTAGAGTTACAGAGAAAGGGAGACACATCTTCCACTGCTTTTCCAGGCCATAGCAGAGAGATGGATTGGAAGAGGAGCAGCTAGGACTAGAATCGGTGCCTATATGGGATGCCAGTGCCACAGGCAGAGGTTTAGGCCACTATGCCGCAGCACCGGCCCTTCCAGGTGATTTTCAAGAATCATTGCATTTAATCCCTTGCCATAAACCTTTGAAGCAGGACTTCCTGCCTCCATTTTACAGATGAGCATATTGAGGTCTCCCAAGTTTTTGTAATTTACCCACCAAAGTGAACCGTCTGGTTAGCACTTGTCATACCTTCCGTATCAATCTAGAGTTACTGTCATGTCCTAGTCAACCAGGTCATGTTACAAGGGCATTAGATGTCCTGCCCTGTGCCCAGGAATGAGAAAACTTGGGCCAGTTTTGCTTACTCTCATGTCCTTACTACAAATCAGGAAGTTGGGATATAGTTGTTAACAAAAAATGTTGGGAGGAAAATCTAAATGTCACTTTGGATTCTGCTTAAAGGTGGACTATCTTCTACAAATTGGAATCTAAAAAGCCTGAAAAGCTAGTGACCAAAAATTGATATATTTAAGGTGTTTTTTTTTTTTTTTTTTTTTTTTTTTTTTTTTTTTACAGGCAGAGTAGATAGTGAGAGAGAGAGACAGAGAGAAAGGTCTTCCTTTTTGCCGTTGGTTCACCCTCCATTGGCCGCTGCGGCCGGCACATTGTGCTGATCTGAAGGCAGGAGCCAGGTGCTTCTCCTGGTCTCCCATGGGGTGCAGGGCCCAAGCACTTGGGCCATCCTCCACTGCACTCCCGGGCCACAGCAGAGAGCTGGCCTGGAAGAGGGGCAACCGGAATAGAATCTGGCGCCCCAAATATTTAAGGTTTTTAACATGAGTGAATTAATTTGAAAGTCAGAATGAGAAGGAGGAGAGAGAATCTTCCATCCATTGGTTGACTCCCCAAATGCTGGCAAAGTCAGGGCTGGGCCAGGCTGAAACCAAGAGCCAGGAATTCCATCTAGGTCTTCCAGGCGGGTGACAGGGTCTCAAGTACTTGAGCCATCATCTGCTGACTTTCAGATGCATCAACAGAAAGCTGTATCAGAAGCATAGTAGTAGGGACTTGAACCAGACACTCCAATATGGGATGCTGGCATTCCAAGTGGCGGCTTAACCCACTGCAATGATAATGCCCACTCCAAGAATGGACCCCCTGTGTAACACCAGGTTATTTCAGAGTTATATGTGTTTCACAAATGAATGTATAAATAAATGAATGGCCTGGTTCTCAAAAGTGTTTCTAAGCAAGACTGGGCTATGTTCCTGTGCCATTTCCCACTGTGGCCTCTGCTTCTACATTTTGGGTTTATGAATAATCAGGCCTGAAGATGAAGCTCAGTCAGCTGAAATTAGGCACTTAGAAAATCCTATTTTCTTGTTTTTTTTTTATTTTTTAGATTTATTTATTGATTTGAAAGGCAGAGTTACAGAGAGAGAAAGAAGGAGAGACAGATTTTTCCATTCACTGGTTCACTCCCCAAATGGCCACAACGGCAGCTGGGCCAGTCGACAGCCAGGAGCCAGGAGTCTCCTCTGGGTCTCCCATGTGGATACAGGGGCCTAACCACCTGGGCCATCCTCTGCTGCTTTCCCAGGCACATTTGCAAGGAGCTGGATCAGAAGAGGAGCACCTGGGCTTGAACTCGCACCCATATGGGATGCCGGCACTGCAGGTGGCAGCTTAACCCCCTACAGCACAAAACTGGCCCCAGCAAATCCTTGTAGAACAACCTCAGCAATGATATTTTTAATCCCATGATAGATTTTTTTCCTTCTTACCTATATTTATTTCATCTAGAAAACAAGAAAATGTTTTTTTAATGAATCAGACTTTCTAGAATTCCTTCTCCTCTTTTGCAGGGAAGGCAATATACCTTCTTTTAAAATAAATACATATTTTTTTCACATTTGAGACTTAAATAGTTCTCCATGTATGGAAGATGTTGGAAATAGGTAGTCAGAGCATTAGAACTGAAGTGTCTGCAAACTCACACACCAGTCTTTTGAAGTAATGTCTACAGGCTGTTCTCAAGTGTGGGCACAATTCATTCTGGCAGCACGGAGGAGGAGGTGGCCATTTTTGATCTTGAACCCCCACCTGGCTGTGCCTCACCGTTGACTTCCATGCCTGCCCACAGCAATATGCGTTGGCTTTGGCATGTGTAAGGCCATGTACCATCAATGGAGTCCATTGTTTCACGGCTGGGCACCTGCATGGCAGGCTCAAACAATGAGGCCATACCAAGAACCCCTCCTTTCTCCTCAGGGCACCCACAGTGAAAGAAAACTTGTTGAGGCCTGGAAGCCCACTTTCGTCATAATTAGTCTGCTTGGCCAACAGCTAACTACCAACGTCTTCTGGTGAACACAAGAAACCACTTCCAAATCTCAGTTAGCTGCAGAGCCAGGAGGCGAGGCAGAGCTGGCCTGGACTCAGTACTCCCCTGGCTTCTGAGTGAAAGGCACACATCTGCCCTATGACTTCTGAATGCTTTAGTTTTGGCAAGGGCGCAAAGCACCCTTAGGCCATCCTCTGATCTGTGAAATCATTGAGACCTGATAACCTATCTGGACCAGGCCTCAGCCAGAGCCACAAGATACGGTGTTACACACAGCAGGGGCCTTGTCTCAGGAGGCATTTGTGCGGTTAACAAAAATGATTCCATTTAGAAATGCTTTTCTCTCCCAAATAATTTATTTGTATGCTTTGGTTTGTTTAAATTGAAAAGATGAAACACAGAGGTTATGATGAAGGTTTTTATTGTCAGGTATACCTGAGTTGAAGTCTTGGGTCCGCTAATATCAATGATGCGTAGATTTGGAATACACTGCTTAATCTCTAAAGCTCTCTTTTCTCATCTGCGAAATGGGGATAATTACGACCTTTTTTGATAATTAAATAATGACTGTAAAATGGTTAGTACAGGCCCTGGCCTACACTAATATGTTCTTTAAAAATTGTAGCTATTACTCGAGAGTGAGAATTAATTTAACAACATCTTGATAGAATTACTGATAAAATGAGTATATTAACTTTCAATTATTTTCACTAAAACTCACTGAAGTTTATAATTCCAAAATTGAAATTGGTGACTAAGCTATTATTCTTTCACACAAATCCTTGAAAACAAAGATCAACGTTTGCTTTAATTTCTAGATTTGATATTAAGAGCATTCTAAAATCTTAAAGTTGTTCATGTTTTAAAAAGGTAACCACATTATTTAATTGGATGCAATTTTAAGACATATGTTTAGCAATTTAAGTCTTCTGGTCAGATGCTCATTAAAATCCATTATCCCACATTGTTTGCAAATGTCACCTCACCTCTCTGTGCCTCAGTTTGTACATCTGCAAAACGGGAGTATTATTAGTATTTTTTATGAGTCTCATGAGGATTAACCAAGAGAATTCAAGTTGAATACTTAGCCACCAGCTAAGTTAACAAAGGTTAACCGTACTATTCTTACATTGCTGCCAATAAAACTTTCTTACACGATCTTTCCTGCCTCCTCCTCAATCATCCTCTATCAAGGATCCTCTATTAACTGTTGTTACTGTTAATGGGGAAATCTTGATATTGGCCACTTGGTGGTGAATTCTAGTATGTGCTATTACTATGACTTAGTCACGCAAACCTCCTGGAGACTAGACAAAGAATTTGCCCCCCCAAGACCCAGAGGGGCAACATGTAGGAAGAGCATGGTGCAAACAGAGAGCAAGAAGGGAAAAGGCACCAAATCCTGAGTCAGCCATGTGGAGTACACCACAGTGCCAGGTAAGGACCCCCAGCAATGCCATGAGCTACAGCAGAACCTATTTTGATTTCAGACTACCCAGGCAAGAGTCCAATGTGCAAATGAATGCAAACGTTCACAGTTAAATTCATAGGAAGGCCAAAAAATGCACACTTTTGCACTTTCTTAAAATTCTTTTTTTTTTTTTTTTTTTGACAGGCAGAGTGGACAGTAGAGGGAGACAGAGAGAAAGGTCTTCCTTTTGCCTTTGGTTCACCCTCCAATGGCCGCCGCAGTAGGCGCGCTGCGGCTGGCGCACCGCGCTGATCCAATGGCAGGAGCCAGATGCTTCTCCTGGTCTCCCATGGGGTGCAGGGCCCAAGCACTTGGGCCATCCTCCACTGCACTCCCTGGCCACAGCAGAGAGCTGGCCTGGAAGAGGGGCAACCGGGACAGGATCGGTGCCCCAACTGGGACTAGAACCCGGTGTGCTGGCGCCGCAAGGCGGAGGATTAGCCTACTGAGCTGCGGCGCCAGCCATTTTTTTTTTTCTTGCACTTTCTTAAAATTCTACTTTACATTAAGTTTTGCATGGAATGTGCTTTAATAAGAATTAACTCTGGTACAAAAAGATCAATCATTACCCTTGGTTCAACCTCTATCTTCTATTTAATAAATCAAGCAATAGTTATAAGGCAGTTAAGAAACAGGGATATTTAAGTATACTGGATAATTTGGAAACACCACATTGTTTAGGTGATTTTCTCTTACAAATAAGGCAAAGAAATGCAGTAAATGGATACTGGGCTGAAATTTTATTTTTTGATATTTAATTTGGTTATTATCATCCTAAGAAAACCCCATCATTGTCCTTCCTCTTGTTGGTTTCCCAGGCCATGTGTGAAGGCACATCCTTTTGACACAAATAGGAGTTTTGACTCTGGGATATTTGGTAAATGATGAGTAACAGTAATTGGAAGAACATGGGTGATCAGTGCAGAGTTGATCTGACACCAGGTTCTAAGGCTCTTTTCTAAGAAAAACCTTTTTTCCTCTTTATCTTGTGGGGTTCAGGCTACAGGCAGGGGCGGCAGGAAGGGATCCTTTGCAACCCTGGGCCATAAAATAATTCCACCTATTTCCTCAATGGTTCCACTGAGGGGGTAGGGAGGCAGTGAGGATGCTCCAAGCCTCATTAACAAGGGCGACTCCTGAGTGGGACCCAGTTCCCAGCTGTTGTTCAGCGTGAGCATTCCTCTGCCCTGCTACTCTACTTAACCTGCTTTTGTCACCTGCCCCGCCCCTTTCTGTACCCATTTGTGTGTCTAACCCCTATAGTAGGAAAAAAAAAAAAAATGAGCACCAGGAAGTTTCTTCATACCATCTACCCACAGAGGAGCCATTTGTCTTAAAATGAGAATAGTAATTATGTCTTTGAAAGTGCATAGTCCTCTTTATTATGCCCCTAAATCTATCCTGCAGCCCTACTTCAAATTGCTTTGATTGCATCAAAATCCAGCTGTCCAGACTGCTGTAGAGGGGGCATTCTGTTGATATGGAACAATGACAGTTTTGGAGCAAGGGTACTGTGACCATCACCAGAGGTACCAGCTCTGAGCAGAAAGGGTCACTTTGGCACTCAGGACCTGTTGGACTGGGAGTGACGACACAAGGCAAGAGTGACTGGGCTTGGAAGGAAGAAGGGCTTGGTTCTTCCCCAGGAGAGCAGCTTTTATGTCCTATGGGGACTTCAGAGGAGTCCTTAATGAAGGCTGGAGAGCTGCACATGTCAGGCTTTTCTCCTCTTTCCCGGTCCGTTCTGGATTTCGTCTCCTGATCCAGTCCCCACCTCAGGAAGGAAGAATGGAGTGCCTCGTGCGAGGAGCACAGGTGCTGTCTGCTTGTCATGGAGGAAAGGGATGTCGGCCACTGCACTCTTGCCTTGTGTTTCCTCCTCCTTAACTTCCTCAGTTCAAGTCTTAAGACTTTCCCTATTTGGATAAACTTCTATTCCTGGCAAATTCGGGTGTCTCCTATTTTAAAAAAATTACTTAGGGAATTAATACACTTAAGAAATTCATGCTTTTTCCTCCCCACAAAGAAAAAAAAATATTGACATCACCTGCAGAGAACTTCTAGAAGGTAAGATAAGATCATGTTTGGATGTGCAATTTCCATTTAAGGAATGCTCTCTTGGAAGGAGACCATTCAGTGGTTCTGGAAAACCCATCGCAAAAGACCTGCTGGCTGCCCCAGAATTAAAGCTAAAAGAGAAAGGAAGCAATGATCTCGGACCAGCAGCAACTCAATTACTTTTAAATCACAATACAATAACAACAAAAAACAATTGCCAATACAAATAATTCATGCCTTTGTGTCCTCATTCCAAAAGAAACAAACTAATTAATCCATTCATTCCTGACTAATGTGTGTGTCATATTGCATAATAATAACAACAGCACGTACCAGGCACTGTGAGAAGGACTTGGCATGTACAATCTCATTTATGCTCTCAACAGCCTAATGAGATAGGTACTCTCATTAATACCTCATTTATAAGGGAACCGAGGCAAAGAAAGTTTATGTAACTCACCACACAGCTAGTGGGTGTGTTTCCAGGATTTGAAATCTTGACAATTTAGCTCTGGAGCACAGGCCTAAAACAGTTACTGTGTACTGTTCTCTTTCACTGCCCTCTTTCTTCTATCCCCAAATCTTGATCTGTGCCAACATTTTTTTTATAAAGGCAGAATGTCTCCCTATGAGTAAACATTTTTTATTTCAGTGATAATACTCTCAAACATTTCTCTTGAAATTTAATATTCTAGGAAATTCAATTACTGTCTCATGCTAGACCTTTCTAGGGCTCTCCAGTTTTTTTTCAAAGATTGTACTCACCTGAGATTGACACAACACCACAACATTGTGAACTCACCGTATCACAGCGGACTGGGGACACGAAAGAGACCTGAGCCACAGATTAAGAGTTGGTCGGATCAGGCAGTCAGATGTGTCTTAGCAAGTCTTTGCTGGGGATGGTCAAATTCCAGACATTTTTATCTCTCCCTATTTTCAAGGAAGCTTGCATTATTTTTGCTTCATTTATGCACATCACTCACATAGATCACAAAACCATGTAAGCTCATTCCTTTTCAATTAGCTATTACTGAACTCCAGCTGACTCAATTCAGAAATGCTGCATTTAAGGAGTCTGGGTTGGGCTCCGATTCTCAGTTTTAGGCCCTGTGGTGCACCTCCTCATGACAAAAGGCACATCAAGTCTTGCTTGCATTGAAAAGTAGCACTGCTTCTTGGAAACATGAGACGATGTTCTTTTTCAGGCATTTGCAGACATTCTTCTCCTACAGGGTTCTGGTAACCACTAAATCCACAGCCCACAGGAAGGCCCCTGGGCTCACCTTCCCTGTTTGGTGTGTGTAGTGCAGGCCTCTGTGGTTTTTAATACAGGAGACCACAACACAATTTTCCCAGCACACATTGTCTAAACTCACAACTCAAAGGCCTTTCTTAGGGATTGGGGTCTGCTACCTGCACAGCACTTGCATTTTGACTGTCATTGTTCAGAGAGCTTGGGATGTGTATATCTGTTAGGAGCTGCAAGGAAGGGTTACACAGATATGTGGTTCTGTATTGAACTGATAGACTGACTATCCCAGATGCTAAGCTAATAAACCAGTGCTAAGAAATCTTCAAATGTAAGGGCTGGGATCAGTTTCCAAGACACCACTGACCCCAACGCTAATGTGAAGAGAGCAGCAACAAGAGGCTGAGAGGAGAAAATAAAACATGAGGCCTGAGTCTGTAGCATAGCTCATTTTATTGTTTAAACAGTTTTTGCATAGGAAATATATCCGCTTCCAGTAATTGACTGCAGTATGAGCAGCTGCTAGCAGTATAGGCTGGATATAACAGTAACAATCACATTAAGTCAAGCTTGATTTACACCAGTTTAAAACTTGTGGCAACTGAGTTCATTTGCAACCCACAAAAAGTACCCAAAGAACGTTATCCTCCAACCGGGCACAATAAAACCTTCACTAACATTCTGGCCCAGTCTGGGGCTGATCCCAGAGGCCTGAACTCCAGAAATTAAGTAACTGTCGTATAATACAGCCTACTGCTAAAGGTTTGTTACATGGAGATTGTGCATGTGCCTCCTATTTTTAAAAATTTAATTAAGATACAAGGTTGTGTATTTATGGCCCATGAGGACAAAATGCCAGAAGTTTTAAAATGGGTCAACCCTGGTGTGTAGCTAGCAAGCAATAACTGACTACTCGTCACCTACAGTTGTACTAAATGTATCTAAAGAAACACACAGTCCTACAAAAGTTGTTCTCAGAGAAGTATCATTGAGGTGAGGGCAAATCTTCCCAGGATGCTAAGAGTTCTATATGATATAAGCACAAATTAACAGCTTGATGAAGACATAATCTAATGCAGCTTTGAGAAGCCTATGCCTGGGATGTAGTTACCCCTCACATTCTACAATGTTGTAGAGATTTTTTTTTCCCAAGAAAATGTCATTTGAAACATATTTACAACTGAACTCAACAGAGACTGTGAAATTGAACAGGCACTGCTCATTTGTTTGAGTTTTTTGGTAAACATTTTGCTGGTTTTTTTTTTGTTTTGTTTTGTTTGCTTCTTTCTTGTTTTGCATCAACTTTTATCAGTCCATGCAACTTCAATGCCCTCGATGAAGAATGCATAATAAGCCATACTTCTTTAAAAAAAAAAAAAGACTTCCTTCTGCATAAAGAGATATATTTGCCACATCAGTCCCTGTAGCACAGTTTTCAAAACCATTCTGTCAAAAATACAGTAATACAAGACTGGCTTTAGTGTCACTAGCTTACACTGCTTTTTATGTGTTTAGGCCACCTTCTGTTACTGGTACTGTATCATGCAATAAAAGTGATCAAAGGCTTAGTCTAGAGTACTGGTAGGCTAGTGGCACTGAAGCACTTTTCACAATCTCAACATACATTTGAATTGCAACACACAGATATTTCTAAAGAGTATTAACTAGTGAACCTTTTTATTATTTAAAAAAAAAACTACTTACAACCACTGAAGAAAAAAATTGCAACAAAATATGTAAAAATTGACCGTCTCCAACTTGTCCCCTTCACTATTAACAATGTGACCAACAGATCTGTGGCACGGACACAGTACAAAGAGTTGTCATGGCAATGAGTTTGGCTGATGCAAAGGTCATTGTGCAGGGTCAAAGGGCAAAATCAGTGGTCCATGTTACCCCCAACTGCAGGGCTCCACTCCACCCACACAATTTTAAGGAATTAGAAAAAACAAGGGAACTACCAGAAAGTGCAACATATGAAGAAGGCAGCTTTTAGCTCCTTCAGCATGGAGTAGAACATTCAATTTTGAGCTTTTACCATTGAACTTGAATAGCCTGCACGTTTAAAAAAAATTTTTTTTTTCCAAAGAAACCCAATTTCTTAAAAGTCCAGGAAGCATGCAGCTGGTTAATGTTAACAAAAGACCTTGACAGGAACATGTAAACTATATTGAATGTCATGCTTGGGGCCTATCTGCCAGCAATATTGTAGAGTTGTTTCATTAAAAATGAATACTGTACACTGAACATGGGATAACTTTCTGCAGCCTTCATTGTTTCACACAGTACATAGAACTTCGAGTCTAGGTCAAGACCATGTCCTGCTCTCACACCGCTGAAGATGTCCCTGTGCAATCTCTTCCGTTGAGTCCTTATGAAGCTACAAGTCACAAGTCCAAGATTCTGCTCCCTGAGGACACGTTATGTGAGACATAGCACTGTTTTAATTTTCTGCCTATCCTGAATGCTCTGTGAAACTTAACCTTAAATACCATCACGCAACAATCACAAAAACTTTTGCTAAAGGCCGTTACATACTAATAAAAAGACAGTGGTGCTTCCGACATTCTGAAATGCTCTGAAAACCAACTTTCCCAATACTAAATACAACAAAATAACCTTCATAAAATATAACTTTTCTCCATTTACACTTTTTTAAAGGATTAGTATCCTATGCTTTTCAAGCACAGGAATCTGTGAAATAACTCCTAACATGGACAGATTTTTTTTTTTGTTTTAATACATAACTTAAGAGCCTGGAGAGTTTTAACTCAAGTCCAGTCCCTAAACAAGGAATATTCTTGTTTACTTTAAAAATGGAAACAACATATAGTTCCATTATAATTGTTAAAAAGTTAGCTTTACAAACATGGGAATTTTAATTTAAAAAAAAATTCTTAACAAAACTATACAGTGTACAAATGACTGTCTTACAAGGTAGGCGGTTCATAAAGAAGAGCTTCTGCTCTTCTTGCTACTCGCAGCTTCACAGATTCATTCACATATTTTTTAATGGAGCTGCCCACCCGAACATTACCCGATAACTCTATTGCTATCATTAAGATTTCTGCCATGTCTTTATGTACAGTCTCCTTCACTGCCTTTTCTTTCTTCTTCCTTAGACAAGCCTCAAACGCTCACGTCACTCCAGGGGAAACACGCTTCAGAGGCACTGAGAGTGGTGGGCTGCAAAGCAACAAAGGCTGAACAGTGCCCTGGAACTGGCGGCTGGAGCCACCACCCCTCCTGATGCCCTTGGGTGACCTTCGCCGTCCTGAAGCTCTGCAGTTCTGGGTAAGGGAGGGGCGTGCAAGACCTGCAAAAGTGGGGCCCTTCGTCAGAATATACTTCCTGGTAAAAGAGGCAGAGGCAGCCAAAGAATGGATTTGAGATTTTGATAGAGAGTAGTATTTTAAATAGTTTCATCTCCAAAGGAAAGAAGGAAAAAAAAAAATGATTTAAAGGAATGAAAAAAAA
The DNA here is from genome assembly GCF_033115175.1 of Lepus europaeus. Classification (NCBI taxonomy): domain Eukaryota; kingdom Metazoa; phylum Chordata; class Mammalia; order Lagomorpha; family Leporidae; genus Lepus; species Lepus europaeus. The sequence continues at coordinate 61,054,157 of NC_084838.1, read as the reverse complement.
AAAAAAAGCTACACTTGAACTAGGCTTTTATATTCAAGAGGCAGGCAGGAATACCCACAGTGCGTCACTTACATAGCAAGAACTGCTCATTCACTGGCAAAAAAAAAAAAAAAAAAAAGTGGCGTCTGCCTTAAGAAATACTGTGTGTCCTGTGAGGTTGATTTGTTCACCTAATAGGTCAAAGGTATGTGAAGAGCTTGGATTTGATTCTCAGTGTTCTGCCAGGGCAAGTATGGCAGAAATGGCTGGACTTACTTTTGAACCTGCTCTGCTGGGATCCTGCTGTGCTATTCAGCATTTGGGTTATCAACCTGAATGGGCTAATCAAACACCATTCTCTGGCCCATAAGCATTGTTCTAGAGTGTCTATTATTAAATGAGGTGCAGGGAGAACTGACAGTTTATTTATTATGTAGTGGCCCCGGGGGAAGAAGGCCAGGGGTGCTCCTCTGGGCAACCCGTGGTGGTGCTGACTCCTCTTTAAGGAGTGAATTCACTCAGAGGACCAGGAGATGAAGACAGGGCAACGGCAAACCTGCCACCATTCACTGGCCAGCCCTCAGGGGAAACGAAATAAAGTCTCCTTTGAGGTAGCACCCCTTAAAAAAGCCCATCACTATCTAATGGGCTTCATTCATCCTTAGGAACATCCATGTCTCAAAATTCTGATTTCCCTCTGTTTGTAGTTCTTAGTTTAAAAGGGCAGGTAGAATGGGAACATAACAAGATTTATTTTTTGTTGTCATGGTTGCTCTTTAAAATCTGAACTTTGATTTTAATCTATCAGTCAAAATGTATTCAATAATAACTACCCTCAGTTCAATCTTCTGGATTAAAAAAGAAAAGAAAAGAAAAAGGAAAGAAAAGAAATCCAAGTGCACTGCCATCGACTGGAAGTAGAAAGTCACAGGTAAATCACATTTGAACATTAATGAAAGGAAGAAATGGGGATGAGAAGTGGCAGGCGAGGAACATGGACACACTCCCTCCAGCGGGTCTAATGGGTTTGTGGGAGGAAGTATATTCATATGTTAAGCCCCCAAGGCGAGAAACATCCAACATCCACAAGATGGACATTTCAACAAATATCTTTGCCAAATATGAGACAGGCTCACCCTCCACTGTGGATCTGGAACTTTCTGGGAAAAACTACCACCACCACCAAAAATCAAAAGATAGACAGTTTCTTTTTTTTTTTTTTTTTTTTTCTTTTTTTAAGCCAAGTCTGCCTCTAGAAGAATTTGTTCTGTTTGCTTGTTCTTACTCTTCTGTTGTCATGAAAACCAGAAATGAGTTCAGCTTGCACCCCAGGTGGGAAGTTCGAGAGGGGAACCTGTGTTAAGTTGAAGTTTGTCACAGTAGGCAGAACAGTGGCTTTGCAGCCCAGGTCCATCTCAGGGTGCACTGCTTCACAGCTACACTGTAAAGTGTTAGAAACCCTCCCACCCACCCCAGAATATATATATATGTATATTAAAAAAAATCCCCTGTCCATCTCTCAGTACACAAAAGGACCTCATCACACTGCAAAAATAGCAGTACCCACTTTGGTCAATTAAAACAAACAAACAAAAAAAAAAAGCATACATTATTTTTTTTTTAAAATCTGTGTACTTACCTATAATAACCAATACAGCTAAAAGCACTACCTACATAGGCAAAACTTGGTATTGCATAATTCGTATAAATTTGAAACCCCTCCCCCCAAATATTAATTGGAAGATGAAAAACATGAAAGGTTAATAGAAAAAACACCAAAATACTGAAAATATTGCTGGTCGATTACAATTTTTAAGCGGCAACTATACACAGCCATGATATGCTTTATAAATGTGAGATAAAGGTATAACTGTCTAAAAAATCCATGATGTCACACATTTTTCTTCGTCTGGAGTACAAAATATTTTGTCATAAAAATGGTAAAGATTTAAAATGATAATAAATGCAGCAAAACAAGTGTAGTGATGTCACTTTTTTGTTTTTTTTGTTTTTTTGTTTTTTGTTTTTTAGATTTCAAGGCAAGGCACGTAATGTGGACATTATATCTTCGTGCAAATTAGGATTACTGGAAAGAGTATTTTTAATTAAAATTTTAAGAGACATAGAGGCAAAATGTGTCTGCCCATGCACACTACGGATCTGTCAATACAAGAATTTGTTGAACAAGGCTAAGGTCTGAAAGCACCATGCAAGTTTGCAGCACCCTGATTACATTTGTTCTCTCAAGAGTGCGTTTTTGTATCCTACACCCTGGCGTTCCCAGTTTGTAAACTGTAAGCTTTACTCTTGTGACATGGATTTGCCTGCCTCTTTGTCTCTAGAATGTAGATTTTATAGAACCTTTTGTACACCCTATGGGTTCTTGATGCAACCAGTAATTTTAAATAAATAAATTCTACCTCCAAGGAGGCTGCAGCTAAACCAACATAAGTGCTGTGTTTTCATTAATTTTTTTTCTCAAGCACATGATTTGTCTTGATTTAATGCCTTTTTAATGCCCTCAAAAACTGAGGGGAAAATAAATTCGCTCAAAATTATTTTAAATTCTTTTTAATCCCCTCAATTTAGAGTCCAAGGGCTGAAGGACTTATAATCATGATTCCCCTTTAGATATAAATTTATAAATTGCACTTGCCTCTGTTAAGTGTTTCTTTTGTGGGGAAAATATTATATTAATTTTTACTGTTGCATGCAGAGATAACACTTCACCTACATAGAGGCATTTCTTCCATAGAGCCTTTGTGTTCAAACTGTTTTTTTCTTTTTTCATTTTTTCATTTTTTTCATTTTTTTTTTTTTTAAGATTTCAAACTGGGTTACACACTGGAAAGGGCTGGGTTAAGGGCCAAAATTTAATAAATCTGTACTGATAACTAAAGGCTACAGAGATTTTATATATTTTTTTTAACTTTTAGAAATCAGAGTGCTTATAAAATGGCTGGCTCATGGCTCTGTCCCCCAGCACCTCTGATGCCGCCACCTAGCCTTTGTTGGTGAGATAACCAGGAACAGTGATTCCATGCGTAAACAACAAGAATACTAAACCAATAAAACTAGCTTATCATGCAAATATTAAGGCATCTAGAAAGTCAGTTAAAATATATTGTCATAGAGACAGAACATCTATTTCCCAGCGGACTTCATGTAACAAAGGCTACGTTGCAGGGGCTGCGATCTGCGATTTACCATCAGTGAAATAGCATCGACCCTTTTTATGTCGTTACAGTTTCAACCTTAAGGGAATTAGTGATTGTAAGTGCTGCAATTGCTGGTCTATTATCTTCTTTCTTCAGTTTCTTTCCTTTCTCCCTTTGTTTTGTTTTGTTGTCCAGTCTTCCTCTTTTCCTTTTATTTATTTTGTTTTGTTTTGTTTGATTTCTGAAACTATTGTTGTAATTTCATTTTCCCTCAGTTGCTCGTTTCTGCTTGAAGGAAAGGTTCTCCAATTATGTTCAAACCGTAATTTTGGACATTTGCCGGTAGGATGGGTGTCCTATTTGACACTTGGAAAGGAACCAAGCTAGCCCAGGTACCAGGACTGTTGAGAGGAGAGAGGCAGCAGGGAGGGAAGAGAAAAAAAAAAAAACACAATGTTAAAATCTACAGAAATATTAGAAATGTAACTTCTGATGCATCAATCAGTGCTATCACTTTTTTTTTCAAAATTACAATCTAATGAGATAGATGTGCTAAATTCCATCATATTATCCCTACATATATTACATGGTCTAGTTCTTCTATGAAAGATAAAGACTAAATTGTGAGACAGAAAAACCTGAAGTAGGGCACATACACAATTGTTGAACTCTTAATTGATGGAGGATATTTTTCCTAGAATATCTGATCCACATGGATGTAAATGCAATATGCTATTTTTTTGAAAAAACACAAAAGAGAAAACAAAAAGCAGCACTCTAGAAATGTACCAATATACCACAGTTTGCCAGCTGAGCTATAATCTTGTTTTACCTTTAATTCACAAGCAATTCCATGGTAAGATGGGTTTCAATTTTTTTTAACCTGTCTTTTGGGGTTTTCTAAAATTGACAGGTGTCACAAAAGATATTTCCTTCCCCCTCACAAGAAGGAAAAAAAAAAAAAACTTTTTCAAATAGATCCATGTACAACATGCATTTGAAATTCCTAATTATCAAGCCTACCTTAATTTTTTTTTTTTTTTTAACTAAAGACCAAACAAATGAAAATCATAGAACCAAAATGGAACACGACTGTTTTGGTTCTCTCCAGAATGTTCACCCATTGTAAACATCTGAAACATTCAGAGATGGCTACAGGAGTCTGCTCAGGCTTATCAGCTCTATGGCTCCGTGGTTCTATGGTCTCTTGTCCTCCCCTGTAACTTACTTTCCGCGAGGAAACTTTGGCTTCCAATTCTTGCGTGCTTCCAGGGCTGGCCACAGAAGCCTGAACACTTCCTGCCCCTCCCCATCAGTGAGGACAGCAAGTGGGAGCTGCTCTCCACCCCAGAGCCTGGCCAGGCCAGTGGGAAGATTCCTGCCCCCTTCCACTCAGCTCTATTTCCACCTAGACTGGATCTGTGGTTGCTAAAAAAAAAAAATATTTGAAAGACAGTTCTCCAGCTATTTAAGCTAGTTCTCTGCTGGCACAAACTCTCATAAAAGCAGCATCGCAGAAAAGAAAACAGTATCAGAGGCATATCCCACAAAACAACCCTACATTGTTCATTGGGGAACACCTAAAATAAGGTATTGCTTGTTTGACAGCGTTCAACTCGGAATGAATGCAAGCTAAGTGATAGCTGCATAAACAAACATGCATCAAGGCAATATCAGACAATTTCATACCCACTCTTAGTCATGGAATGGCATGGGGACATCCTTCTAGTGTTTACAATTTTCATTTAGAATCCTTTGCTTTACTTTAGGAACCATATAGTTAGATGGACACTTTTACTGTAATTATCAATATAGACACACTCATTTGTTCATATCTAAATTCCAAAGGTTCAAAAACCTATATGGAATAGTAACCTCTAGTTAACAATTTTGGATTAAAAAACAGATTTATTACTGATTTTCACACTGCTGATATCTAAGGCAAAATGTGGCTTATTGCTACATGACCAGGTACATATTTCTGAGTTAATTTTTCAACAGAAACAAATCACAGTGAGCTTTTAGGCTCAAGGGATTGTATGATTAGCCTAAAAGTTTCAGGACAGTAAAGTCTTTTTTTTGCTAACCCTTTAGTATCAGATATAGCACATGGCAGATGCTCAATAATATTTTACATAAATGAATCAGTTGTTTCAAATCATACCCATTATGTCTGAAAGGTGGTAGTCATGATTTCTTGTACTCATGAATACACTGTGATTTGATCTCCTATAAAAAGGTATCTCTGAATTTAAAATCAGAGATCATTAGCTTTGACAAAAATTGATTATGCAGAAATAATTGCAAATCAAAAAACTATATCTTCATTATCTGATAAAACATAATGTTTTAAGGACATTTTTATTGAAACCTTTTCTAAAAGACTTAACTGTGTTCTCATGTTTCTCTTCCTACACCTACCTTCAACAACTTATTTCTGTGGCCTGCTCCCTGATTGGGAACAAGGTTACATAATGCATCAAGAAACTTATTTTCCCCTCACCTGTGCTTCTACTACACTCTGTACACAGTTCTATTGCAGCAATTATTACTTCAGGTCACAGTTATCTGTATCTGTGATTATCTTACTGGCTAAGAGGTAAGCTCTATAGAAAAAATGAATTAGTCTTATCTATCCTTACAGTCTGGCCACAGCTGATGCTAAGTATTTCTTAAATAAAATAAATTACGAAAGTGGGTATCTGTTATTTTTAAAACGAAGGAAGAAGCACATACCAAAAGCAAAGACTACATCAAATAGATGATCCTTGACAATAAAAGACAATGTCAACAACAATCAAATCACTTTGCAAACTCAGCAAGAATCCCAAATTAAATAGCTGGACAAAAGTTATTTGGGGATTGCATGCTTTAGGGACATAAAGTATAATATCACAGTCAAAATGAGGTATGACTCTTTAAATGGACAAGTCTACCAACTAAGAGTAGAGAAGACAAGAACTCAGGGTTTATTTTGCAACAGCTTTCTTACTTGGTTCTTTGTAAGAGACATATATTATCATTCTTTGGGAAATGCACAATAAAATAAATTGATGTTAGTTACTAACAGGACTCTTGCTGCAGAATGTCTAACAAATTAAATTTACATGTTTATTTAAACCTTTCAAACCTCCCATCCTACATTATGACCATATCAAAACTGCAGTGTGTAATATATTTGTCAATACTGTTTATGAATCTTCAGGGGGAAATAAATCTCAAACATTAACACTATGCAGACCCCATATATGAGTTTTACAAGTCTCTTATTGCCAATTCATAGGTTAAGTTCAGAACTATAAGGCACAAACATTTTTAGAGCTCTTTTGGTAGTCCCATTGAAAAAATTAGTAAAACTATTTCAAAGATTTTGACAATGTAAAAGGAAAATGTTTAATCAAACAAGATAATCTAGATCATTTAATGTCAAAAACACAATGCCCCAAATTGCAGTGATTTAAGCAAAAATATAATCGTGCTTTTCAGATATCATTCTCTACACATAAATTCATGCCAATAATCATATTTAGATAAAATCAACACACACAAATTAGTTATATCTAAAATCTCCAATACTTTTGCTTCATTGTAGACTGAGAATTCTATGAATAATCATATATGAATAAACTAAAATTGTATGAATAATCCAACACTCTGAGCTCTGCCTATAGAGACATGAGAATGTAACTGAAAAGATTTTAAGATATTTCAGGTCAAATTCAGCTACTTTATTATGTTTTCCAGCATGCATTCTCTTTGTTGTCACTAGACTTTCTACTTCCAAATCTCCCCTGCTTAGGCAACAAAGATGAACATGATTGAAAGTTGAAAGCATATATTAAAAAAAATATACGTTGGCTATAACTATTAAAAGAAAGAAAAAAGAATATAAGTATTTTGTGAAGAATCAGGCTCCCCAATGCATGACTCACCCTAAGGACAACTACTCTCCATATATAATGAAATATTTCATAACATACAAAGTACACCAGAACTAAATCAAACATCCAAAAGTGAAATGTCTGATGGCAGGGAGAATATTTTAACATTATTTTGACCAGATATATGATGTGGTTCTCCCAAAAAGCAAAGAATCAAATAAACTATTTTGATCTGAAGATGCATTATCAATAGATAGTGCTCTTGCTACCTTTTCTATTGATAAGCTACCTCTGATTATTGTGTTTTCTTGTAGGGATCACTCTCAAAGAAACAACTCAATGACACTTGTTTGTTGAAAAAAAAAAAAAAAAAGAACTCACCCAATAATGTCACCTGATAAGCCAAAGGGATCTAGGCAAGACAGCTGAGTTGGAAAAAAACGTCAGCTTCTGTGTGATTCAGATGGACATTTTGCTGAATACAAAAAGGGGGAACTAAGGGCCCATGCTGTGGGGTAGCGGGTGAAGCCACTGCCTGCAATCCCGGCATCCCATATGGGTGTTGTTCAAGTCCCGGCTGCTCCACTTCCAATCCAGCTCTCTGCTATGGCCTGGGAAAGCAGTGGAAGATGGCCCAAGTCCTTGGGCCATTGCACTCAAGTGGGAGACCTGGAAAAATCTCCTGGATCCTGGCTTTGGATCGGCGCAGCTCCGGCCATTCTGACCATCAAGGGAGTGAACCAGCAGATGGAAGAACTCTCTCTGCCTCTCTGTAACTCTGCCTTTCAAATAAATAAATGAATCTTAAAAAAAAGGTGTGTGGGGCGGGGAAGGCCAGATATAACCATGCTGAGGAGCAGGGTCCCATCTCTGGCATTTTACCCGTGTCATGTTCCTTAATTCTTTCCACGAACTCTTGAAACGGCCATCATTAACTCCATTTCACAGATAAGGAAACAGAGGCAAGTTACTTGACCAAAGTCTTCCACCTAAGCACTCCGATATAAACCAGTTCCACGTGATTCCTGTGGTCATTTCACTATGACATTTCCTCCCCAGGAAGTCAGATGTTGACTCAGCATTAGAAAAAACTTTTGAGGAGAGTTTCCGAAGGCAAAATCTATTTACTTCAAGAGACAATATGTTTTCCATGCCCCATATAAGCTGAATAATAATGTAACTGATGTGGTAGACAGATTTGTTGCTGGTCTGAGTGGCCAGGCAATCTGACAGTCCATGCACCCTTCTCCTCTGAGAATATCTATAGCTGACGTCCTAGAGAGGTCATCAAAAAGTTTGTGGAAAATGATTGATTAAAAAACTACATATGGATTTTATTTTTTAGCATCAAAATAAGCTTCTTCTTCCTTCTTTTTCCTTCTCCTTCTTCTTCAGAAAAACTTGAGATGCAGAGAGCTGGGGGGGGGGGGAGGGGGAGAACTCCCATGCTCTGGTTCATTCCCCAAATACCCACAATGGCTGGGACTGGGCCAAGTCAAAGCCAGGAGTTGTGAACTCAATCCAAGTCTCCAAGAGCCATCACCACTGCCTCCCAGGGCTTGCATCAGCAAGAAGCTGGAGCCAAGAACCAGAGTAAGAAGCAAGCCCAGGTATTCTGATGTGGAACATGGGCATTTCAACCTCTGGGCTAAATGCCTACTCCCTAAACTTAACTTGTAATCCATTTTCCAAGAATGGTTTGAATTTCTCTTGTACTTCAGTGACATTGAGATGAAGATTAAGAGGGAAGAAGATGCCTACTTCTTCCTTTTTAAAAATGATAAACTATTAATATATTTCCTATCCTAAACTGACTAAAACAGTTGGTCTTTATATCTACAAGGAGTAGACTAACTTTCAATGAACGAGAAGAGAAGATTGTTGTCAAGCAGCCACACCAATATTCGGTGTGTTCTGATTGTATTCTAGGCCTAAAAGGGGTAGGGCCTACACTTTGAATTCACTCATCACCCAAGAACTATAGAATGCCAAATAAACACCCATAAAATCATTAAGTTGAGTCAGGAAACAAAGTTAACATTTTACCTAACAGTCATAAGTGATTAAAATAGTAAGAACTTTTTCAAGAAAGGCAATACTCATTTATTGATAGTTTGTATTTATTTGATAGTTGATTGGACAACCCATTTGTTAATTTATAAGATGTCAAAGTGTCCAGTGTGCTAGTACTTTTCAGGGGAATAATACTATTGCCCATGCAGATTTTATATGGTGATTTAATCATGAGATACCATATTTACTTCAAAGGCAGGCATTGTGGCACAGAAGGTTAAGCTGCAGCCTATAACACCAGCATCCCATATGGGTACCGGTTCAAGTCCTGGTTGTTCCACTTCCTGTCCAGTTCCCTGTTAATGTGCCTGGGAAAGCAGCAGAGGATGGCCTAAGTCCTTGGGCACCTTCACCCATGTGGTAGACCCAGGGGAAGCTCCTGGCTCCTGCCTTCAGTCTGGTCTAGCCCTGGCCATTATGGCCATTTGGGGAATAAACCATCAGATGGAAGGTCTCTCTCTGTCTCTCCCTCTCTCTCTCTAACTCCATCTTTCAAATAAATAAAATAAATCTTTTTTTTTTAAAGACAGTAAATACTCTTTCAGAAGTTTAGAAAATAGTTCTGAGATGAAGCACAAAGAATTGTATATATTTATACATACCTCAACTGTATCAGTAGCCATCATTATTATACACAGGGATTAAAAAAAAAGCAATGGCCCAGAGAGTAGAAGGAATAAATATTTGTAAAATGGATATTTTAACTTAAAAGAGGCATTTCCCTTTAATTCTTTTGCACCAGGTTCAGATAGCTCTAGGAAGGAAAGTTTTTTACTTCCTTGGCTAAGCACTCTAGTTTTATTGGCACAAGATTAACACACAGGTATTGGTATCTCTCTGTAGCTGCACAATGAACAATTTCCCCTATTAATAGCTAAAAACCTGTCCAGAAAAGCTGGGCAAGGGTGGGGTAATTAAGTACTAGTTAAGTTAGAAACCACGCTGTCCTTGATTGTATATGTGTGCATCTGAACTAGTTACTTACTTCAAAATGACACAAAGGCTGAAGATTGCATCTTGGGAAAAAATGCTCACACAGACCAGTGGAAGGAAGAAATGAGTAGCACTTATGTTAAATCTATTAATGCAATAGAAGTAAAAACAAATGGTACTTAATAACTATGCTTGTTGCTAGGAATCGTGTAGTGTTTATTATTTGCCAGGCACTGTTCATGTGCTTTTCCTACCCTACAGCTTTCAATCCTCATGACAAATCTATGAGAAAATATCATTAATATCCAGATTTTACAGATGGGGAAAATGAGGTTCAAATGAAAATGGAGCTAAGAGTCTTGCCCAACTTAATGATGCTGTTAAGTTAGAGAAGTCAGGAATTGAAGTCCAGCAGAAGGGTTCTAGGGCATATATTTTTACCCACTATACTTGGACCTCATCCCTCTCTTCTGTGAAACATATTTTACTTTTTTTCCCCTGGACTAGAGCTGATATCACCACTGAATTATATAAGAGGGTCTATTGATTTAGGTCCATATCACACCCTGAAATTCCCAGGATTACTCTTGAGTAAAAAACTCAGCCCAAATAACTGTATTTTTTTTTTACTTATCCAATTTCAGTCGCTTTTCGGCTGAATGCAATATTTGTGTCTGTTTCACATCTATACAGATGCGGCAGTCGGTCAGTAGTTTGCTTCTAGAGTTCTACTTCGGAGAAGGCTAGACTGGAAGTGATATACACAAAGTGCTCTAACAGGTCTTAGGTTTATTTTTCCCATTTTTACGGATCATTATTGCCATCTGAATGATCCTATTTGCATGCAAGATGATTTCTAATGATTATTACTATTTGTAATAATCTGTATCAGAAAGCTCCCTGGCTAGCTCTTACCTGAACTGCAAAGTACTCTTGTGGGTTCTCAGGGAAACACCAAATATCATAAACTGCAGGTGGCTCATGGAATTATTCTAACTGCAAGCAATAGCACTTCATAGTAATGAAAGAGAAACGTATTTGTTTCGTAACTAAGTAGGTAAATAGCTTTCTTTATTGCTACTCCTTGGAGACCAACAGTTTTCAAAATAATATATCAAAATGATAGGCTGTCAAAACTCATTAATTTATATTCAATTGTTTCAGACGTGTTTTGTTATTGGGGCATGCTAGACTGAATGCTTATCATGCGTGAGTGGTAGCATTGTAAAAGTAAAATAATGGTGTATGCTGGTGACATTTGTTGTTGTTGAACTAAGAGCAAGAGAAACTCAATGTGGCGAACGCTGAAGCTGCATATTAAATGCCTTCATCAGTTACTGGTGCGCTTCTAGGGAGGTTGTCTTACATGATCCTAGAAGACCCGTCAACAAGGCAATCTATACACTGAAAAGTAAAAAAACTGATTTCCTTACTTTAAACATAAATAAAAAAGCTCTTCCCCCAATAGGCCAACTTAAATAAATTTTAAAATATTATTCTAAAATTAATCAATTTTTTTTGAAAAATATCATGTAGGATCTCTGTCATTAATGTGCTGTACACTGTGATTTAATGCTATAACTAGTACTCCAACAGTATTTTTCACTTTGTGTTGCTATGTGAGGGCAAACTGTTGAAATCTTTACTTTATATATACTAAACTGATTTTCTGTATATAAAGAGAATTGAAAATGAATCTTGATGTGAATGGAAGGGGAGAGCGAGCAGGAAAGGGGAGGGTTGCAGCTGGGAGGGAAGTTATTGGAAATTTATATTCATTAAATAAAAGATTAAAAAAAAAGAAAAAAATATTATTCTTGCTTTTTCACATTTTAGAACTGAAAATACAAGATGAAGAATTATTATGAACATGGCAAGTTGTAAATAAATCGTGATATACATATACATACATATACAGCCATTTATGTAGCTGTGGGAGGTTTTGGCCAATTCAAAAAATGCAGAATTTTCAGGCTCAAAGTTGGCTATTCTATCTCCTCCCAGTGCCTGAGCCAGTGGAGAGCCCACATGTTGGTTTCCAGCCTCTTTCTCGCCTCTGTATTCCTCTCTACCCCAGGCTCCTTTTCAGTGCTATTGTTACAAGTGCTACTGCTCCTCTTATTTGCATAAGTGATTCTTCAACAGCAGATAAAATTCTCTACAAAACTGGTGCTTCAAACTAGTGCCTTTCACTAGAGAAAATCATCCAAGGCATACTGAAGTAAATAGAAATGCAAGTTTTATACAAAAGCAAAATGAGACCTTTCACAAATGATTTTCATTAAACCAGTATTATTTGCACAACTTCACCTCAAAAGGACAGAATCCATTTGTATCAGAATTATGAAGCATAACATGAGAAATGATTAAGGAACTGAACACTTTGATACTGTGCCTGCTGCTCCGTTCACATGTGCAAAAGATCTTCTATCCCGGGGAACAAAGTTAACAAGAGAGAGAGTAATTCTTCCTACACTTTCTGAATATCCAGAATCTATGTTCTTTAGTTGCTTGAACTTCAGTAAGTTCTCACTCTTTTTTATAAATTATGTTTATTTTTATATTTACTCATTCACAGGCTTTGACGTTTAAGCTGTACAGCTGAAATTTCCCTTTGTAGCTACTACCAGCACTAGCAAACAAGGTAAGCTAATGACTGTGCTGTGGCTGCCCATGGAGCTGATTCTGTATGGATGTGATGCATATGTAAATATGGCACTTTCCATAAACCATCTTCAAATAAAGTAGGTGCTTATCACACTTCCTTTCATTGCAAAGGGTTAATCGGCAAGGTTTACATTAGGGAATTTTCTGAACCACACTCCTCCCTCCCCAGTAGCGCTGCCAAAAATCATCTGACAGGAAACGTAAGATTAAGTTTGTCCTACCTAAGCGAACAAAGAGTGCTCTGAACAGGCCACCAGTTTACTGCAGAGCGGGAACTTTTCTAATCCTGCTGGAATCTGCAGTGCTGCTCAGAAAATATCACGGAAAAAGTTGTTTTCTTTCCCCTAACATCTTGTCTCTGGACCGTCTCATTTTGATCACACTACAGATCCTGCCGCTTCTCCCATAAAGGTTAACTTAAAGCTCCAAACATAATCATGTGGAAAATGGACATTATTGATTCCTATGGTCCATTGTTCCCCCATCCTAAGTCCCTGAAGTTCAAGTTCAATCTGGAATTACATCATGTCTGGTTTCTCCTGGTTACCAGACGGCTTGAGACGTGACCACAGCTACAGAAAAAACAAACAGCCTTCTTCACGCTTCGGCTCCCCTCTCGATTCAAACGTAAACTTTTTTTCTTTCTCTCAAGTATGCTTCAAGTATGGAGCATGGTTAATTTAGAGATTAAGTTCCAAATTAGATTATCTAATGGCATCTTAATGGATTGCTGACCCATTTCCTGTGGGATGGCAGCGTGCAAGTCTGGCTGGAATACAATTAATTTCTTAGGAAGTGTTCTGAAGAGTTTGCCTAGATAAAGAGGAAACATCGTGTTGTACAAATCTTTCTTTATAAATGGAGAAAGTTAGGCAAAACTACGACAAATCCCAATACAGCCTCAGCAGCCAGGTCAGATACTGTGTGTCTGTAAAAACCGTAGCAAGATCATTTTTAAGAATGGTAGTGTTTTTAGTTTTGATTTCATAACAGGTGCAAATCATTTTGATAAGAATTGAGTCATTCTTCTAGGTAGAATATTCAAATACAAAGAGCAATGCTAGTAAGCAGCCCTGTTACCAAACAACGGCCTTGAGCGAATTTGGCTTTTGCAAATCTCTGCCTTGAACCAAAGATTCTCCCATTCATCGACCTTATCAGCATTTCTATCATAGTCCCAGAGTGGTGCTAGGGGCCCAGAAGAGTGTATAAAAAGTTGAACATTTTGAACACACTTTAGAGCTGACAGCTGAAAAGGAAATTCAGCACTCTGAGAATAAAGCTCCCCGCAGGAACTCCAGGAACAACCCAGCTGTTGTACTATAGTTATGTGTCAAGATAACAAACGGAGAGCAGGAAATGCTAACCTAAGTGAGTTCGCAGGGACTTCGAAGTGTAATACTGAAACAGAAGTTAACTCTTAATTCCACCCAAGGACAGGACACACAGTGAGTGCCCTTATCCCACAAAGGCCACAAATATATGAATACACACACACACACACGCACATGCATGCACACACACCCCTACAATCTACATCCCCACACATATATGCATTGACATGCAAAAACATATATGCACCTACAAAAATACAATTTGAAACCCAGTACTGGAAATTATTCTTGTTGATATATTCGTTCTTAAGTCTTTTGAGAACACACATTTTACAATGGAAATTCCATAGACACAGCAAGAAACATGGCCAGTGGTTCAGAGCAGTGTTGTGGGAACAGAGCTGCAGGTACAAAACGCTATCCTTTGCTTTCTGCCCTCTCTCTCTCCTGACCAACCAGATCCAAATAACCTTTACTGGCTGCTAAATTTCTCTTGGGAAATCAAGCAACGCTCTTGAATTGCAGTAATAAACGACAATTTCTTACAAAAACATGTGTAAAGTAACTACAGAATGAAGTATTCAGCTCATGGAAAGGAACTGCTAACACGTGTGACGTGGAAAATAGCTGATAACAGTCTCGTCGGTGCCATTCAATTATGGCATCAGCAGAAACACAAAAATCCTTCCAATTATTTTGGGAAAAATCTTCATTTATTCATTATTTCAGAGGCTGAGCAAATGGTTTGTGTAAACAGATCCTTCAGTAACACGCGCATGTTTATTTTAGCCATCTGAAGGCTTCTTCTATGTTTATGTAAGCCATCAGACACACACAACCGCTCACTTGTGGCTTTGCGTTTTCTTGAAAGGGGTGAAGGGGGAGACGAGCAAATGAAACAATAAATCCAGTTTCTCTTTTGCATAAAGCACTCCCTCCAATGTTTCAAAATAACTTATGTTTATATTATTCTTGGATTGTCCTTCAGCTTGCTTTTTCATTCAATTACATTGCTCTTTTATATTGCATAATACAATCCATGTTCTGACCATGATTTCCAAAAAGAAAGCCAGTGAGGGAGTAAGTGCTGTATGTGTTTGTGCCCACATAACTCACATATGCAAAACAATATAAGTTTTCCACAGAGGAGGACCAAACACAACACAACAGTACCTATTTAAGCAATTCATCCCTTATTACCCTCATAATAGGGTAGCCTACTCTCATGGAAGAATTGAACCCTTAACCATTCTACTCTGCCTTAACTGCATTACCTGGCCTTTTACTTAAGCAGAAAAGTTTACTTTCTGAGGGTGCAAAGTAATTCTTTTGCACATGTGCACATGCTCACACACACCCACACACAAACAGGGCTCTCAAAATTCTAAAGCCAAAACACAAGAAGCATCTTCAGGGCTGCACCCTAATCAGTGTGTGGAAATTTTCCAGAAGAGTTAGCTCGGGTTCCTAAGGAAATGTCTGTGCGTGTGTGTGTTGGGGGTGGGGAGGAGACGGAAGAACTTGCCCAGCTTTGATTAGACTTGCACAGCTACCTTGCACTGCCATTTTCAATCCCAGAAAAAGAACTGCGTTTGACATGGGAACCCCTCCATGGAGAAAGACAGAAAAGGGGACCACCTTGGACAAGTGACTATAGGAGGAGCAGAATGGTGACAGACAACACACAGTCAAAACAAAATAAAGCCAAACCAAAACACTAGCTTTGCTTTGTCCGTTTCCACTAAGAAATCTGCAGGGATTGCCTTTTGTTAAAAATGAAAAGCGACAACCACAACAGGAATAACCTGTGATACTTTCTTTATTCCATCACGACAGAGGCAAATTATTTAATTCTCTGATTGAATAGGTCTACATTTCTCAGATATTTTCAATGTATTTGGATGATTCCAAAGCTGTAGCCAAGCCCTGAAGATTTCAGATGTCTGCTATCTGCCTTAAAATAGTAGTGTCCCACTTACCATTTCCTTTTTCAATAGTCTCTCTCAAAAATGCACAGGGCGTACACTATGGATTATGGATGAAGCTGTTGTGTCACAGACCTGGCCTATCTGAATGATCAAATACGGACTCTACTTGTGTTCATTTTTTAAAACTGTGACAAACCAAAGCACACTGCTGTCTCATTTGAGGACATTCACTCTACATTCAATTGTACTTAGATTTTAAGAACTGTGCGTCTATACCAGCCATAACGATTGAATAAATACCTGTTGAATGTATGACTGTGACTCCTGCCATTATCCATTACGTGCCTTCTGAATCATGATAAAAAGGGAAGAAGAAAACCTTTATAAGAGCTTTTTGAATCATTAAGGCCATTCTAAAGATCATTATCTACTAATCCAAAGAAAAATTACTGTTTTGGAAAGGGAGAGGGTAGGAAGAAATCTTACCAAAATAAATTCTGAATTTTTTCTGACTTATGACCCAAAACTGATTACCACACCAGTTTTTCACCCAGAAGGAGAGTGGTAACAAGGACAATATTCCCCTAAGAACTGAGTTTAGCCATCATATCCATTCACATCAATCCTTGTGTTCTGTGACTCATTGTTCACTCACCTGGTCTTTTTTTGTGATATCAATTTTTGATTCAAAGAATTCCTAAGAGCTAGGTAGCTATTTATGTTTTTTATTTCCCTTTAATGTACTTTGCAGGTGCTATCCTATTTTAGATTATGCAAAAGTCAACCAGTAATCCATGGATTTGTAAATTTATCCAGTGAGTGGCAAATTTAGCGGTAAGAATATACTTCATTTGATCTGTATTCTTGTAAATATGGTAAGCTTGCTCATAGGTAGGCAGATATGGGCCAATTTGCTAACTTAGAGGCAAATCATGGAATATAAGGAAGTTATTTAATAAAATAAAGTAAAAACATTGTATGATCGACCCAATTAACCTAAAAAATCTTAATTCAAGCTTTTTAACATGATATTTTCATTTAACAAGACAATGCCTAAGACTAAATAAGATGATTCCATTGAGTTTATAAATGTATATCGTATTTTTCCAATGGAAGGAACAATAAAAGCTTTTGGAAAAGAAAATCACAACATGTAAAATCTGTCTATTTTTAAGTTGATATATAGCAATTTTCAAAGAGGAAAAGTCATATGGTATTGATTTCAAGTTATGAATTAATAAAAAGTCACTAGGTTATTAAAAGCAGAATGTAAATAATTTTCTTAATTTTTACCTGAGTAAAAATGGACATTTAATTACTTTGGTTCTCTTACACTCTACTCTTCAGTAGGGTCTATCATCCAATGTGGAGGTGAGCAGCTCATTGACAACTACCAACTCAGTAAGAACCTTTGCATAGGCACACTTGGTAAAGGGAGAGTCAGAATCACAGAAGGGTTGGAAAATTAGGTTGGCTCTACTTAACACGATTACCTCACTCTCTCCGGCAAATTTTTATCTCTTCTTAGATATGATTAAACTGTAAATTTTGATTACTTAATTTGTGAAATTGACACAATTTGTTCTTTATTGAAACAATACATAAGACACTGACTTAGAACTACTTACTTTCTAAAACCCATACATTAGACAATATCAAAACTTGTTTTGAAAATGAAGTTTTGGGATAATCTCAGCCAACCAACCAAAGTCAGTCCTCAGGCATTACAGTGGTACAAAATCTATTTAAACTAAACTCTCTTCAAGCTATGGATTCCAACAGTCTTCTCATTCCAAAACTTATGGGTGCTGCCAATATGAGTTACGTTGACTAATTTGAAGTTCTTCTAGCTTTCCTCCTCTGACAGGAGAATAAATGAATAGCAAAATGGCTTAGCAGAAGAAAGTGTCAAAATGAGAATAATCTATGTGAAAAACAAATGCTTTAACCTTAACTGAAAAATCTTCCCTAAAGCTGTGATTTCATTTCTCAGGTTCTAAAATCTAAACGTCAAATTCCACCCTCCATCCCACCAAAAGTCTTAAAAATTGTATAAAACATTTGACAGCATTTAGAAATTCCAATGATCAGTTAGCATATGTTATAGCCCCAAATTAATTTGTTGTTGCATTTAAACAAGAAATAAAAGAGAAGGGTAGGGAAAGAGAGATGGTATAGCCAAAACAACTAAATTTTTAACATATATTTTCTGCAAAGCTAGTTAAAAACAAATATTATAGGTCATGTAATTTTTAGGTGTAAGTGTAGGGTTGGAAATAATTAAAATGTTACCTTTGCCAAGTAATTCCCAATGTATCCTCACTGGTACTGGGGTATAAATGCCTGCCGTTTTGATTCATGGTCCAGTCACAAATCCTCAGCTGTCAATTGAAACCTAGCAGTCAGATATGGATCGAGCAGTACTACAGTTTTTAGTATTTAAATGAACACATGCAAACTAGTACTGTATATGGCATTATCCTTACTTTCCCAAGAGGCAACTTAAAGGAAAAAAAAAAAAAAAAGCAAAAGAAAATCTTACTTCGAAAAGCAAAATTCCTAGACTCTTTTTTAGAAAAAGTTATTGCAATATGCTTCTCTATTCATTAAAGCATACAAGAGAAACAAGTGCTTAGAACATAACAATTAGCCATTATTAGAGTATAAATTGAGCTGAAATAAAAGCAAACGTTAATGTTCAATAGAGATATATTTTAGAAAGAAAATAAAATGCTTTTTCTTCCTGTGCAACATACCAAATAACCTGTACTGGGTAAAATAATCAATAACTTTAAGCATGCAGATTGCAAAACACGGAAGACATGCAGTTCAGAGGAGAAAGGTCCCACCCTGCAACCATTCACCCTAATTTATGTGTAGAGTCATCAAGGTATTCAGTTTATATGTTCGCTAATTTTGTTTCCTTTGAAGTGGTGTTGCTAAGAAAGAGTTGATAAGAGTTTTTACTCATTTTAAATTCAGAGCAGTGGCATTTAAAATACTTTTCTACATCTGAAGAAAGTATGGAATGCACTGAATACAGGCTGAAACAAATTCTTCCCAGATCTCCGCATCATCCAATCTGCCCTTCCGAGATTGTTCCAAGTAACCCTATCCAGCTCTGTTTAGTTAACAGCTGCCCTACGGTGCTAGCAGATTTATTGAAAAGATATATTGCTTATTTTTATGCTTAAGAAAGTAAACTTATCTGGCTTTGGGGGAAAAACACACTAGAAAATCATGCTTTTTAACCTTTAGATAGCTATGCTGTAAATTAACTACATCTTGTATTGAAAAGATGACTTCTTCACAGTCATCCACTAAACCTTGTTCCTTGCTTTTCAGTGAGAATTCCTGGATGATGATTGGAGCCAAAACGCCTGAAAAATTATGATAAACTCTTTTAATCCTTTCTGATTATGTTATGGCTAAAAAAACACTGGGGGCTATTAAGAATCTTTACTTTCCCTTTTAGACTCAGTTTTCTATATACTCTGTGCAACAGGATGATAGCTTTTTGCTCACTTTTCCATTGATGTAGAAGGCTTCAAAAATACTACCTAAAACTTTCAAAACTTTTGCTTTTAGTTTTTACATAACAGAGAAAATGAGTTGTTATTCCAAAGTATAATTTTAAAAGTATTCAGAAAATAATCAAGAAGTTTGATTTTTTATAAATATCATGGGAATCATTTATTATGTTCTAATCAATGAAAATGCTAGTTTTGAGTCAATTAAAATGCTCAAGAAGGGAAAAGAATATTTAGACACAGAACATATTAATCCTATCAATTATTAACTTAATAGTAGCTTACATGGGGCTTAGACTGGGGAAGTTTTCAGAAAGAGACAACACTTGCACAAAGCCTGAGGGAATCCTAAATAGCACTCACTGATTGCTTGCTGTCCCACAGACAACTACAGGAACACTATCTCCTAGTTTTTTGTTAAGCTACTAACTTTTTGTTTGTTTGTTTTACTACCCATAAAAATGTAAAGTGGACTAATTTTGACCATAGGCTGACTATTTAAAATCAACATACTTTTAAAGTTTTCATTCCTAATAACAGTTTCAAAGGGCTGACTATAGCTATTCATTTTCATCCATCTTTAAGGTATATACAGTAAGTACATTTTCTTCCAGACAAGAAAAATTTGCTTAAATAGATACAAAATAATCAACGAACACACTTAGCAAAAATGTAATACCAAAGAAATTGGCAGATGACTAATAGCACTGAATTAACTTTCAGTTACTAAAACTAAAATATAACTTAAATTTATTTATCTATTTATAGTGTGGACTGGCACTATCAATATCTCCAAAAGTTCTGGGGAAACATATATTTATGCATGCTTGTATATTGTGGCTTATGTAAGCCAGGTTACTTCAGAAAGGGCCTCACCATTGTATTTTTTAAAATTAATATAGCACCTCTGAATGAATAAATCTCCTGATAAAGTGAAATTTCAAAGGTAATAGTGTGGTTGGGAGAAACAAAGATTAAAATAGAAATCACATGTTGTCAATGATATCCATGACCATAATTCCTAAGAAAATCAATTCCTAAGAATCTTGACTAAGATAATCCTGACCTGGCAAATTTTGAACAGACTCTAAGTATGGAAAGGTTATCAGGAAGTACTTAAAATTCTTTAGGGGACATGTTAAATGCTCTTGTTATTTGTATAATTCAGTGTTTCTGGATTAATAAAAATAATTCTATGTAAGGTTTTAAGTAAGTTTAAAATCATAGGTTCTAATATTTTTTGAGTTTGGGATGGTGATTCCTTAGTTTCTGTCATGTGAGAGAATCAGTGTTAGATAATTCAACTTTCAATGATTTTTTTAAATTAAAATTTAAAACTTTAAAATGGCAAACACACACATATCTTCATTTACATAAAATATTCCTAAGTGCAAATAGTATTTCCAAGTATTTTTCCTTTAAAATGGGAAATTAACCATCACTGCTGCAAAGAGCAATCGAATTTAAAAGAACAAGTGCAGGTCAGTTTAAAAAATTTAGTCTAAATTGTAAATACATATTGATGGGAAGTAATTCTTATTTTTTTCTACCAATAAAGACTCTATGAAAGATTTGATCCTATGCTTATAAAAATGCACACTCATCTAAATCATTTTAATTCTTTGTAAGCACCTGCCAATATGAAATGAGATTCTTTAGAAAATTAAAGATGTATAATAGATCAAATTATGCTCAGAATTCCAAAAGCAAACAAAAAGTGAATGAAGGAAAAATCTCCTCCAAAAAATCAAGGGCATAAGGTTGAAATATGCCAAACAACTGAAAAAGAAGTGAACATAAACTCTTCACAGTATATATTTTTAAGGTACACTTCCATGAAGTTTCTGGAAGATCAGCCCTATTCCTGACCCAAGTGAAATGAGATCATTTCAGAAACCAAGGATGGGGACCATCTAATTTCTCTCAACAATCTGCATAAGAGGAAATACCTAAGATCTGAATTATTATCCCTTTCTATACTACATTCTAATAATTATATAAGTAACTGACAGCCATAAAGAATCAGTGATGCTTGTGATTCCAAAGTAAGAATGTACTTATTCAAATGAGGGCCCTCCATGGTTATTAACAAGGGCTTTTGTTAAATGCATAGCAATTAGCTTTGGGAACAAAAGAAAGAAGGTAAGCAAAATGTTCTACTTTGCTACACTCAGCAAACAGGCTGATGTAGTAACAGTCCCTCATGATGACAACAGCTCTCAGTTGAACCAATAAACCATTAAACTGTAAACAGAATAATCAACACAGGCAAATTTACCTTTTTACTTTTTTTTTTTTTTTTAAAGCTTACAGCGAGCCCTGGGGGACTCTCTTGAAAGATATACTTTATGTTCTCTTGGATTTCTTCATTTCTCCAGATGCCTCAAGCAAACAGATTTTTCAGGAGTGGAGGTACTTTGGGGGGAGGGGTTGTTAAAAAGATTAACACTCCAATATTTATACTTTCCTCCTAACTCTTGTTTTAGTAAAATTTTATTTTATAACTATTATTAATGACCTGCCATGGTGTAAATGAAATAGCCTCTGAATGAATAACATGTAACCTCTCTGAACAAGCAAATGTTCAGAACAAGACTGTGTTATATGTAAGACATAAAACACATAAACAACAAAAAAAGCTATTTTATTTAACACCATCCTGATACTTGTAAGTCACTTCTTATGTCAATCTCCGGAACCCATGCTTCTTGATAATTAACTAAATTAAAGAGTAGAACTGAGTAAAATGAGTATGCACAGTTCACCCGTGAACCGTATCTGTGTTACTGATTGGAAATCATAAGTATTAAAAAAAAAAGAAAGGTTTTTTTTTTTTTTGTTTTGAATGGAGCCTATTTTAACATGTAGAATTTACGGTTCCAAGGGACTTTGGAGATCATATAGTTCAACCTCTTCATTTCCTTTCCATGATAAGGCTCTAGAATGAGGGTTAGGGACTGTCCTAGGTTAGACAAACCCTATTTGCATTAACACTAAAACCCAACCCTCCTGACTCCTATTCCTTGGTTCTTACCTGCTACACCTGTGTACACCTGTGTACACCTGCTATACCTGTGTACCTATCACTACTCTATTCTGACCTGATCCTTCCTGTTCAGTCCAAGAATATTTAAGGCTAAAACAGCTGTAAATATAGTTTTCAGAATTTCCCCTACTTTCCTGTTTGAGCTTATGGCTCTTAAAATTATTATCTTTGAAAGAAGAGAATTTTTCTTTTGTGGTGTTGCTGATCGATATAAGTAGAATTTTATTTTTCCATTAATTAGGATAGCTTATCTGAATATTAGCCTTTGATAAACCGTAAAGGCAAAGTGAACAGATGAATGAGTGATAAAAGACTAGTATGGGAGTATTTTTTTTAAACTGAAGAACTAGCCTAAAAGCTGAACATTTGCATAGCTATTATTTTGACTGCAACTTCCTTTAAATGTGTTTCCTTTCCAGTTAACATATGTGAAAAGTGACCTCTTATCCATTTACATACCTACCCCAAAGTCATGTGATAGGGTTTTACGTCAAGCTGTCAATTATGATAACAGACACAATAAGAACAGCTGAAGTGTTGATAACCTGCTTCCTGACTTTATTGAAAAGTTTGCTGATAGTCCACTTGTGTCCCTTTAGTTGCTTGTCTCTAATAAATAGCTACTTTTCAAGTGGTTTTAGTGTACTGTGCTTTCACTTTGTCAGTTTCCAGGACAAAAATAAGATTACAACTAATAATTTAGATTTTAAAAAAATTCTACAGAGGCAATGTCTTTAAAGGGCCATTTTGTGTAACAAAAATGTTCAGTGTAATACAAAGAACTTTCAAATTCAGGTCTCATATTGCATTAAGAAAAGTGTTAAAAAAAATACTTCAAATATAAACTAGCCCAGTAATTGAAACAACAGCATTATCTAGTCATGCAAGAGATGGAACATGCTGAAGCTCAAGCACCTATAAAGTTCATGCAGTTGTAAGAAGTAATGAATTGATCAGACCACTCATTCAGTCATTAGCTCTAATAATAGGTAGCATATATAGTCAGGAGATTGCAATTTTGAGATAATGAAATTACACTTCTTTTTTCAACAAACTGGAGCTTACATGGCTTGTGTCACGGAGGGCAGAAGTGATCTTCCGTTTATTCTACCTAAAATCTCAAATCTATATTAAAAGTTAATAAACACTGGAATGGCTGGTTTGAATGGATGTCTTTTATAACAAGAAGCTTCCTAGTTACAATCTTTCATCTTCAACTTTCAATAAGTTTTTTTTTTTTAAATATGGTATTGATGCATGGTAATGAGGATTTATGCTTCTATTTTTATTTCAGACTCCTTTATAGTAGGGATAATCAAATTAATTAGATTGTCTTATATTGCCAAACATTTTATGATAGCAAAGAAAGAAGGCCTGAAATTAGCAAATTTGTTATGAGATTGACCAGAAAAGGAACAGGTGCTAATTCAAGTAAATTGCTTCCTACTAAAATTGTTAGACTAGATTATAATTTCTGCATTTTCTAAGCAACATCCACCATTCTACTAGATGGTTCCCATTTTCTCAAGGGGACAAAACATGGGAAATGTGGTGCCTTCACTGGGGTGAAGCCCAGTGTGTTGTTCATGAAGCATGAAATCTGAAGGAAAAAAGAAACTGCTGCATTTTCCTAAATTCTATGAAGTTAAGTAAGAGAGGATGTCTCCCACATCTCTGGAAATGTTCCAAACTCTAAGAAAGTATTTCTCAGCAGAGACTAAACAGTCCAGTTTGCCAAAGCAAGACTCTGGAGTCCTTCAAGCCACCATACCATCTTCCAGTAGAGAAATTAAAGAAGAATGAAGCCCCAGTTGAGGTTCTGCTTTTAAGATTTCCATGTTCACAGTGAATACATTGACTAAGCCAGCAATCCCAAAGGCAGACTAGTTCCAGACCTTGAACAATACTCAAGATTGTGTTAAGATATAAAGGAAAATTCTAGTGTTAAGTTCCTGATCAGCTGCCATAGCTGATTATTATGACTAATTAAAGAGGATTGTTTTTAATGGCAAACTATCAAGTGGATTACATGAACTTTTTGGAAATATTCTTCACCATTATGTGAAGATATCATATTTGCAATGATAAGTGAAATTCCAGCGTGGGGAAAAACTAGCTTTTCAAGGCAGCTGGCAACCAGTTCTAATCAATAATATCATTACAAAAAGCATAGTTACTAGTAACAACTGTTGTGTATCAAGTTAATTATCATAAAAGTGTATACTTCTAATAGGAAGATTTATCAATGTTAATGCTTTATTATTTTAAGTGGAGTACAGGGATAATTTTAATATTTTAACATTCTCCATCTCAATTTAAGAATGCTAGTATGCTTCTGTGTTAGAAATACTATACTGAGAGCCCTACTGTAGTGTCATTTTATGGAAAGATTTTTTTATAAGATAGTCAAAATTATTCGATAATTTTAAATTTATTGTTCCTAATTAATGTAGGCTATATTAAAGTTCTGTCCTAAAGAAAGCATAGCACTCAACAATGCACATCAATACTTTTCATAACCTAAAAGGATAAATCTTTATAAAGCAGTCACCATGAACTGAAGAATATACCTGGTGACAATATTTATTCTTAAAGGGTCATGTATATTAAAGGCTATGGGGAATGTTTAAAAGAACACTCTCAGACTAAAACCATTGCCTTTCTAATTCTAAATTTCTCCTGGCTAATATAAAATGATTGATTACCTTTATTTCATGTACCCCTTGATTTTCCTTTTCATTCATCATTGAGTGCTTTAAACCAAATGCATTTAGAACCTGCCGCTAGAAGAGTGGTCTCTTTTAAATCTTTGTAAAGTAATGAAAGGACACAGTAAATCAATCAATTGCTGCTGTAGGAAAGAATAACCTTTACTCTACTGAAGTCATTTAAACTATTTCTGTTCCTCTGTTCTTGGATAGTAAACATAAAGCTTCATCTCTAGGATTCTGTTAAAATTTGAAAGGATAAAAATAATAGGCTTTTAACTGGAGTCTTAGTTTAGTCATATAGGACAATATGCATTTATATTTATTTATGGCATGCCTCAAAACTGTAGTCCATTATGAATTTGGCACACTGAGCTTCAAATTAAAAATTAGCACTAAGTCTTTCATGATGAAGAGGACAAATGATCTATGTGCATGGTTTTTATTAACTATGAAGTATCTATTGTGTTTCCTTCCCAAGATCAATATGGATCATGTAGTCCATCCAAATCAGCTGCATCTGGCTGAACAAAATGCATACATATTGAAAGTGGTCTTCACTCAACATTGTTCACTTAAACAACAAGTGTTGTTCTTTGATGAAAAAAATAGAAGTTCTAGAGTTCACATTTGTTTTTCAATTAAAATGGTCCCACAACTCCATCTACACTAAGAATCTTATTTTCACATCGTGAAAATAATAGTAAGACATCTGCTATGTCTTATTATCTGTAGATACGTGAAAGGAGAGGTAACTTTTATATTAATAAACTTTCATGATCATAACTACACAAGACTCCATAGTACTAAGTCATAAAATACAAACTGCCATGGGCTAGGGCAGGGGGTGGGAAGACGACTATTTCTAACTTGGTAATAATATCCTAAATATGTCTGGGGCTAAAGGCTTAAGTAATGGAGGAATATTTTCATGAATTAAAAGTTAACTGGAAATTAGAGATGTGTCATAAACAATAATGTAAGTCCCTTGACAAAAATAGTTCTGAAAATATGTGTAATGATTTTTAAAAGAACTAGTTTCTAAACCTGCATGTGTTTAAAAAAGCACAATGAACACATATATTGTCCAACAGAACCATATTCCAGTAGTTATAACACATTTCATATTACAGCAATTTTAGAGGTGAAAAAAAGGCAGCATTCCAGTGAATTATGTGGAGAAGCCAAGGGCTGGCAAAACCACTAATTATTATTTGGTATTTTCATAACGGTGTACAGATGTTTTCAGTTAGTTCTCACTCTTTTGTTTTGTCCTGTTTGCTTTTTGAAAAGCTGGCAAAACAACAAGTACCCTGAAAAAGCTATCATCTTTATGATTTTCTCTGAACTCTGCCTGTGGTGACCTTTAATCTATGCAGTCTGCCACCTTGGCCTGCGACTGGGAAGAACTCAAGAAGTGCACAGAAAACACCGTTAAGGTAGGCCACAATAAGCATAAGCAAGGCAGACAGGTCTAGAATAAAATAAGAGGGCATGAGTATCTCTACAGGTTCCCTCTCTGTACATAAAAACTCTTAGTTGTATGAGTGCAGATGTCTGCACAGACAACTCACAACTGAAAAGTCAGTCAAGACCAGTTCTCCCTTATTTATTAGCACCTAGTGTTCCCTGTGTAATATTTGATATACTGTTAAATTCAAATTGCCCTCCTTTAAAACTTGAGTGCAGCAAATATATGAATAACAAAATATATTTAAATTCTGAAGTGTTTACAAGTATTTCTGTTATCCTGTAACTATAATTGTGGGATTTCTATTTGGTATGGGCCATGCTTTAGACTGTGGCTAATTTGTTTATAAGCTACCATTAATCCTGGCTGTATATTTTCACAGTTTGGGTAAACACTTCATTTGCATTAAATTTACAGCATTAATGAGATGTGAAATTTAAAATGCTACTTGGAACATAAATGATGTAAGAAAGCAGAACCAAGCAAAAAGTGTTTTGTCACATTTGAAATCATAAAACAATTTAAACCTATTAAAATAGGAACGATGTGTCATTTGAGATTTTAGCTTTATAACTCATCTTTGACTAAAGCACAAAAATGAGGAGTGAAAGATCTGGAAAATATGAGATTGCTCAAACCACAAATTATATACCAGTTCTACCCCAAGTTGGCTTTTAAATTGGTTTTCAATTTTTGTCTTTGGAAGTTATAAGCTAGTAAGTTCTCAATAGCCAATAAGACTGAGAAAAATATCTCTGGCTGAAACACTACTGTGCATGGACGTTATCAATATATGCTACAAGAGATGGGAAAAGCCAATTTGAGAAACTCTGTTCAGAGAGTTGAGAAACAAAAGATCAATGAGAACAAAATTTGGAAAATGAAATGATCAATTTTGGTCTCAGAAGCCCCGGGAGCCCCGTTCTGAGCCCAGATCTGAGAGGCAACGTGGAGAAAAGCACCAAAGCGAGAGCGTGGCTGCACCATTACACCTGGGTGAAACTTGCCCACCTGTTGCTGATGTAGGAAGGATGGGTCTCTTGGGCTTAGTCCCACATATCGATTGGCTTGAGATGTGCCTGAGGCTGTGTAGGCTGATTAAGGAAGAACAAAAACAAAGATAAAAATTGTGAACTATCAGAATGAACACCCTGTCCATGTACAAGAAACCCAGAGAAGTGGGGATTTGCAACCAAAAAAAAAAAAAAAAAAAGTGTCTCTATTTCTCTTCTCTTTTGCCTGAGTGAATATCAAGTGATAGAAAAGAAAAGGTAGTTGACTTCACATCAACTAGTTTATCCCCCTGAAAGACTCTGGTAAAGCATGTCCCATCCTTTGGTGTGTGTGCCTCACACTCACATGCTCCAGAACCAAGCACTGGCGTCCTAGGTGGGCCTTTATGCCAGATCCTAGTGATCTAATAGCAAATAATCAGTGATGGTCTGAGTCGAAATGTAAAAGCAGACTGAAGACTGTCGGGAAAAACTGACAACTTTCAATGATCGGATTAAGCAGATGTGCTTGATGATATGAGATGAAAAATGTCTTATTTAAAGTCTTACTAACAAGATAATCTAATACTACTTTCATGAAGGAGGAGCCTATTTTATTGTATTATGTAGAATTAATGAGCTCAGTGTGAATATGACCTCAAGTCAGATGGAAATGTTTTTGGAAAACATTATTCATGTTCCACAAGTGCAAAAAACAATGATCACTTTCTTGTGATTGGTCCAGGACCGGAGTTGATGACACTCCCTGGGTCACCAGGGACAAACACTTGGTCACCAGGTAGAATGTATCTCTACTCCTTACACTGTTATCACAAGAATGCTTTAGAGTTTTGTGTTTTTCTTGGTACACAGTGATTCTCAGCAGAAAATTCTCCATATTCCTAAAGATTTCTGTTTCTTTTTACAAGAAAAGAGTCAACAGATCTTCCGAGCACGAAGATCGTACACACTGCTCCATGCAAGTGTAAGCAGAAGATCTAATGTTTGGCCATTCTACATTGAAAGGTCTGAAGAAAACTGTAACGTTTGGCTTAAACCCATCAGGTTAGTGAGGAATCCATACATTAGTTTGAAATAAGCAGCCTTTCTAAAACTGACATTTTAATCCTGCCATGTTCCTTTAGAGGACTGCAGCATTTTGATCCACTGAGGCCTTTTTAGATCGACTTGTTAGAAGTAGGGAAGATGCTCACCGCTCATCTTTTAATTACTTCTGAATAAAGGGCCCAGGCAGAGGCTGCCATAACAACCGGTGATTCTGCTGCACCTCCAGGCCTCTAGAATTCAGCACAGAGCATGGACAGTCAGGGAAGAGCCTCTCTGTACAGACAGTGCAGAGCCAGCACGGAATCTGAGCTGCTTTCTTTTCAACCATGAAAAAGAGGCTTCCTTGGTCTCTGTGTTTTCTTTAACTTTATTGACTTAGTTCAGTGACCAGTTTCTCATTATCACTGGTGCCTTGGGAGCTGGAGCTGTAACTTTGTTTATTGAAAAGAAAACTACTTGCTATATATCTTTTCTGTAGGAGTGGAAAAGGGACTGAGGAAGCAACCACGATACTCCTTTTGAATATCTGTCATTTTTCTAGTCAATTCAGATCACTTTTTTGAACAACCTGTATGCGAAGTATAAAAACATTGCATTAACAAACAGGCTGAAGGTGCTCTCATAAGTGAGCTGTGCTCCTTTGGGTCTGACATGTCCCTGAATCTCATATACTGCCCACAGGAGTATAAAAGTAGGCACCAGAAGTTTCTAAGAACTCAGTTTTGATCATTTATCCACTAACAAACTTTCAGTTGATTTTTAAATCTTTATTTCTATGTGTTTCTATTTAAATCATTGATTTTATTTATTTAAAGATGCCAAGATACTCAGTTTTAAACATTTTTACAGTGATTTAGTGATTGTAATATATGTTCTGTTCTAAGACAAGAAACCCTTAGGACAGAACAACGTTCAGTTTTCCCTGTCTGGGCCTCTTCCATGTGTGCACTCAGGAGAGTCTTTACTGTTGTTAGGAACTTCTACCAAACCACTGGTTACTTAGCAGTCATAATTACTGATGGGTAAACTGTCAGCTGAGATGGATTTATTAGTTTATGGGGATTCATGGATTTTGAGAAAGAAATGTGAATTTGCTATAAATTCAAAATATTGTCCATTTTTCTTACAGGGTTTCTCCTAGACTTTCAGAAGCCATTGAAAAGGAACATTTTACAAAAAGAAAAAGAACATCTTTTCGAGGGCCGAGAAAGTGAGCCAGGGGCACTGCTGTCTCTGGAATTCCACATGAGAATTTCCAGAGCATGGGGATTCCCTTGCTCAAGGGAAGAAAACAAGGAGATAAATGCACGATTGCGGAGGTTCACGCTAATTCCTCCTGGCCAGAATCTTCTCTGTTCCATTTTGCCAATCTGTGTGCACCAGCTCCATTTCTAAAAACCTGGTAGTTTGGGTGAAGCCAAATGAAATGTTGTGTACTTCTGAGTATTGTATATGAAGAAGCAAAGGGCTCGTTTGGTGAATTGGTAGATGCTATGTTGAGTTCATTGGCTAAATCTCTGACATTAAATGTTATAGCCATACTTAAAGGCACAGTATCTGATATACTGTGCTAAGCAAAAGTAACAAAAAGTTAAAAAAAAAAAAGTTGCAGGTAATGAAAGTGCAGGTAGCTTTTGTGTGTCTAACATTAAGCTCTGGAATGTTCTCTCCTGCACCTAACATTGTGTGAATGTTTTTAATAATGACACAGCCTACAGTAATGTAATCACAAAATTATCTTACAGAGGTACTGATTCAGTCTGCCTTGTGGTAGGGCTTGATTTCTGTAGGAATGCTCCAATAAGTAACACTTATCTAATCTCTCTTTGGATGATATAAAAACCTTGTATACTGAGTTATATTTTTTCTGTGCAACTTTGATGTATACCTTGAAGGAGCAGGCATGACTTATTATTTTTGATATAGTTGTTTACTCAAACAAATAAGCTTCTCCCTTTTCAAATGTAATGTACTGACTGAAATTTGATAAGAGATAGCATGTGATAACTAGGCCACATACAAGCCTGCTAACTCCACATAAATGAGAAATCTCCATCTGGTCAGGTAGCTGGAAAAGTTGCTGTGTTTTCCACCTTGGATCAGACATCCAATGGCGCCTGTGATGGACATTTCTCATTTCCTGCAGAAATACTTACTGGTTGCTGTAGGTGAAGCTGCCTCACCTTCAGTGGATGTAGTGATGGGTTTAGTATCTGTCATGGTCAGGGTCACAGGTCGCACTGCACTGGGATGGGGAGAGGGTGCCAAGACAGGAGTGAAATGGCCAGGCACTTTCCCTACCACTTGACCACTGCTGTTAGGCTACAAAACAAAAACAGAATGCCGGGTGAAACAATCCAAAAGGCAACCATCTCAACCAACAACTCCACTCGGCACACGCAGCCACGTGGGTCCTGCTCACTTTGGGGGACAACCACGCAGGCCTTCTCAAGTCTGGGTCCAAGAGGCCAATCACTGGTTAGTAGTAATAAAAAGCAGCAGCATCTATAAGATTTTCATCTTCAAGGTACGTCACATGGCTTACTTCATCTTTACAGCAAACCCTGCAAGTCAGGTACCTTTGATCCATGCTTCAAGTAGGCAGAAAATTCAAGGGTAACACAGCATTTCTTACAGAGCTATCGAGAATCAGAACTCAGCAGTTCCTTATTCTCTGCTCTTCTTGTTCCGTAATGAGTCAGTCAGTTTTCATTTTTAGAACACAAATTTCACTTAAATGAAGATATCACTCACACAAGGAAAATTAGAATATCTAGGAGGTCAAACACACCATACTCTGTGGGGTTTCTGTCATTTATAGTCAAGGCTCACTCTTCTACAAAAAAAAAAACAAAAAACAAAAAAAAACAAAAAACTCTAGCTCTCACACACATGTATGTTCAGACACACACACTGGACAGTTTAGACTTCAGGATCTCTATACAACTTTTGATGATTTACTAATACAAACAAATAGAATGAAATTTAAGATTTCTCAAGTTTCAGATCCACACAATGATATAAAATGCTGAACTAGGTGTGACCTTACAACTACAAATAAACTATTTCCAAAGTAAATTAAAATATACTGAAGTGAACCAGAGGACAAATGCACATTACTATTTGAGTTACTCTTCTTTTGCTGTGCATAGAAAGTTACACAAAACATTTATGGGAATTGACTGAGAAAATCCCCTGGGTAATGATAGAAAAGATATTATTATCTGAGTTTTAGCCCCTGAGTGCAAAAATAGTTTCTGTAGTAAGAGACAAAATCTTAAGGGTACGTGCAGAAATCCTGGAATGTATTTTTCTAGAGAGAGACTGCTATTTTTGATTATATTCATATTGAAATTCTCCACTACATGTTGTTCATAAACATTCTACTAAGAGATTATTCTCTACAAATGTATAAGCGTTATTATCTGAAATGCTAAAGGCAAATAACAGCAATGAAACAAAATGTTATCTAAATACCTGCCCATAAATTACTAGTAGACTTTTTTTTAAGGAAAAAAAATGAATAGCTAATAATAGTGTGACTTAGAGACATGAACTAAGTTTTTGGTTGGCTCCCGCAGAGGCTGCATTCTTTATTCTACAAAGCAAATGAACTTGGATATCCTGACTATTCATCACATGTAATTTTAAGCATTTAACTTTATGTCAGGAAAATTGACTAGAGTTTTCCTCTACGGAAACCTATGGGAGAGTTATATCTTTAAACTAATTTTATTCAAAATATTCTATTGAATAGCATGACTGTCTCACTATAATTGGTGTAGCAGTAATGTAATTAATCTCCAAATTGCTGTGGGAAGGAAAAGGAAT
Organism: Lepus europaeus; assembly: GCF_033115175.1. Taxonomy (NCBI): domain Eukaryota; kingdom Metazoa; phylum Chordata; class Mammalia; order Lagomorpha; family Leporidae; genus Lepus; species Lepus europaeus. The sequence goes on along the minus strand of NC_084838.1, from coordinate 61,021,558 downwards.
CTCAGTTGCTTAACTTAACAATCAGTGCAGCACTGGAGAATACTGGAAAGAAAGGTTCACTCTAGGTGAATGGTGAGTGAGTACTCATTTTTTTCCCATTTGTAGTATTAAAAAGGTGAATATCAAACATTCTATCTTGAAGCGCAAATTAATTCGTTTGGGGCTGTGGTTAAAAATCAAAGCAGATATAATGTTACTAAGAAAGAAATTCAGTAATTACTATAAAGACTCATTTTTTTCCTTTCAAGGGGAAAAACAGTTTGTTTCTAAAGCAGACCACCAACTTCTGGTTATTTGAATACTATAAATGACTGCTGTATATTAGTATATCTTCAGAAAGAAGAAAGGTCTCGCTTTCTCATCAGTGGGTGGTGCAAAACAGGTTGGTAGTACCTACCTGCAACAGAAGCAAAATGGCAATAATTTCAAGGAAACACTGCCTCTGGATATGAAGTTACCCTGCCCACTGTGTAAATTATGCTTCAGAAATTGAAGCAACATGAACAAACAGACCTTCCTCTCACTTAAAAATAACAAAAGTGATGGAGAAAGAATTCCCAAGACAATGCAGACAGCTTCTCCAGAACTCAGAAGAATGGGAGGTTGTCTTCAGTTTTCTACTGAACAGATGAAGCTACACTCAAAGGCCTCTATCTTTTAAGGCTGTTAATAGATGTAGATAGGAAGGGAGAGATGTCTTATCTGAAGCTGAAGCTAAACAGCATTAGGAAAGGATTATCCTGCTTAGTACATTGCTTCTATTATACAAAATCCTAAGAGGTTTTTTTTTTTTCTTTTCTTTTTTTTTTTCCTAAATAGAGATGAGGGTAAGATGCTTCTCCAAGAAGCCGGATCTTTACCTCTGAAAATGTAAAGAAAAGTTGAGAAAAATATAGGCAGATTATCACCTAATATGCCCTCTTAACTTATAAAGAAAATGACATATACGTAAAACAAGCACTGAATAATTAAAGAAATGCGTAACACTAAGGGCCTGATTTTAATTTGCATAATTTTTCCCCTAACGGTGCCTAATTAAGACATCAGTTTAAAAAAAAAAAAATCCAATGAAACTCTAAGATTTTCCACACTGAATTAACGTTAAGGACTTTTAATGGATGTCTTAATTAGACTTTGTTATTCATGGAAATTCTACACAAATTAAAATCAGACCTTGTGTGCACTGTTCCCAGCTGAGTCTAGCAAAATGCTCTATGGAACTGAGACTTTTGATTCTAAGCTCTGACAACAAATTTTATTTCTGAACTGATATACTAAGACACTGCTCTTTTCTTACTTGTCATTGGTGTTATAATCCTTAAAAGTGCTATACCCTTTGAATATTTTCTTCTAAAAATAAATCATAAGTGTTTAACCTCAAATGCAAGACTCAGTACTTAGTTTTGTTTATTAGTTAATGGAGGTAAAAGTAAAGGTAACTTTTTAAGTAACCCAAAGAGTGCTGGATATGTTATAATTCAGAACTAAGTATTCAGGCCCATTTTGCTTTATCTTAACAAACTAAAACCCAGGGGATTCTTTTTAACCTTTCTTTGTCTATGGATACGCACATATTATTTATTAGCATTAATGGAAGTAATGATAGCATGTTTGGGAAAATCCCCCAAAGCATTAAGAGATATAAGAAGTGGACAGGAGTCTTGGAAGTAAAGCAGCAAAACCAAGTACCACACCACACAATCAAGATTACCTTGCAGACTTTGCCTACTATGATTATTAGTAGACGCAGCTTTGGTACAAAGACTGTCTACTTGATTGTGGAAAACTCTCTTAAATCAAATCCCTAGGAAGTGACCTTGCCATAGAAGAAACCACATGTCTTGGGAGTGAGAAATGTACATGAGTCACTATACTTTCACAATGAATCCCCAAAAACCACTGCACAATGTTTACCCAAAAAAAAAAAAAAAAAAGACCCTTCTAGTAATGTCACTCATTATTAACTGAAAGTCATGTCTCTGCACAGAATATTCAAGTAGTCATCAAACACTGAAAATGTTGACATTACCAAAGCCTATTTAAATACCTAATAGCTGGTCTATAAACACAACTGTAAGTTCTTTTGTGTGTGTTTATTTTAGCACATACCTTGCTCTGCCTGAAATAAGCACTTTGTGTCAAACCAGGTATTTCAGAGGTGCGAACTTCAGCTCAGAGCTTTTTTGTCAATGTGTTTTCTGCAGAAACTTTCTCTTCAATGAGAAATCCAAAAAGAGTAACCCCAAACTTCGCAAATGTACCCCTTTGGGGCAACACACTTCCTACCTGTCATTCAGATACCTTTAAATAAAAACTTACTGAGTCACCAAGAAACTTCCTGAAGACGACTTGCAAGGCTTGATGTTCTGCCAGACATACTGTCTGACTAACCTTCGAGACTTAGAGTTAGACCTGTCCCAACTCCCGTAAGGCTCTAGTCTTATTTTTCTCTCCTATTTTTACCTGGCTGGTTTGTGGGCTGGATGGGTCATAAGAAGGTACATAGTTCTTCAGAGTCTCCTGAGGATTCAGGTGGGGAGGATATCTGATTGTTGGATGAGAAAAGTAGCTCGATGGGGCCGGAGGAAGGATAGCTTGTGTTGGAAATGGCAACGGTGAGGGTGGAGGTGGAGTTCGAGTTGAGATGACTGCAGAATAAAGCAAAGGAAAGATTGACTCATCAGCTGTTTCCCTCACTGCTTCGTTCTGATCCTAAAGAAGGCTGTGAGACTATAAAGCCCGTAGCCATTCATTTTTTCCCCATGATTTAACCAAGCGCCCCTAAAATAACAGTCACTGTTCGACTTTTGTCATCAATACCAGTACTATGAAGCAGACAGAAACAAAACCCCAGTTTCAGGAATCAACCATCTTGCTTTCTAGATTTGTGAGTAATTAAAAAAATAAATTTCTTCTTTATAGGTTCTTCCAAGACTGGATAAAACATTTCAATGAGCAAAGTTAATTCCCATCAAAAACACAACCTTTGATTATAAAACCTTTGCCTCACAAGTCCAGACCAGTCAGGGCATTGATTAGTAGTCAGGAGATAAAAATTTTCTATACAAATTCAAAACAAAAGTGTAATCCAATTTCTTTTTTTTTTTTTTAATTTATTTGACAGGTAGAGTTATAGACAGTGAAAGAGAGAGACAGAGAGAAAGTTCTTCCTTCCATTGGTTCACTCCCCAAATGGCGCTACGCTGATCAGAAGCCAGGAGCCAGGTGCTTCTTCCTGGCCTCCCATGAGGGTGCAGGGGCCCAAGCACTTGGGCCATCCTCCACTGCCCTCCTGGGCCACAGCAGAGAGCTAGACTGGAAGAGGAGCAACAGGGACTAGAACCCGGCACCCATATGGGATGCCAGCGCCACAGGCGGAAGATTAACCAAGTGAGTCACGGTGCTGGCCCCCTCCAATTTCAAATATATCAGTTCCCTATACATCCTAGCTGGCAGTTGATTAAAAGGAAAGCTAATAATTAAGTATAATAATCTCATATCATGAAGAATAATTTTGAGTCATTGTATAAATGCTTACAAACATTCAAACTTAGGATCTGGGGACTCATCGACCTAATAAAAATGTTCCCCAAGTCCAAAAGAGCCATGTTTACAATCCTTTGTCTTCCTCTGTAACTTTTACTATACATAGCTTAAACGATACTGTTAGGGTAAGATCAAGAATAAAACCTACAGAAATGCAATTTAAAGTTTTTATATAGGCATGTATATTAATTTACCATTAATATTAACATACTAAAGATATCAATATACCCTTAATATCAGCATTAATATGATCATAATCTATTGTACAATTTTTGAAATAAAATTCTGAAGTTTGACAGATGGGGAAATAAAATTGCATGGTCATTTTTTTTTTTAAAGATTTATTTATTTATTTGAAAGGCAGAGTCACAGAGAGAGAGCAAGGATCTTCCATCACTGGTTCACTCTCCAAATGGTTGCAAAGGCCAGGTCTGGGCCAAGCTGAAGCAAGCAGCCAGGAGTTTCATCTTTGTCTCACACATGGGTGCAGGGGCCCAAGGCCTCGGGCCATCCTCCGCTGCTTTCCCAGGTGCATTAGCAGGGAGCTGGATTGGAACTGGAGTAGCTGGGATGCAAACTGGTGCCCATATGGGATGCCAGCAGTGCATGCATCGGCTTAACCTTCTATGCCATAGTGCTGGCCCCTTGCATAGTCATAATGTTGACAGTACTAATCACAGAAGTACTAATTAAAAGCACCAACCAAAAAAAAAAAAAAAAGAAAAAAGAAACCAAAAAAAAAAAAAATACCAACCAGTATATGCAGAACTGAAGATGAAATGTCTGTTTCTATCAAAATGCCCATCTAAATCATAGGAAATTACAAATGATGAATGTTTATGAGACAACTAAGCAAACAATATGAAAAAATAAACTCTTCCCATGAACTATAAAGGAAAACCATCTGGAATGACTTATTTCTAACTTTGTAATTATGGCAAAAAAGTTAAGGGGTATTGCTTATCTCTCCCAAAGAAAACTTTTTTTAGAAGATGTGACAAATGAAGATTGTCTATCACAGCAGAATTACAAATGCAATTTCCTGGTTTCAGCTTTGTTTCTTATCATTCTCTGCATTGTTATCATGAGGGAACTTCCAGGGCTTAGCCGCACACTCACTGGACCCACCAACACAGAGAGGCTTTTCAGAAAACAACAGTATATTTCTTGAAATAAAACTCCTTACTGAAGCATCATTTTATTTAAAAAGTATGCCCATTTGAAAGTATAATTTAAGGAAATACAAACATCTTGGTGAAATCGAGCTTCTTTTTACTTAGTGTCAAAGTGCTCTTAATCTCAGTTTAATTTAACCATAGACAGCTCACATCTGTACACAGTCTCTCGAAGGATATATACATACTTCCATCTTGAGTCTCCTGGGTTTTGAGATTAATTTTGCCTTAGTTCTGGAAAAGATCTCTTTTCAGCAGAATTGGCACAAATCAAATCTGAACTTGAATGTCTGGGCAACCTGGCACTGTGCTCATAGGAGCTGCAGCTGGACTGAGACAACTGGGTATAATGTCTTCTTTCAAATCGAAAGTAAAAATGCCTATCTTATCAATAAGAGCCCTTCTAGTCCTTTAAAAAAATAGAAAAGCAAATCAAAAATATTTTTGAAAAATACACAAGTACATGTATTTCTTGACTACGTTATTGCAAACACTTCCTAATTGCCTTCCTCCAGTCTCCCTCCTGTTAATACAACCTTTACAGTTCCATACAAATTATTTTTTTAAAAAATCATTATTCTCAGCTGAAAATCTTCCAGTGGTCTCCTATTGCTTCCAGAAAAAAATCCCAACAACTTCATAGGTACATATAGTTTTCATGTGCTGTAGGAGCTAGTCCTGGGTCAGCTCTTTGCATCCATCCTTGACCACATCAAGAGGTATGTGGATTCTTGGACATTTGACACTTCCCTGCTGCCATGACCTCTAAAACACTGGTATGTCCCATTGCCTTTGCCTGAAACTCTCTTCCTTGGGGCTTGTGGTGAACTTAAACTTCAAACTGAGTTCACAAAACATCTCTTCCAGGCATTTAATCCTCTTCTAAGTGTCTAGTGCTGTTCAGATCAGATGTCTAGCCAGTGTTGTAGTACTTCCATTTCCTGACTTCATCATGAGTTCCTTAAGAACAGAAACTGGGGACCTGCTACACCACAATGCAGGCATCCCATGTGGGTGCCAGTTCCAGTCCTGCTGCTCCACTTCCAATCCAGCTCCCTGCTAATGACCTGGGAAAGCAGCAGAAGATGGCCCAAGTGTCTGGGCCCCTGCACACACATGGGAGATCCAGATGCAGCTCTTGGCTCAGGCCTGACCCACACCTAGCCATTGCGGCCATCTGGGGAGTGAACCAGTGCATGGAAGACCTCTCTCTCTCAATCTTCTCTCCCTCTCTGCTTCTCTCTCTGTAACTTTGCCTTTCAAATAAATAAATAAGTCTTAAAAAAATCAGAAACTGTCTTTTATGACCAAGGTGCCTATTACAGGCCCCAAAATATTAGACATTGAACAAATACCTCATGAAAGACCAATGTGGAAGGTTTACATAGATCTCCCATGTTTTAATATGTAAAAATATCCTACTTATTTTTCAAATGTTAAATATTTTAATCATATTAAATATTAAATTTAAAACAATAAATATTTAATATTAAAAAATAATGACTTCTAAGTTAATTTTATGTCAGTATTCAGCATTCTAAATCTATGAAATAGCTACTGATTTTTTTCACTTATCTTAGTAACAGAAGCAATAAATATCAAATTTTTATGCCATAGTTAATTTATAAATCCCTCTCTGAATTTCTTATTTTTCCTAATGTCAGCAATAAAATTTAACTATACCAACAATAAATATCAACAATATACTTACAAGTCAAAACTAAGGAATTAGCTTAACAGATTTTATATTCTTTGAATAAAAATTTAAAAAGCAGGGGCTGGCATTGTGGTAGAGAGAGTAAAGCCGCAGCCTGCGAGGCTAGCATTCCCTATGGGTGCTGGTTCAAGTCCCAGCTGCTCCACTTCTAATTCAGCTCCCTGCTGATGTGTCTGGGAAAGCGGTAGAAGTACTTGGGCCCCTACCACCCATGTGGGAGATCCAGAAGAAGCTCCTGGTTCCTGCCTTGGGGACTAGCCCAGCTGTAGCCACTGTGTCATTTGGGTAGTAAACCAAGGGATAGAAGATCTCTCTGTAACTCTGCCATTTGGATAAATAAATAAGCTCTTTTAAAAGGAACATTTAGTTTGAAGAATATGTAACTGCCTGATGATAGACTTAAAGCAATAAGGTTTATTACTATAAACATTAATACACAAAAATTTTTCCATGTAGAATTCAGTCTCCTTAGGACATAACAATAATAAATAGGTAGAAATCATACAATATTTATGATTATTATATCTCATTTTTAATTTTTAAAGATGATTTAATTTTTTTGCTGGTGAAAGTGCAAATGTAGAATATTGAATTCTTTGCTTTATTTAAATTGATACTAGACATCGTATCAAATGTATTAGCCCAAAGGATTTGAAGATGAACTTCAAAAGTTCATGGAAAATAGCATTAGAAGATAAGTTTATTTTGATGCAAAAATTTCAAAATTCATGCATAGTTGTTTCATAACACACATTTTCCATGAACTTCTTCAAGGCACTTTGTATAAAGCTATTGGTACAGTGCCTCTTTTATTTTCTGATGAACTTCATTACCAAATAAGTAAATACAGATTTGTGTCTAGAAAATAACCTCTATGGAAATAGTGTCCATATATCTTAATGCCTTTGGGAAATAGTCTGAACTTAACAACATACTGGACATTCCAGCTCTTCCTTAGTAAAATCTATCACATTAGGACCAGTCCAGAAACTACTGTTAAAATAACGTTGGATCCTTTATTTCCTAAGTTTTGTGATGATCATCTGTCCAACAAAGGCAATTCAAAAATACATACATAAATAGAATTTAGTTGTATGGCTTTGAACATTTCTTCTTATAGATTAATAAGAAAAAAATATTTAATCATACTATGACCTTCCCCTTTTTGGTTGAGAAAATATGGTCACCATAGACACAAACTTCTGCTCCCTCCCTAGAGGGCTGGGCCCTGCAGACAAGAAAGGAGACTCTCCTCTATGCTTGAAACTCCTCACCACTGTGTGCAACTCCAGGTATTCCGGGATGATGGTGCTGGGGGAAAGTGCTCAGTCTTGGGGAAGAATCCTGTGGAGATGCAGAGCTGAACAATGGCTTTTCAGGCTTCTTCATAGTAGTCGGAGAAGACATATCTTCAAAGGAAGAGAGAAAAACCCAGGTTACACAACCTTCCAACACTACACGGGTCATTTCAGCATCATCCAAGATCTCATTTTCCAACCTTTCAGGATGTCTGGGCTTTGGCTCGTGGAGAAAATCTCTCCTGATGCTCAAAGCCTCAGCCACGTTGGAGCTTTGAAACAGCTCCGTCAGAAGCAAGCTCCGTTGAAGGTCATTGAAGCCTACTTGGAAAGCATTGTCTGAATCATGCCTGTTACACATACATCTTAAACTTCTGAAAACCCACGCATCATGTTTTCTTTAGTCCCTTGGTTCACATAAAGGTGTTCTTTACCTGGATTTTCATTTACATGATTTATGAGATTCAGGTGCTTGTCTTTTGACCCTTCAACCTCACTGCAAACACAGAGGACAACTTGGTGCAAATGTGAAAAACAACCTTTGGGTGTGCTGGTAAGTATATCATTGATTTTACATCCTTTGTGGAAAACTCATTCACTTGTTTAGCAAAAAGTACATTCCTTAAAATTTGCTCATCTGGCAAATATTTACTGGTTTCTCTATTTGCCAGGTAAAGTGAAGATGGTTAAGAAAAATAAAAATCCCGGCTCTAGGGATGCTCACTATCAGTGAAGAAGAAAATAATTGTCGACAGTCAAGAGACAGAAAGTGTGTTGACAGCAGGGACATTGTGACATTCGCTGCCTCTGTGTGCAATACACTGATCAAATCTGCCTCCCCATGTTAAGGAAGGCGTCCCAAAGTGACATTGTTTTCCAAAGGTGGATGGGTACAACATCCCCAGAAAGGAAGTGTTCACAAAAAGAGGGGCATAGAATATGCACATATTGCAAGTACAAGCGTACAGCGGTAAAGGACAGAGATGAAGAGGGGAAGCAAATAAGAATGAATGGCCAGAGACTTCTGGTACAAATCCTGAATGTTTATCTTGATGGGAGAAACACTGTGTGTGAGCAAAACAGGATTACAACTATAGTGTAGGGCAATCCCCCCAGAAACTAAATGGAGAATGGATTAGCCAAAGTGGAGAGAAAATCACGGTGGGTGCTTTAAGTAGATAGGTTGACTAATACATTCATTCCATAAATATTTACTGAAGACCCAATTTACGTCAGATATCACACTAGTGATGCCCAACGGTGAACTGGACTCACTTTTCCCTACTATGAAACCTGAAATCTTGGGGCAGGTGTTTAGTGCAGCAGACAAAACTTTGCTTGGGACACCTGCATCCCCTATCGGAGTACCAGGGTTTGACTTCCCACTCTAGAGTTCAGGTTCCTGCTCATGTGTACCCTGGTGGCAGCAGGTAATGGCTCAAGTGGTGGAGTCTCTGCCACACACATGGGAAACTGGATTGAGATCCAGGCTTCTGGTTTAGACCTGACCCAACCCTCACTGTTGAGGAACAAACCAGTGATGGCAGTTTTCTCTTACTCACACACATTCTCTCTCCCTCTTTCAGATGCATAAAACCAGTAAAAATTAAAAGAAAAAATAAAGTGAGGGGATATGAACAAGTAGAAAAGAATTACAAATTACAAAAGGAGAAGTATGTGGAGCTTCATTCATTCATTCATTCCATAAATATTTAATATTGTCAAAAGATAAATCCTGAGAGCTTTAAATTAGAGTAGGGACAGAGCTAAGGCAATAGGTAATTAAATGGAATTGACCCAATCAAATCAGTAACTGAAGTAGAAGGTCATCATCTTAGGTGACTAACAGATTACAACAAGTAGTTATTTGGACCAGAGAAATTAGGAGGAAATCTGGTAGAAGAGATGTGTCTTGGTTTTAACACCATGAGAAATTTTTGTGGGAGTTTGTAAATTTATAGCAACTGTTGTAAAAATGATGAGTGATAAAATTTATATTTTTATTATCAAAGATTTTAAATATATACACAAGGACACAGAGCAGTAATTGATTCTCATATACCCATCACCCACCTTTAGCAATTATCAGCTCATAGGAAACTTATTTCATCTTTATTCCCATCTATATTTCCTCCCCTTATCTTGCTTTGAAGAAAATCCCAGATCCTGTGCAATTTCACCTCAACATATTTCATGCATTTCTAAAAACAAACTTTATGAAAACAACAAAATCTGGGGCTGGCACTGTGGTGTAGTAGGTAAAGCCACTGCCTGCAGCGCCAGCATCTCATATGAGCGCTGGTTTGAGTTCTGGCTGCTCCACTTCCGATCCAGCTCTCTGCTATGGCCTGGGAAAGCAGTAGAAGATGGCTCAAGTCCTCAGGCCCCTGCACCCGCATAAGAGACCTAAAAGAAGCTCCTGGCCCCTGGCTTCTGATCCACACAGCTCCAGCCATTGCGGCCAACTGGGAAGTGAACCACTGGATGGAGGACCTCTTTCTCTCTCTTTCCCTCTCGCTCTCGCTCTCTCTCTGCCTCTCCTTCTCTCTGTGTAACTCTGACTTTCAAATAAATAAATAAATCTTTAAAAAAATCATATCACATAAAATATGTACATTTTGTATTTTTAACTAGAAATTTTTTAAATGACAAGAAGACACAGCGATGTTAACATAACATACTAGCTATTATTATATTTTACCATTTTAAAGATTGCCTAGGCTCTGGTAAAGCCATCTAATGGAACTAAATATGTGTTTCCAGTATTCTGGTACTTAAAGAATGGATTAAAGACAGTAGTCAGCATGGTCTACAAAAAAATGTCAAGCTACAATTTGTGACTAACTGGCTATACTAACCTATCAGAACATTGATGAGTCAGAAAATTATTTCTTTGCATTTTTCTCAAAAAGTAAAAACAAAAGAATTTTTCATGAAATCACAGCAATTAATGCCACCACAAAAAAAGAAAATTTTTAAACTAAAGTTGAAAATTAGACAAAGGAATCTCATTTCAGCTATCTTTAAAATACCTAAAATAATACTTAATTTCTCTTAACAGCCAGACAGTTTTAAAAGATGAAACTACAAATATGGTTTTTGCCTACTGGAGGTTAAATCATAGACATATACATTGTGAGAAGTGGGGAAAAAAGACCTCTTCCACTCCTCATGGTACAGATGATGAAATAATTTTCTATTCTAGTTTTTTAATTTACAATTACCTCTTAGAAAAAGAAACTGGTAACTTTCTATTTACACTCTAATACTTTGCCTGTGCTTAAATATGAATTTCATATAAAATGAACCTGAGTAAATCAATTTTTAAAAACTCCACAGTATACATAATACAGCAAAAACGATATAGCATTTCAAAACAACTGAACGTGATCAGAGCTTGAAAGTGGAATAGTGTCATTCTAGTTATGCCCTTTTTGGAGAAGAGGATCAATTATGGCAACTACAACCACCATAACTATATTAGAATTTTCCATTAATCCCAGAAAAATTCACATGAGTCTCTTTTTTTTATGAAAGGCACATAAATCAAGGGTGTTGTATAGAAATTCTAGAGGCGATTACGTGATTTTTAAGAAATGACACTTTGCATTTTCTTAGCCAAAATGATTCACTTGGCTTTATTGTGTAATTACTTTGAGTCTTTTATTATTCTGGTTCTCTTTTAAGCATGCATCTAATAATAATGATGGCACCTTCATGTTCCGAACACCCAGAGGTCTACAGAGGTCAACACAACAGAAACAATAAAAATTATCAGTGTTCAACTTGTGAAAGGGACTACAGACTGTGTTGGCAAACAATAAAAGTAACTTATAATAACAAAAATAAAATGGGAAGATTCATAGGCCAAACTGAAAGGATGTGCCTTAGAAACAGGTAAAGAATGGTAAAATTAAGATGTAGGCTTAATTGTCTTTGTTTTCCCACTAAATGAAATTATTTCAGCGCCATTAATTGATAAACATATACTGCCGTATAGCATGCAGAAGGCCCTATCCTAAGCATTAGGGATACATGAGTCTTTGAGTGAATTTGAGTGAATACTCTCTCAAATTAAAAAAAAAAATTCAGTGAACTGCAGGAGGAAGGAAAGGTCAATTATCTGGGACAAGTAAAGGTAGAGTTTATATCTCTTAAGTGGTAACCATGAGCCAAACTAGTATTGTTTGGATTTTAATTTTATTTTGAATGTCTGCAGTCTAATAGACTTCATGCCAAACTGAAGGATGATATCATTTCTATTTTTAATGCACTCACATGCTACAGAAAAATAATGTTTGAGGAATGGCTATAGAAACGAGACGATTTTAAATCACATTTCTGTGAAGAAAAACAAATGTCTTCCTTTTCACAATCTACTGTTTCTTAAGCAGGAAGAATAATACATAGGAAGTTTAAGTTGACTATAAGTTGAATAATGCATAAATGCATAACAAGTTAATTAACAACATATAAATATAACAATGCATAAGTTGATTAATGAATAAAATAAAGATGCTGAAGAGAGAAGTGGGATGGTAAAAAAAAAAAATCAGCTGAAATTTCTATTGATGGGAGGCAGGCAGGAACTGCTGGTGGATGATGACAAAGAAGCAAAACCCATGAGGGCTTGAAATCAGTAAAAAAAAAAATTAAGTTTAATTCAGGAAAGAACAATTGCAAATGAATCAATAGCAGGAGGGAAAGACTTTCCAAACCGTATGTAATTTTCAGTTCTAGCTTCCACTAGGCTCTTTCCCCTTGTAACTGGATGAATCAAGACTCTCCTTTCAAGTTTTCTCCAGGTCCTCTCACTATGGCTCATTATAAAAGTTGTTGGAATTATATCCCTCCAGCAATCATTCTCAGGTGAAGATCTACCATGGCACCACACATCTATATAATTTGACCCCATCGTTCCATTTTATTTCTATTTTAGTTAAACTAACTTGCTTATGGCCACCATGGAAGGGGGACAGGAGGAACTTATTTCTAATTCTGTCATTTTTTGCAATTGATGACCACTTATGCTAGAACATTATGGTTTTTTTACTTGCTTATTCCACCTGTCAAATGATATTTTATCCATTGAACAAACATATTTTCTTCTCCTGGGAAGTTTTTAGGTCTAGATTTCATTAATGATCTTGTGTTTGAATCTTTTGTTACTTGATTTTTTTCATTTGTTTTTTGCAATGCTTATATTTAAAAACTGTTATTAATTACAGAGAACACTCCTTTCTGCTAGTTGTCTCCACCAGTTCCCACAATGGCCATCAACCGAGTCTGAAGCCAGGCACCAGAAATTCAACCACATCTCCCATTTGCATGGAAGGGAACCCAGTTACTTGAGCCATCACTGCTGTCACCCAGGGTCTACACTAGTAGGAATTTAACCACTAGACTAAATGCCTGTCCTTGTATAACTTTTTTCAAAAGTGAACAAATATCTTACCTCCTACAAAAGATGATTTTATCACAGACAAAGATATGTGGAGATTAGAACATCATGCACTTGGGAAAATAATGGGAAAGTAATCTAACATGGAGTGAGAGTAAAGGGAGAAGGTAGGCAGGGTGTCTAGGAAGCTTACTTTAGAATCTCGCATGTGAGAGTCTATACTGTGGAGTGATAACTAGTAATGGAAGATAAGTGGACTACCCATAGCCAGTATACCTTAAAAGGCATGTTCTGTGAACAGATATCACCAGACAAGACCTACTGAGCTGAATGCAAAGAAAGAAGTAGAAAGCAAGAATTAAAGGTAAAGCAAAGAGAGAAAACAAAACCAATCACCGAATTCCTAACAAGTACAAGGGGCATGGCCCCACACAAGGTTCAAGATGATAAATAAGATAACCTGTGGCCTGTCCTCGGTTGCTTACAGTGCACCAGACAGAGCAGACACTAAAGACAAAATGCCATTAAATAATTGCAATTGGAATAATAGAATGGTGCTTCAAAGAAGTGTATCATGAAACCACTATGCATGGACTTCAAAAAAAATTGTAATAAGATAAATTTACCCTTGGATTCCATTTTCCACAAACATTTTGAATGATCTTCATATCAAATTGTAGAAAAGGTTATTCTTAAGATTAGAGAAACTAATATTTTTAAGAAGCTGCACATTGATGGTGTTATTCTTCAGTGTCTACCCCTGCCTGTGTTTAGATTTATAATTTGACAGTTAGCTATGGTTTTAGAAATGAATTGTGTAGTTAAATACATAATAAAAGATCACCACATCAGAAAAAGTTCAAGTAGGCTAACTGATAGAACTTGGTTCATTTAGACTTAAGCATATACTTCAACAATCATTTTGCAAAATCAAGTTATATAATTTTTACAAGCCACACTATAATTTTGAGGAGCACTGTAACATGCAGACATCCTAAGCTGTGATGTGTCATGCATGTCACAGCATCACTTCAACGAGATAAAAGCTTAAGCAAATAAAGAGTTAGATCAACTCATCTCCCAACAAGGTAATTTCATCTACAAAGGAAGAGTCACTGAGAAGCGCAGCGTATGTACTCGACGCTCCGGCAGCTTGCACAAATGGTGCTCCAGATGTATATCTGTTCAAGTCAGCCCAAGGCAACAATTTTGATCAATTCTAATGTGATAAAATGCTGCAGGGAAAGTGTGCAGAAACGTGTTTGCGTCAGCCCTTAATTAAACTGTTGTTCACTTCCAAAGAACCTTAGGAAACACTAATGAGACATGAGTTTTGGCAATTCCTTCATCAAAGCAAAGACCCCTTCTTCAGTCTGCAGCAGCCTGTCATCCAAGCCGCTCCTGGGATAAATGTCACATGGCACTCCAATCAGTTAGCCACCTGTTAGTAGAAATGCACTGAAGTCAACTAGTGATCTAGGGCAAGCTCAAACAGCCACCTTCACACCTGCCTGCCTGGGACACCTGCTCCTTTTTCACATATACTAGAGCAATATGTTAGTTTTTCCAATAAGGTGAGTAGATTCAGCCTACAAATCATATTTCTATAGCCTATGAAAAAAACATTACCCTTTTAAAAAAATTCCTATTCTTCTCTCTAATAACACATGATTTATAACCATTTCAAATTAATTATTTAAGAGTACACAAGAAATACTGAACTTCTGAAGGCTATTATTTTCATCATACCATAACATTAAATTAAAATATATTAACAGTGCCAGTCTTATGATTAAGAAAAATACATTTCCATCTGGTTAACAAACAAATTGCACCAAAATGGTTGAAATGTCCAATTCTTTTAAATATGCCCAAATTGTTCTCCTTATTTACCTGCTATACTTGTAGACATAGCTAAATGAACCTTTTAGATATAAGCCACCATTTGTTGGTTTCTCTTCCTTTCCAGTAAAATAAGTTTTATTGCTAGGTGCTTAAAGAGTTATAATCATTGTTAGAAATATCTCCTTTATTTACTTGCTTATTTTTTTTTTTTGGAATCAAGCTGCTGAATATTTTCCAGTAACTTTTCTTATTTCTTTCTTTTTTCCCTTTATTATGGTGGAGAAGAAAATTCAAGGTGCAATGACAACAGCTATGAGACTTCTTCTTCTTCTTCTTTTTTTTTTTTTTTTTTTTTTTTGACAGGCAGAGTGGACAGTGAGAGAGAGACAGAGAGAAAGGTCTTCCTTTTTTGCTGTTGGTTCACCCTCCAATGGCCGCCGCGCCGATCTGAAGGCAAGAGCCAGGCGCTTATCCTGGTTTCCTATGGGGTGCAGGGCCCAAGCACTTGGACCATTCTCCACTGCACTCCCAGGCCACAGCAGAGAGCTGGACTGGAAGAGGGGCAACCGGGACAGAATCCGGCGTCCTGACTGGGACTAGAACCTGGTGTGCTGGCGCCACAGGTGGAGGATTAGCCTATTGAGCTGCGGTGCTGGTGCCTGCCAGCTATGAGACTTCTATTAACCTCGACCCTCTGCCTACGACACAGGCCAGAGAAGGAATGTGCATGCATGGGAACATACGGCATGCAGAGAGCCCAAGAACTGGGATTTGACAAGATTATATGATACTGACAAATCTTATTAAGTTGATATCCCCTCATAGTTTTCCAGGTTCCCTCTCTCCCTCCCTCCCTTCCTTCATTCCTTGCGTCCTCCTTTCTTCTCTCTCTCTCTTACTTTTTAATGGGTTTTAGATTTTTACAGATTTTGAAAGGTACTGTAATGTTACACTCTCTGGCCATTGAAAATCTCTTCAGAGACCAAAGGCACAGGTCATTGTGACCCCACGGAAACTCGTTCAAGCAACACACAGTGTGAACGTGAAAAATGAGCATTAGCTGAGTGGGAGCATGTCTGCCTTGCATTAAAATATTACGTAGAAACTGCAAGACAACATGGGGGGAAATGAACTGCTTAAAGTAGTAATGATTTTTTTGAAATAAATAAGAGGCTACACTATCAAAAGTATGGAAGAATTCTGGAGCTGAGATCTGCTATTTTTTTTACTTCAGGCCACAAATCCAGAGTCCACAGGCAGGGGAGCAACTTGGTCCCGGTGCCCTGAGGACAAGAAGGCAGAGATGAGGTTCTGCCAATGGAATGCTGACAGGCCCTGGTTTCTCTTCCTGGGTGGGCCATGGGGTAAATAATGTTAAAAGGAGAGGAAAACTTACAGCTTATTTACAGTAGTATGAATGTTATGTAAAATAACACAATCATTAAGGCCATAGTGAGGTAGCATCTCATCTCTATTACTCACATCCCAGCCCAAAGCTTTGATCTATTTATTTCTATTACTCCTTATGGAAAATGACACCTGTTCTTACTCTAGTACCTTTTACCTAAAGGTAAAGCATTTATGGTGGGGGAGTGCATTCTGGAGGAAAAAGATCAATTAGACTAAGCAAAGCTCTGTGCTGTCTCTCAGGTACCATCTCAGTTGCTCATTTATTTTCCAGTAAAATGGAGATATCATGGCCCATGGGGAATAAGGATATGGTGTAATCCTTGAGGGTTTAAATGAAGTGCAAATGGCCATCCAGGCTGTCCTACAGATACATTTCAGAAAACATGCTTCACAATAGTGTACAGAGCAGGTGCTGCACTTAGAGTACCACAGGTATGACGGTGGAGAAGCCGCTCATGTACTGCTAATGGGAAGGTAAACTGGTGAGGCCTTTCTAAATTCCAAACCACTATTTACCATAAGATTTAGAAGTGGACACAAGATCTCATGCATTGCTTCTACAATAAGACATATTCCTTTCATAAAATTTCTCTGAGTTTCTACTTGGTGACAGGCAGTATGATACAAACTGGGAACAGTGAAAAGAACTAGCCCAGAATGAATTAACCAGCTTAAACATAAAGAGTTATATTCAATGATGCTCACCATATCTTTATTTGTAACAGAAAAACTCAGAAATGATGTAAACATCCATGGAAAAAATAGATACCTAAAAATTTATAGCATTGCCAATGGGTAGCATTTTATGCAGTCAATATAAAATGGAAATGCAATGACATGGTAAAAATACCATTAGTGGGGCCAGCGCTGTGGCACAGTAGGTTAATCCTCCACCTGCAGCACCAGCATCCTATATGGGTGCCAGTTCTAGTCCTGGCTGCTCCTCTTCAGATCCAGTTCTCTGCTATGGCCTGGTGAAGCAGTGGAAGATGGCCCAAGTTCTTGGGCCCCTGCATGCATGTGGGAGTCCTGGAAGAAGCTGCTAGCTCCTGGCTTCAGATTGATACA
Source organism: Lepus europaeus (assembly GCF_033115175.1). NCBI lineage: Eukaryota > Metazoa > Chordata > Mammalia > Lagomorpha > Leporidae > Lepus > Lepus europaeus. The sequence continues at coordinate 61,004,098 of NC_084838.1, read as the reverse complement.
GTTCCGGCCATTGTGGCCATTTGGGAAGCAAATGAGCAGAAGGAAGACCTTTCTCTCTCTCTTTCTCTCTCTCTCTCTCTCTCTGTAACTCTACCTCTCAAATAAATAAATATTTTTAAAAATACCATTAGAAGTGAAGGATGGAAAAGGTACTTTTTTTTTTTATTTGACAGGTAGAGTTATAGACAGAGAGAGACAGAGAGAAAGGTCTTCCTTCCATTGGTTCACCCCCCCCAAATGGCCACCATGGCAGGTGCTGCACCAATCTGAAGCCAGGAGCCAGGTGCTTCCTCCTGGTCTCCCATGCGGGTGCAGGGCCCAAGCACTTGGGCCATCCTCCACTGCACTCCCGGGCCACAGCAGAGAGCTGGACTGGAAGAGGGGCAACCAGGACTAGAACCCGGTGCCCATGTGGGATGCCGGTGCCACAGGTGGAAGATCAACCAAGTGAGCCATGGCGCCGGCCCCGAAAAAGATACTTATTTACAAAATACAATATATCAGGCAAGCTCAATTTAGTGCAAAAATATACATATTGAAATAGAATAGGCCGGCGCCGTGGCTTAACAGGCTAATCCTCTGCCTCGTGGCGCCGGCACACTGGGTTCTAGTCCCGGTTGGGGCACCGGACTCTATCCCGGTTGCCCCTCTTCCAGGCCAGCTCTCTGCTATGGCCCGGGAAGGCAGTGGAGGATGGCCCAAGTCCGTGGGCCCTGCACCCGCATGGGAGACCAGGATAAGCGCCTAGCTCCTGGCTTCGGATCAGCGCGATGCACTGGCCGCGGCAGCCATTGGAGGGTGAACCAATGGCAAAAAGGAAGACCTTTCTCTCTGTCTCTCTCACTATCCACTCTGCCTGTCAAAAAAAAAAAATAATAATAATTAAAAAAAAAATACAAGCAGTGAACGAGACCCTGGATCACCAAGGCGGCGCAGGCGGGAGCCAGGGTTCCCGTTGGGGCTGGCGGTGGAGCTCGTGGGGCCTCTCTCCCCTTCCAGCTCCCCAAGCCCTGGGGTCTTTAAAAGAAAAAAAAAAGAAATAGAATATATATATATATAGAATATATATATATGAGAGAAAACATGTGATACATGTCTTGCTTTGGCTTATTTCACATACCATAATGACTTCCAATTCCATCTCTTTTTTTATGTATGTGCAAATGTCACTATTTCATTATTTTTATGGCTAAGTAATATTCCATCATGTATATATACATATATATACATATATACATATATATATATTTTTTTTCTCTATCCAGTCATCAGCTGATGGATATCTAGGTTGATTCCGCATCTTGGCTATTGTGAACTGGGCTGCAATAAACATGAGAATACAGTACATCTTTCATATGCTGACTTAATATTTATAGAGCAAGAATAAAAAACTTGTCAGTGTCTTATTATTTGGTATATAGTTATAAATATTGTCTTCACTGAATTATGCCATCTATAAAATAATATAATATATCTACATAATTCTCTCCTTACTTTATGATCATTGTCATGAATCCTACATTATGTGATATTAATATGCCTGTTTTCAAGAAAAATACTAAGTATGTGTAAGTATATATATCTACCTATGAAATGAATACGGTAAAATGTTGAAATCTGTTAAGCAAATTATATCATAAAAATAGAGAACACAGAAAATACAGAGAAAAATATAGGAGAAAACAGACTAGTACATTATACAGTCAAATATTAATAGGAGTGACAGCATATTTTTCTAAATTACCTATAAATAATTATTGCTTTTATTATAAAAACACATTTTTGGAGTAAAATGAGAATATAATAACTAATTTCCAACTTGGGTTGACAATATTGGTTTTGTTATACACCCAACATTACACAGTAAGAAAATACTTCCTCTTGGTCTTAGGTGTTAGATGTTGCAAAAATTTAAAATGAAATGCTTGAATCTAACTCTTGCAGTTTAGCTGGATAAAGATAAAACAATGTGATTTGTGAAAAATAGAGTGAAGAAAAGAGAATATTTGAATATCTGTTTCTGAGGCCTCTTCTAGATATAAAATTTTGATTGTGTGGCAAATGCGAATAAGTCCTTCCCACACACTCCAAATTAACAAAAAGCTCTGAATGTTATGACAAGACATATGGACCTAATCCCACTACAGTAGTTTGAAGATGATGCCAGATGATTCAAAAAGTAATTAGCTGCCACATTAAGAAGCTATCTCCTGGGGCCAGCATTGTGGCGTAGTGGGTAAAGCCACAACCTGGGATGCTTACATCCCATGTGGGTGCTGGTTCGTGTCCCAGCTGCTCCACTTCCGATCCAGCTCTCTGCTTATGGCCTGGGAAATTCAGGGGAAGATGGCCCAAATATCTGGGCCCCTGCCACCCATGTGGGAGACCAGGAAGAAGCCTGTGGTCCCTGTGGCCACTGCAACCAACAGGAAGGTAAAGCAGTAGATGAAAACTCCTTTGCTCGCTCTCTCTCTCTCATTGTGTGTGTGTGTGTGTGCATCTCCTTCTCACTCTCTAATGCTTTCAAGTAAACAAATAAATCTTTTCCTTAAAGATTTATTTATTTATTTGAAAGGCGGAGTTACAGAGAGGGAGAGCAGCAGAGGCAAAGAGAAGTCTTCCATTTTCTGGTTCACTCCCTAAATGGCCACAACAGCCAGGGTTGGGCCAGATTAAAGCCAGGATCCAGGAGCTACATCCAGGCCTTCCATTTGGGTGCAGGAACCCAAGAACTTGGGCTATCCTCCACTACCTTCCCAGGCACATTAGCAGGAAGCAGGATCAGAAGTGGATCAGACAGGACTCAAACCCATGCCCAAATGGAATGCAAGTGCTGCAGGCAGCAGCTTAACCAGCTATACCACAGTGCTGGCCCCAATACATAATTTTTTTTTAAAAAGAAACTATCTCCTTATAGATACATATTTATATTTATCATGTTCTAAAATAACTCTGGGGAAAATGGCAAACCATGTTAAGGAGGTAAGATGCCATTTTCAACTGATCTTTCAACTTTTTTTTTTTTTTTTTTTTTGACAGGCAGAGTGGACAGTGAGAGAGAGACAGACAGAAAGGTCTTCCTTTTCAGTTGGTTCACCCCACTATGGCCACTGTGGCCGGCGCACCGCACTGATCCAAAGCCAGGAGTCAGGTGCTTCTCCTGGTCTCCAATGCGGGTGCAGGGCACAAGCACTTGGGCCATCCTCTGCTGCACTCCTGGGCCACAGCAGAGAGCTGGCCTGGAAGAGCAGCAACCGGGACTAGAACCCGGGGAGCCGGCGCCACAGGCGGAGAATTAGCCTATTGAGCCGTGGCACCGGCCTGATCTTTCAACTTTTGAAAATAAAATCAACTCTTTTTAAAAGGAGAAAGTATGATAGTCTTATATGAGTTATATGAGTAAAATTCTTGCTTAGATCACTGAGTTATTTATTCAGTTATTTAATTGCAGTTGAAAATATTACTATATTCTTCAGCAAGTTAACATTTTGTGATAGTTAAGTCTCTCGCTATATATTTCAACCCAAGATACAGTAAGTAGCAGGTTACCACAAGTCCCTATTTTATCACATCTCTATTAAAAAAAAAAAGTCTCCAGGCTACACCTACACCCAACACAAAAGTTAGAGCTCAAACTTCTTTGAAGCTCAGGAACACCTTCTTGAGACATTTTTTTAAAAAAATCCTTTGAATAATGAAGAACAGTACTAAAAGAATGACTACTGAATAAATGAAAATGCTTTTTAAAAACATTTCAAAATGCTTCTGTCCATCAGCAATTTCATTTTAACAAGCAGACAAAGATAAAGTGTCTTGAGTAACGTTAGTAAGCCTAATTGAAAGGGGGAGAACACCGAACTATGATGCAGGATTTTAAGTATATTTTAGTAGCTTATTAAACACTGGCCTAGGTAAATAGCTGCTATTCACCATGCCTCAGGGGAAAACTTCTTGGCTATGGAGGCTGATTAGTGTTAAGCATCTGAAAGCCATGGACTATAAAATAAAATCAATACCGTAACCTTAACTGTAAAAGTCAGAAAGATACTGGAAGAGTTCTAATTTAACAAGATTACAGATGAGTTTTTAGAGGAGAACATTTGGGGAAAAGCCATGCATTTAGAAACATTTATGCTACAAGACATCTCAAGGTTTCAGTTGCTACTAATGCTGTTATTATCCATGCTGGTAATGGTTAGGGTTGATTTAACTGATGTGTTACTTTAGTGAATTTACAGGAAAGTCCTAGAAATGATCTGGAACTTATTTCAAATAAAATCATTAGACTGAGGTGGTAAACTAATTGCTTGGGAGCAATTATGATTTGATGTGGGTTAGTGAGACAGGGAAAAAAAAAAATCACAAAATTTTAAGGTCACCAGTTCAGCAGCTCAATGCAAATATGATGCCTCTGTATAATAGTTTATTTCTCTTAATGGAAAAGTAGGCAAAAATTGTCATAAATTGTAGTGTTTTTAAGTTCAACCTAAAACTGTATTTTCTTCCTGTAACAAATGTAAATGAAGAAAAAAAGAACATTCTGTCAATGAAATTACCGTGATGGCATATTTATTATCCTAATGGTTTTAGAAATCACGTGAAATTGATCAGTAACAAAACCTCTATTTAGTAATGGACCAATTACATTTGCGAGATAATGTCAATGAAACAGAATATTGTCACAGGATAATGGTCTCCTATTGCTACATCCCTAGTCATTTAGAGAAAATAAATGTTGCCGTCTGGCTGAGTCATTTGTTTTCAAAGTAGGAGACACTGATCCCATAACAAGGTTCTGTTATAATAACTCAATCTCTGTCAATCATTTGTTGAACCAGAATGGTGCAGGACAAGACATGTATTTGTGAAAACTGTGCATTCCTCAGGTACAAGGCCTCTAGGCACATACACAGTCCAATTATTGTTATTCAATCTGAATGTTTAAAGAAAGCACACAAAAAGTAATTTCAGAAACAGAAAAAATTTTGAGTTCTCAAAAAGATCCACGTTAATGAAAGCTTACAGGTTGAAGTACACATTTGGCATATTTCATCCAAAATTACTCTGAGTAGAAGGGTCTCAGACTTCAGATTTTGGTATGTTTGCATTTATACGATGAGATATCTTGGGGATGAGACTCTCAAGTCTTAAGTGTGAAAGTCACTTGTTTGGGGCTGGTGCTGTGGTGTAGCAAGTAAAGCCACCGCCTGCAGTGCCAGCACCCCATGTGGGTGCTGGTTCAAGACCCGGCTGCTCCACTTCTGATCCAGTTCTCTGCTATGGCTTGGGAAGGCAGTGGAAGATGGCCTAAGCCCTTGGACCCCTGCACCTGCAAGGGAGACCCGGAGGAAGCTCCTGGCTCCTGGCTTTGGATTGGCGCAGCTCCAGCTGATGCAGCCATCTGGGGAGTGAACCAGCGGAGGGAAGACCTCTCCCTCTCTCTCTCTCTGCCTCTCCTCCTCTCTGTGTAACTCTTTCAAGTAAATAAATCAAAAAAGAAAGTCACTTGCTTTTCATACACATCTTACACACATTGTCTGAAAGTAATTCTATACAATATCTCCACTGCACCTGCAAGACACACTTGACTGTGAATGATTATGTGAGGTCAGGTATGGAATTTAATTTCGCATTTTTCAGCATTCAAAAAGTTTCAGATTTTTGAATGAGGAATGTTCAATCTGTCCTGAAGATCTTCAGATTCTTTGACTCTAGTTGATTTAAAATAAAAAGTGCTGGGACTTGAAGGAAATTCAGTACACAGTTTTGTTATTTCATAGAAGGGAAAACTCAAGGTTCACTAAATTACGTGATTTGTCAAAGGCACACCAGAATTTAAGAGTTTCCTGATCAAAAGTATAGTGCTCTGGATAAAAGGCAAAATGACTAAAACAATAAATATACATGGCAATAACTATATATTTAATTTTTATATTTTGACATGTATAGTTCATTGTAAATTGGGTATACATCACACATCTCTACTAATGGCATTCTGGACATTAGGATTATTGATTAACACTATCTCATTGTACAATGAATTCTCAACCTGAGTTCAGTCCAAGGACTGCACTCACAGATCTCTGAGGAGCCCATGAACCACTACAAAATTATGGGTATTTATCAGTACTGAAGTTTCATGCATTAAGAAAAAGAAAACTATAATAGAGACTTCATAATTATTTTGCAAAGCCATAAACATAACATTATGATGACTTATTTGTGAGGCATTCTATGCAGTAATAATGAGAGCATGGGCTTCTTTGGCTAGACAGACAGGGGCTCCCATCTGCCTCTGCTACTTGTTATCCATGTGCTCTATGTCTCTATGTCAAGTTTCTTATACACTGTCATGATCAATTTAATAAACTGTGAGAAAGGGTCTTAGTGGCCAGCGCCGTGGCTCAACAGGCTAATCCTCCGCCCAGCGGTGCCGGCACACCGGGTTCTAGTCCCAGTCGGGGTGCCGGATTCTGTCCCGGTTGCCCCTCTTCCAGGCCAGCTCTCTGCTGTGGCCTGGGAGTGCAGTGGAGGATGGCCCAAGTGCTTGGGCCCTGCACCCCATGGAAGACCAGGAGAAGCACCTGGCCCTTGCCATCGGATCAGCGCAGTGCGCCAGCTGCAGCGCGCCAGCCGCAGCGGCCATTGGAGGGTGAACCAACGACAAAAGGAAGACCTTTCTCTCTGTCTCTCTCTCTCTCTCTCACTGTCCACTCTGCCTGTCAAAAAGTAAAAAAAAAAAAAATTAAAAAAAAAAGAAAGGGTCTTAGTAATACTTAAAAGCAAAATACATGTGGACCTAGCTCAGCATCTGATAGACAGTAGGTGCTCACTAAAAGCCACAAATGGCAGTGAATCTTGGTTTCCTCACTTACATGTATTTGCTGAACATATTTTTAAAATTTATGTTCTTTCCTCATAAATAAATGACACAGAAAAGGAAGAGGATAATAAATATAGAAGAATAGAAGCTGAAACAATAAATATATACAGACCATGTTTAGATCCTGATTCAAACAAAACAAACTTTAAGATACTCTGGGGAATTTGCACATGGATATTAGTTTATATTGGAGCCAGCCCTGCGGCCCAGCAGGTTAAGCTGCTCTCTGCAGTGCTGGTGCAAGTCCCGTCCTCTGCTTCCAATCCAGCTCCCTGGAAAATTGTGCTTGAACTTTCATTTCAAATCAGCTCTTCTTCATATTTATCCATCAAAAGCCCTCATACCTCCAGGTTTTTTTGAGGGGGGCAAAAATGTTTTACTCTGACATTAATATTGAGGTTGGATTTTTTTAAAGATATATATTTTAGCATTTCAAAACTTTGACTATTCTTTCAGATCTTTAAAAACCCATAAATTCACCTTTTTTCTACCATTGTAATTCTACAAGGTCTAGTTGAATTCTAAGTGCAGCTAGCTACACAGGAAGACTGTCTGTCTACCCAAACTTGAGAAGCCGGGTCTAGATTCTCCTACTGCATTTATCCCTACATAGCTAAGTATACACACTGATTTTCTAAGCAGGTTGTAGAATGACAGTAAAAGAAAAAGAAAGTATTCAAAAAAGAAGACTAGATCCCCCATCACTAATTAGCTGAGTACTCTGGGCAAGGCAGGCTTTCTGATCCTTGGGCTATTTAGGTATAACATAAAAAGCATGAATTATGTCTCACCAAGTGTTCTCATAATCTTTTATCTGTACCTGAAAAATCAATTTCTTATTGTATGTGAGATTTTTAGTCTATTTACTCAAAAGACATTGGCTTTCCAGACTGCTCCAAAATAAACCAAACATGAAATCAGCGTGTATAAGGATTTGTAATAAAACTGTTTGTTATGCCAAGAACATTGTATGGCACACTATGATCCTGTGTCCTATGAGTTTGCCACTTTCCCTATTTTAAGTTAGGTTCCATCAATCTAGAAGCTCGGTATTAAACAGAAAGTTGTTTTTCAAATTAATTTTCTACTGTGGAATTTCTGCAATATGCTCTATTTTCAAATCATGAAGGCTCCAGAGCACAGAAGTATGCATACAACTTTCCCATGACAATCAGTTCCAGCCTTTCTAGAATATATACACATTTGCCCCATCCAAAATGCTACTCTTAGAACTCATGAAAGGAAGACAAATATTTGTCAACTGGTATGCAATGTGAGGAATTCTGGCAAAAGCCTTCACCAATAATTTGTTATTTTCTTTTATATCTTGGAGATGCTCATGTTATGAGCCTTCAACTGTGGCTGTGTAGTTAATGAGAATAAAATATACTACGATGGAAATGTCTCTGAAGTTTTCTTCCCAACGTCATTATAGTGCATGGAGATTCACTTATGGCTCTTGACTTGTGTTCTTTTCCATAAGAAGCTAGACAAAGGAACTTAAAAATTGTGCTTAAATATTAAATGTAAACCAGATCTTCCTCACATTTATCCATCAAAAGCACTTGTATCTCTCTTTTATTTTTTTTCTGGTTCAAAAATTTGATATTTGAACATTTGCTATTTAATCCTTGTGATACAAACACCAGGAATGTAAGGAATTGTTGGTGTTCTATCTGGTCCCCAAAGGGAGCTTAAAGTTCTTCCAGTAAAGTTATGAAGCTGTGTGCCCTGCCATTTTTTAAGACTTCACTAAATGTTAATCATTCCCAGATAGTAGATATTCAACCATTTATGAACACTGCTTATTCACTCAGCTCTCACCACTATTGAGAAATCTCGAAATTACATCATTTGTCAGACTTCAGTTTGGGCTACAGCACTGTTTTTCAAAGTTTGAACCTAGGACTAATACTCCCTATGGATTCCTTGATGGAAATAAAAGGTTCTGAAGTTAGAAACTTGACAAACATGTCCAGCCAATAACCACTCCTGAATGTTCATAGACACAGTGTTATATTAAACATCCTACATATTCATTCATGAATAAAAATAATTAATTTTTTGTTAAAAGAGTCCAAAATTAGCTGACAATTCTTATATCTAGCACATCTATTGACAAGCCTTAGGTTCACATTAAGAAAGGCTGGTCTCTGATTCTGGTTCTGTCAGCATGCTGCCACATTCCTATTTACTGTTATTTATTTCCTGATTAAGCTCATGATACTAAATGGGCACTATTACTCTCTAGTCCCCAGTGTTCCCTTGGGCCCTTTGGCTTAATTCATTTGCTATCCAACAGAAGTCTATAAAGTGCAAATTGAAATTTAGTATATCTAAGGCTATCTTACTAACTAGAATATTTGTGAAATTATCACAAATAAATCTTTGTGAGTTAGAAATACATTAAAGCCTCAGAAAGACTTGCTGTAGAAACTTATTTATACAACTATATATTTTTTAATTTTTATTTATTTATTCTTTTAAAGATGGATTTACTTGTTTGAAAGAGTTACAGAGAGGGAGGGACAGATCTTCCATCTGCTGGTTCACTCTCCAGATGGCCACAATGACCAGGGCTAGGCCAGGCCAGGAGCTTCATCTGGGTCTCTCATTTGGGTGCAGGGGCCCAAACACTTGGGCCATCTTCCACTGCTTTTCCCAGGACATTAGCAAGGGGCTGGTTCAGAAGAGGAGCAGCTGGGACATAAACCGAACCAGCACCCATTATGGGATGCCAGCATTGCAGATGGCAGCTTTACTTATTATGCCACAACATCAGCCTCAATTATAATTTTTTTTTCGAAAATAGTGCTTTATTTTCTAGTAACTACAGCAACCAGAACACAGTACCTAATTATTGTTTATTTGAGATCCCAGTTTAGTTTTTTAAACTACTGTTAAAATTATAATCACATACCAATATAGCAAGTATTACAAGTTTTTACTAATATGTCAATTATTTTATTTAAAGTTTTATGTCTCATTTGTGCTTAAAAATAAGTTATCTCAGAGCCTTAGAGGCAGCCTCCTCATAATCCGGCTTATATTACTTATTTTCTGTGAAGTCCCTTTTTCTTAATAGCCAAAAATTATTTTTCTGTTCAGCAGGTCAAGTGCTAGAAACTTGGTTTATCTATATTTGTGTACTCAATGTCTACAAAAATTTTTGCATATAATAGGGATTTGAGAAATATTACTTGAGCCAAATTATCTCAAATTCTAAATGTGCAGAAATCAATAAAATTTTATTGCATATTAAGTCTTTGAAGTTACATTTTATCTAAGACTATAAATTGTTTAAATACACATCAGATGAAGAAGCTATTAGATTTTTCATTTAAAAATCTCCAGCTGGCTGGTGCTGTGGCATAGTGGGTAAAGCCACTGCCTGCAGTCCCGGCTGCTCCACTTCCGATCTAGCTCTCTACCATGGCCTGGGAAAGCAGCAGGGTACTCAAGTACTTGGGCCCCTGCACCAGTGTGGGAGACCTGGAAGAACTCCTGGCTTCTGGCTTCGGATCGGCGCAGCTCAGTGGATGGAAGACCTCTCTCTCTCTCTCTTTGCCTCGCCTTCTCTCTCTGTGTAACTCTGACTTTCAAGTAAATAAATAAATCTTAAAAAAAAAAAAAAAAAAGAAATCCCCAGCTGCATTACTGTATTTTGGTCACTAAACATCTGTTAAATAATGTTCTAGGAGTTCTACAATCATACTTAGATGAATGAATGACCACTAGAATGGCAATGGCAAAGTAACTTTGATAAAGAATTATTCCAAATGTCAAACATATAATTTGTCTATTAAACTGCTGATCAACGAAATAAAACTGAATTTAGTCTCACAAAAGTAACTTGAATAAGAGGAGAAAAAAAACCATGTCCCATCTTTTGTTTTTCCTTTTAAATCAGTAGTTACAAAGGATTACTCTAACCATTTCAAGAGAAGTACATTATCTAGGAATTAAATCTAATACAACTCAGAAAAAAACTTAAGACAGATAGTATCTCAATGGAATTTTTTGTGGAGTAAATATTGGAATAAAAGAAATTTTCAACCTGCAAATTGACAGGCTGAAATTCATTCTATTGATTCTGTTCATTTAATAATTAAAATTCTTAAATTATGGAAAATAGAATTTAAAAAAGAAAAATTTTAATTTAGGTGGAAGCACTCAGAAGTTTAGGACCAGGGGACTCATACGAGAGACAAAGAAAGGAAATACATTCTAAAATTTAAGAAGGACTGAGCAGTTGCTCTCTAGCCCCTTGTTGATACAATGCTATTTTCCTTTTTCTTTCCTTCTTTATGTGTAAAAGAACATAAACTAAAAATAATTTATTTCACTACTCATCAGAAGAAATTCAAGCAAATTACATAGCCCCAATTAAGTGTTTAGCACTATTCAATAGTGTTTAAAAATTTTTATGCCTATATATTTATATATTTTTTTTTTTTTTGGACAGAGTGGACAGTGAGAGAAAGAGAGACAGAGAGAAAGGTCTTCCTTTGCCGTTGGTTCACCCTCCAATGGCTGCTGCGGCCGGCGCGCTGCAGCCAACGCACTGCGCTGATCTGAAGGCAGGAGTCAGGTGCTTCTCCTGGTCTCTCATGGGGTGCAGGGCCCAAGCACTTGGGCCATCCTCCACTGCACTCCTGGGCCATACCAGAGAGCTGGACTGGAAGAAGAGCAACTGGGACAGAATCCGGCGCCCCGAGTGGGACTAGAACCCAGTGTGCCGGCGCTGCGAGGCGTAGGATTAGCCTGTTGAGCCACGGCGCCGGCCTATGCCTATATTTTGTAAAATTATAAATTATAATTTTTATGATAAATGTTAACTATTTTGTGTTTTCAAAAGACAAATATACAATCAATTATGTTTAAGCATTTTTCATTAAATAACTACCAACTACAAAACATCATTATATGAATTTAGATTTATTTTATGATTTTGACTAAATGGCCAATGCGGCCATCTAGGGAGTGAACCAGCAGATGGAAGATCTCTCTCTCTCTCTCTCTCTGCTTCTCCCTTTCTCTCTCTGTAACTCTGCCTTTCAAATAAAAAAAATAAATCTTTAAAAAAGAGTAGTTATACACATTTTTGCCATCTATAAACATAAGCATATTGTGATCAACCTAGAAGGAGTTACTTAGTAACAGTTAGTGCAGAAATAAGTATTACACCTGTCAAAGCCATCACAAATACAGGAGTGGCACGCAATATATGCTCTCCAGAGATCCCTCCTGACAGGTAGGTGCAGGTAAAGAACACTTGAAGATGGGCAAGAGCAATCATGGGGCATTTTGTTTTTCAAATTTAAAAAAAGGGCAATTTTCTAAGAACAAAAGGACTGCATTGGGCTTAGCAAATTTATAAAGATAGTACTGTACTGCCCTCATTTTCCCATTGTAGTTGAAGTCTTCTTTCCACAATGGCTTATTATGTGAATTACAAAGTCTTCAGGATATTCAGAATGAAAGTGACAGAGTTTTTCTTAGGCATACTAGAGAATGGAACATCCTTTCTTACTCTCAATATAATATGCAGTTGCAGACTTCCCCAATAATTCTAGCCATCTTGACAATAGAAAATTACGGAGACAATATAACAGTTTTACAAAGAGAAAGAATGACAGTTTCCCTTCTACTTTTCAAAAATGTTTTATAATTTGATTTGAGATCAGCTTTATTCAACAGGCTGCAAGAGGAATCAATTCTTAGTAAAGTGACACTCTCTATGATAAAGGATACCTACACTTCTGACAATACATCCATTCCCACACGTTCACAGTGTTGTTATTATTACCAGTAGAAGCCTTTCCAGAATAATCTTTGACAGGGAAAACACGGCTTTGGAATAAACTGACAATAAAATATAAAACAAGCAATAAAATATAAAGGGTTGAGGGTTTTGTTTTTATTCTCACTTCTGCAACCCTGGTAAAAGTCTCTATTATTTCTTGTCCTCACTAACAGGACTGGGTTCTGTTTATCAATGGCTAATTTATCCAACAAATATTTGTTTTGCCACTACTGTGCATCAAGTGTTGTGTTGGGTGCTGATTATAGTAACGGATGAATCAGAGGTCTGTGCCCTCGCGGTGGAGACAGATTTAAACAATTAATTCCCTAAATAAATGAGTTACATATTGTGAGGACAATGAAGGAACAATCATGGGTGTCAAGAAATAAAAACAGGAAGGCCTAATTTAGCTTGAAATTCCTCAATTGAAGGATTTTCTAGATGGGGAGTTAGAAGAGCATTGCAGAGAGGATGGTCCTGGGTATTGCATTTCCAAGCTGTGGGCTGCAGTGCCAGCCTGGAGCAGCAGAACAGCACTGGCTGCGGCAGCAGTGGAGGGAGGCCAGGCCTGTCAGTCCTCTGAGGGAATTCTGATTTGTCCTGAGAGTGCTGGGAACGGAGTCAATCTGGTTACGTTTTCTAGATAAAATACGACTCACTTCTATGGAAGCTTTGAGGGAGAGATATAACTTTAAGAAATAGATATTATTTGGTTCTATGGACTCAGACTTACTCTTTTTTTTTTGTTGTTGTTCATTTTAATATGGCCCACCATATATACCTATTCTTCTTTCTCACAATCAGAGGAAGACTAGAAAGCATGGAAACAGAAAACCTGCAATGTCTGTTGGTATGTGCACATGTGTGCAAATAAGGTTTTGTATCAGCAGAATAAAAACGTTTTTGAAAAGTGTCCTTTAAAACAAATCTGCATTTTAAAAAAAAGTGGAACAAAGGAGCTCTGGAGTATGTTGAGCAATCTTGGCTTAGCCCTTTTAGCCAAAGTCAATTCCTTATTCAAAACCCCTTTTTTGGCTGCTCAGAGTTTTTATAGCAAGTACCCTAGGGTATGAAGAGTAGTGAAAAATCTTCATGGAGAAAGCGGACCTGGAAGGTGGCTTTCCTTTGACACGTTGAGATCTTAACTAGTGAGGAAGTGAGCGGGCAGAGGGTGGGGCCAGGGGAAGACACAAAATCACAGCCAAGGGCTGACTTGAGGAAGGAAGTTGGGAATGGCGTGCTTTTACTGAAATCACTCCATGAATATAATCCACTGAACGAGCTAAGGACATGCCATTTCAAGATATACCAAATTCACAAATTGATTATTTCAAGCTGAAATTACTTGCAGAACTTCAGAACTTCAGAAAGGGCCGTCTGGCCTGTCTTTTCCTATAAGCACTAAGCCATAAAGGTTCTTTTATTCTTCACATTTCACGGCCAGAAAACAGCTTGATCACCAGAGACCAGGAAGTCGGGTTGCAATGAACCGAATAAAGAAGTAACCATACCTTCCACTAGCTTCTATATCCCACATATCTGTTCACAACATCCTTAGAATTTACCACCCTATGCTGGAGACCCACTTGTCCTTTCATTTCTTCATGGATTTCTTGTTTTGTCCAAAATGTATATAAGCATCTGCTTTGGTCATTTCTTTGCGCTTCATTCTCATATGAAGATCTCCATGTGCAGGTAAAACTAACAAAACTTGGGTACCCCTGTCTTGTGAATCAGCTCTTACAGTAACTGGGTTCTTAGATCCAGTCAAAGAACTAAGAGGGGTAAAAAGGATCTCTCCTTCCCTTACACCACGCTGGTTCAATTATGGAATTGGGGATAAATAAAACTTAAGAAAAGGGCCGACCTTTTACTTTGAGGTCCTGGAAGAATCTCCTTATTACTCACCTTGATCTCTTTCATGCCATGTTCGACTTCCAGCAGCTGGTGAATTTGGAGAGGGGTAAAAGTCTCCTGTAGGACTTGGTTCCATATTTTCATCTATGGATATAGTTTTGGGTCTTTTGCTGTTAAAATATGACAATAGTTATATTACTGGGATTTCTGGGGAGATGTGTAGCATTTGACTTGAGAGCGGAAATATCTATACAAAAGAAGTTAACAGTATCTCAGAATCATTCCAAGTATTCAAAATATCAACAGGAATAGCAAATTACTCCAGTGGTTTATACCATTTATTATACTATCTTATACCTTCTCCTACCAAACAAGTAAAGTGTTCATTACATTTTTTATCTTTTCAAATGTATTCACAGAGAAATTTCAGCAATAAAAAATTAACTTTTAATGTGATCTGTCTACTAGTATTCAAATTGTGACAGAATTGTGATTGTACCTTATTCTTATTGTAATTGTCACTGATATTAATGATGTTCATTTGTATAGCACTTGCCACTGACAATGTAAACTTTTCCTATTCATTCAAAGATAGGTTAATGGAGTAGAAAAGAACAGAGCTTCAAAAGCAGACAACCTATTATCAAATCGTGACTAGGCCACTTATTAGTTCTTATTAGTTAGCTCTTTAACTTTTCTAAACTCAGTTTAGTCATCTGTAAAATGGAAATAATAAAACATAGTTCAAAGGAGGATGGCAAAGAGGATTAAATAAATTATTAAATATAACACTCTTATGTAACTGGCCTTTAGAATATACTTAAAATAGTAATTAGCAGTGGTAACCCTATAATTAATAATAATAATAAATGTATTGTATTTCACTGACTATAAACTATTTCATATATTCTTAATTTTTCTTTAAACACAGGGGTACTGATCCTTTATTCTTAAAGATTAACCAAGTAAAAAAGGCACTGCCAAATTCAAGCCAAACAGAAAACTTTGAAAATGACATATATTTTAATAAGGAAAATATGGTTCACCTCAATTATTTAAAAAAGCAAATACCTAGAGAAAAGATTAAACAGCTTTGCTCTGGAATTTGTGATGCTCTTATATTGATATAAGAGCATATTTAATATATTAACAATATAATATAGTTTATATTTAATGTATTGATATTTGATATAAGGGTATATTTAACGCTCTGGAAAGGAGATGATATGGAAAGTCTTGATATGGTGAAGACACAACTCAAAAAAAAAAAACACCCAAAATAATACATCTGTACTACTTATCCATCTTGACTGAAAGTTACACTTGGAATATCAGCAGAGAGAATGAGAATGCCAATAAAGGACTTAGAAGCAAAGAAAACTCACTCTAGCACCTCCCCAACAGATACTAGCTAAAGCAAGTGGCAGAGCAGGCAGTACATTCATGATAACTGAGAATGAACTAAATTAGTCAAAGATTATCAACTAATTGAACACTTTGGCAAACTATGCTCTAGCATAAGGACTTTAATTTAAGGTTAGATAAATGATACACTTCAGTTTTGATATTTCATTATCCCAATCTTGGAAGTGGTATTAAGGGTAACAGTTACCAGGTTGGACCAGTTATAAGCCAGGGATTACTGCCATAGCAACATCATTTTCAAAGTCACCAGAAGAATTGGCTAACTCATAGAAGACTATTTCATACAACAGGATAAAAATCACATTAATTTTCGTAATTCCCTTTTTCCCCAACAAAGATTTTAAAAGGTGCTTTGGATAATTACATTTAATTGCAAATATCACAAGAAATTTAATTAGGAAAGATTTAAAATCTGCATACTATTAGCAAAAATGGTTTTATTTCTCTTCTCACCCACCTATCTACCTACCTGCATACCTACCTAAGCATATCTACCTCTCTCTATGTATATGTGTGTGTGAATATATATATTTATATATATATATATATGTATATGTAAATCTGCATATAGGCTGAGAATTTGAGCAGCTCCTTTTTCAATTACCTGCTTGGTGGAGAAGACAGCGACCTTTGAAGATTAACCCCAGAGTTCATGTCATGGTAATATGGTTGGCTCGGGATTTCTCCAATTGGGAAGTTGACTCCAGTTCCCTGGGTTATGGGCGCTGAGGAATAAAATGAACAGAAACATTGGGAATGGCATCCACACTTGTCATTTCTATTCCAATGTAATAATGTAATATTTTCCATGCTTCTGGACAACATTGAGGAAATTTCTCTTTTCCTTAAGACTCTAATACCCACCATATCCTGGGGTAGGAACTTTAGAATCTTTCTCATCATACTGCTGTGCAAATTCAGAAATCTAGGGTATTCAGATGTTTTAATCAGGTTTTCAAGAGCTCTCGCGAGGGAAAGTATGCCTGGGGCTTGGCAACAACATTCTAAGGCCCCTGAGATTCACTCGAAGAACACATAGTTATTTAATTTTTCCCTTTCCTAACTGCCTGATGTTGAATATAAAATTCCAAAGAGATCACAGATTTTCAAGGAATTTTTCTTACCCAGAATTTTTAATAAATATTCTAAATGTGTAAAAATTGAGTTGCATTTTGGTATCAAGCAGGCCAAGGTTAACTTAAAATGTTTTTCAGAACAGATGATCAAGAGGCACATGTTTTATTACAGGAAAGTCATCAAGGAATTTGCAATGACTATCTCTCTTTTCCTACAAAAAAATTGAAGTGAATCATTATATACATGAGAAGTGTCAGCTCCAAATTTCTGGAGCTTCTGCCTTCTGTTAGACTGTTCTTTTCGTATCACACACTCTAACTTCCTTTTACACAGATAATGTTTATGTGCAATTAGTAACTGCGTCGGGTGGCTTGAGTTATTTAGACGGCTAAAATGTAGCTGTTTGTTGTGGCTTGGGGTATCCCAGAGGTTAAAAAAATGCAAGGTAAGAAATCCCAGAGTAACCACATACTTTAAAATTTATTATTAGAACCATGCTCTGTGTGACATTAGAAGTAGAGTATGTACTAGAGAAAGCATATGAAGGACTAGTGAAGAGAGCAATCTGGCTTCCTTTAACAGCAATGTATACAATGGATAGAATTCAAAGGCCAGAGTTACTAACAGGAATGTACAGGTTTTATCAAATTATTTGCAAATTTATTATGATCATGCAATATATGGGCAAAGATGGTAGTTCCTATTAAATAGATATGACTCCACAGTCAATACAGTTTGCCTGGTCATAAACATGCTGGGTGTAACTAATTAATTAACATAAAATGATAATTTAAAAAATCTTCAGAAATTTTATTTTTTCTATGTTTTTTTTTCCGTAAGATTAGTCCAGGGTATCAAGATAAGAATAAAAATAATTTGTCTACAGATTTATATGTAAGCATTATAAACATTTGCTATGAATTCTGACACCAAATGGGAGACTACAGGGGGAAGAAAAGGTAGATTAGTAACAAATATGGCCAAAATACTCAAACAGCAAACACACAATGGATTTAATGATACGGAGAGTGTGTGAGAACAGCAAGTCACCATCAGCTCTTCCTATTTAAAAGCCTCAGGGAGAACTTGCATCAGACCAAAGATCAGCATTAGCACCTCTTCCCCAGAGTTGTAAGAAGCTGAGCATTGCAAATCATGTTTAAGAGGTTGCCAATGTCCTCTTAGAGATGAAACGCCAGAGAACCTCAGATTCTAAAGGTTAGAAGCCAACCCTTAATCTCTCTTATTGTTCTCCTCTCTCCAAAAGCTGATCCTAAATCAACTTTAAAGATGGAGATAATATCATTCAACAGAGAGATCACTATCCTAAAACTGAATAGCTTCATTAGCTAAAGTCAACATACACATTAGTGGGTCATATGATAATAAAACCCTAGAGGACAGAAACTATTAACATACTGTGAACCCTGAAGAAGTCAGAGTGTGTGCATCAGGGCTGTGTGAAGTTTATGTTTACTTAACCCTTATTTCATAAACAATGAAGCTCAATTGTGTAAACAAGATTATAATGTGGATACATGAAAACACTTAGGAGAATAAGTTTTCAAGCATTTCAGAGACACCTATTTATATATGGAGGAGAAAATAAATGTTTGCTGAATAAATTAACTAATGAATGGATATAGATAATTAAAGTACTAATTACAAATTAGTAATGGTAGGTCTAACAAATAACCTAGAAACTTCTAAGAGATGACAGTATGAATGAGAAATGACTGAGGTGTTCTCCTGTTTCAGAGCTGTTACAGAAAGGTGTTCTCAATCTATTTTTTAATGTTTTAAATTCAGATTTTTTCAAAATATCACTCTGGGCTTTTGAAGGTTCTCAGGGTGGTTTTCTTTTGACAGCACTTAGCGTAATATTACCCATAATGAGGTACTAAATAAATATTTTCTGACAGATGACTCCGCTGCCCTTCTCATACGAAGGATGAAACTCTATCAGGGAACTTAGTGAAATACGAATTTAAGCAAATAATTTGATAAGTCTCCCAGCTGCAGCAGCACAGCCTTTCTGCTAAACAGCAGTATTGACTCAAACACATGCGCGCACACACACACACACACACCCACACCTTGAAAGAGCCTCTTCCTTTACATGATGCTGCAATGCAGTCATGATTAAGTCAGGCATATTTCTTTCCAAATCTACAACTAAAAAACTTAAAAACTTTCAAATGTCAAAGGCCTCTCTGTCTATCACATATTGGTCTGGAAACCAGGTAGGGCTCATTGTCTTGGGCAACAGAGATCATGAGAATCTGCCTACCCAGCAAATCCATACCCTGGAGATACAGAGAAGTAGATACTAAGACTGCTATCTCCTACACCCCCCAAGTATGACAGAGGTCCATGCATCATACGTTTATGGAATCCAGAACTATACCAGGAAGAATGTTACTTCAGGGCTTAAATGTACTCCCTGAGACATATGTTCTTGTGTGTTACTCCCTGAGACACAAGTATATATCCTTGGCCACTGCAGAAATCTTGCTATTTGAGAAATTATGGTTGAATGGACACGCAGCCTCCAGCTTGGAAGTTTCTTCACGACACTGAAGCTACTGCTAACTCTCCCCCTCAGTAACTCACTCCCTCTCTCCTCCTTCTGAAGCATCAGAACTCTCACTCATGACCCCTGAATTTGCACCAAATGAGAAACACAACTTAAACAAAGGCCAGAGTGCCACTGCAACACCTGAATGCATCACTCTAAACTGTGAACGCTTTCTAATAAAGTGTGAGGTGCAAAACCACCATTTGAAGTTACACAAACAAGCTAAGGCCGAGAAGGGAGCAGGAAAAGGTCACCTCCTTCAACAGACTCAGTGCATTCAGTATGTCTGCACACACGTGTAATCAAGGAACTTTCCCCTTGCTTAGGTAGCTAGCCAGGTGAACTTACCCTAGAAAAATCTGATCCGGCCTGCCAAGAATGGTGTCTCAGGTGAGGTGGCCAGTTAAAACAATTGGACATTGTTTTGGATAACAATGCTTTCTATCTATATCCCACAACAATCTGCAAAGTTAATTTCTGCATCCCTCCACACTCTGCACATTAGTGTGTATATCCTGTACATCTCCAACCCCCACCAAAATGTTAGTAAAATGAAAAAGCACTTATCTACAGGAAACTTATGTGGGTTATCATAACAACACTGAGTACATTTAATTAATCACACTTCCTTTGATATAAATGACCATCTATGGTCACAGAGAACAGTGAATTAAATGAATAGCAAAAACATGGCAATCAGAACAATCTCAAAATTATTTTTGTGCAACAAAGTTTTGATCACTTGAAGGATTTTTAAAAATCAGACAAAATATATCACTTAGGATTTTGTCCAAGATTTGAGATTTTTAAAGCCTGAATGCAAATGTATGTGTTCTCTTTTCATTTAAAGCTCAAAATGTAAAATATCATAAACCATATTGTATGTTTAAATAATAAAATGATTTACTCACTTCTGGATACCCTCACAAGTTCTGATACGTTGAAGACTCCAGATTTTACAAAACTATCCTCAAGGTACCCTGAAAATAAACATCAAGGGGAAAAAAATCAATGTAAAGCAGGAAACAAACTAAATTATTAAACATCAGAATTTGTTTCAGTGTTTTTAAACCAAAGGTTAGAACACTCACAAGTATGCTTACAACAAGGGCAAGTAAAAGTAAATGTCTCGTGAAGTCGAACTGGATCTCATTAAACACATGTAAAAGGTTTAAATGCTTAAAACCTCCTAGGACATTTTTTCCCTTAACTTTCTCAGTATACAGGGAAATTGGTATGGTTGTTATTTGCCATGGGCCACACATAAAGAAAAAGGTTCAAGGGTACTTGTTGAATGCATCTGACTCAGTAGCACCTGTAGACTAAAGTCCACCCATCAAAAACAAGAAAGAAAGAAAAAGGAAAACCACAACCACAATTAGCACCTTGTTGGAAATACTTCAAAGATTCCTTGAAGCCAGTTTTCTTTCACAAATCCCTCTTTGATGAAAGAAAACTGTACTGCTGTTACCAGCACTGTCACCCTTGTTCCAGAGTCACCAGTGACATAACAGCAGAACCTGTATGTACAGCAAATACTTTGCGTCAGTCTATTTCTGTGCACCTTTCATAGACCTTGCATGACTTCAGTGCTTCCTTCACTTCTGCTCTTATTCCCTTGGACTCCCTTGATTTCAAGAACTGGACCCCCTTTGCAGCAAATGGCAGTGAATCCAGGCCTCCAGAACACAGAATGCTATAGGACCTTTACATGACACCTGCACACAGGGCTCACGGGGGCATGGTCCACAGCTCAGGGGACTGAGCAATCTCAGACATGTTTGGCAGAGGCAAGGACTCCCACAGAGACAACAGTAATGGCCCCTCTCTGGTTCTCGGTTAGAGCAAGGGGCTGTAATGTTGGTGAGGAGAGAAAGAAGCCTTAGGAAGGAAGCGTGCAGTATCTGAGAACGCCCAGGATTCAAACACTTCTAAGAAGGAAAACCAAGCATGCACTCCAAGATTTGGCTACTAGATTGGATCTGACATAAAGTTTTGGGGCTGGCCAAGAGATCACACTCTGGACAGGGCTGAGAAGGCATGGGTGGTTTAGCAATATGGAGCCCACAGGTCAAGGAGATGGGATTTGTACCCCAGCCAGTTTGTCAGTTATTGAATCCTGGCCATTAGACCTCTTTGTGTCTCAGATTTCTCACCTGTAAATTAGAGATATGAGACCTCATAGAGTTATTAGGAATACTAAATGTAACAAAAGTGGAAAACTGATGGTAAGCACTGGCTAAAGGTTACCAATAAATTACTTGCACAGTGGACCCATCGATCAGCTAGCCATTGAACTACACACACCGGACTCCAGACAGTCCCAAGTCATTTATAAATATTATATATTTATAAATATTATAAATATCATTTACAAACAGAACAAAAGAAATAGAAAAAAGGAGTTATAAGCTCTCCTCTAATGATAAAACTTATGTCTCATATTAAGTCACTGCTCTGAACAAAAAAGGTACATTTTTAAGACACAAATAACAAAATGTTCCCATCTGATGCACTTCTGTTTTAAGAAACTCTTCTTGAGCAATTGAGCTTTCAACAGGCTACGTTCATTTCACTGATAATTGAGAAACTTCTATGTAACCAGCACTGTACAAAGTACTAAAGGTCATGGATAAAAAAATAGGACACTAACTACCTTTGCTCAGCTGGGGAAAAAAAGACATTTTTAGTTTTCTGGAATCCTGTTATTTTATATGAAGATTTTTTTTTTTGCTTTTGTTGTTGTAGGTATAGCTTATTACACTTTATATGTAGTAAACTTAATAGATTAAATGTAAGACCCTTATTTATCATAACTCTAGCTCATATACTTAACTAGACAAGACTGTCGTCACCCAGTTGCGCTCAAGAAATGCCTGCCCTCAGAATATCCTGCTGCTGTAGCACGCTTAGAAGCCCCTCTGATGAGGCCGTTCTTCCGTACCCTCCACTCTCAGCCTTCCACATCCAGCTCCACCAGCACCCACTCCACAAACGGCTCTCCCACCTTCATCTCACCTCCACCCCCGGGCCAGCCAGAAATAATCTCTTTCCTCTGTACTCATGTAGCACCTAGTTTGTACTTATTTTATACTTTGTACATTCACATTTTCCAGGATATCAGTTTTCAGATCTTGAATTCCCTGCTGGATTATCAGCTCCTTTATTTAGGAGAGTGACTAGGTTTGGTTCATCTCTGTGTCTCCCTTAATGACTAATTCATTGCCTATATATAGAGTGATTACTAAATGACCACAGAACAACATTTCACCTTAACGTCACTTTAAACGTCTTAAACAGGGTTTCAAATTGACATCTTACTTATTTTATGACACTGCAGACATAGATGTCTAAGCTTGGCAGATAAATACACTTATTCTTCTCATTCCCTGGAACTTGGTCCCTGCAGGGTTTATTTAAACTTTTGGGTAGAATGGTAAAGAGTAGTGACAGGGGTCAGCTCATATCCTTGACTCTGCTGTGTTTAGAACAAAACAGCAACCAAAAGAACAGAAGTGTTTAAATACAGGCACTCCAAAAAATACTTATAAACTGAATGAGTGAGTGAATAACAGTGAACATCTTGGTATATATATAAATGGCATCACATGTAATACATGGCAATATCTCAATATGCAGATATAACCTAAAGTTGATTTCCTTATTATTCCAACAATAGCCAGAGGTCCTCCTGCTTCTAAGCCATGCCTTTAACATGGAGTGGTGCATGGGGCTGTAAGGAGCCAAACTATGAGGGAGGACTAATTCTCCTGGTGGGAAGATAGGTAGGCCAACATAGACAAAATGCAACAGTGACCTCATAGAAAGGGGGAGGCAATTCAGGATACAGCAGAGTGTTTCTCCACCTCCTATCCCCAATTCTCTACATTCTAGGATATTGGAATCTACAAAGAAAACTAAACATTATTTCTCTAAAGTTATAAAAAGCAGTGGGAAAATATCAGAATTGCTTTGGAACCCACAGCACAAAAGACAACACCACAGGTCCCAACTGGCTGTACTCCTGCCAGAAGCATGGTGAGACTTCCCAAGGAGTCTTCCTGGGGACAAGGGATAATGCTGTTGACAATGAGCTTAGGAGTGCAGGTGGCTGGGAATCAGGCAAGGAGCTAATGTGAGAGAAGTACTTGAAGCTGATGGCTGCCACCTTCATGCATCTTTGCACACAGTACGGCCTTAACAATGGACATGCATCACCCAAGACAAAACATATCAAACAATAGTTGATTACTGAGAACTTGGATAGCTAACAGTGCTTGCTCATTAGCATATGGAAGACAATACTAGAAGACTCTAGAAAAATAACTGGGGAGGATCTTAAAATAGGTTAGGAGCTGTACAATAAACAGTTTAGAGGGCCAGACTCAACAAAAATATAGGTTGTTGGTGCTAACAGGGTGCCATCCAGGCTCCTGGGGCTTTTCAGAAAGGTAGCTTTCACATGTCACATAGAGAGACTACTGTAAATCTAAATAGCTGATACAAAGACCAATGATTTTAAAGCAATTTGGAGACATTCATGTAGTAAATTCCCTTCATCTACCAAAGGAAATATGAGCATCTCAGAAGCAGAGCAGCTGCTTAATGGGTACAGAGCAATATTATTCAACAGCTTAAGCCAGGAAGAAAAGAACAACTCTGCATTTATGTGATGTTGTATTTACACTATATCTATGCTTCTTAAAAAATAAAATTGAGTAGGAAATAAAGACTTCCACAAAATGAAGTCTCAAAGGCAATATCAAATTACATTATTTTACTTCTTTTTTTATTTTTCTCTAACAAAAGCAAGAGTAAATATCTACTCACAGTTAATATAGTGTTTAACCTCCTTTACAAACAATAACAGAGGGACACAATGGCATGTCTCACTGTTAATATCTCAAATTATAATCAGCACCATTTGAATGTTAAACAACATTTTCATGGAAAATCCAAAGGAAGACTGATAGTGCTCATTTTTATGGTCTACTATGTTCTATTCTTGAAATTTAAAAAAGCCACAAAAAGCAGTTATTAAATTCATGAAAGCTGTCTTCAAGTATTTGAAGGACTGATAATGTAGACAGTGGATTAGATTTATTCTGCATAGTCCCAGAAGCTGCTTTTTGGTTCAGTAAACAGATTTGCCATCCAATGAGAAAAGTCCTAGGAAGGAATGCAAAATTTTGCAAAGGCAATGATAACCACATATGTCCAGATATTGTGCTAAAACTTTCACAAGCACAAATTCACTTAATGCTCACAATGATCCTATGACATACGTCACATTATTGTTACCATTTTGTAGATAAGGAAACATGGACCCATGAGGTAGGGAGTTTCCTAGTAGATGTAAAAACTCTCGGATTTAAGAGTTCTCATTTTGGGTAGGGAACCGGATAAAATACCTCCAAAACTCTTTGAAGCCCTCATATTCCTCTTTCTTACATGGCTCATCATGATTCTGTTAGTTTTATTGCATTGTTCATTTGGGGGAAAAAAAAAAGATGAACTTGAGGGATCACACTTGCATTTTCCAGTCTTGATTCCAATTGTTTACTGAATTCAACAAAGTGTAAAAGATGGCTTTACTCTTTTTGCTTATGGTTGCAAAAGGGGGAAGAGATTATTTCACATTAGTTCCTTGCCAATCTTCATGTAACCTCAGGTACCACCCCTATCCCTTTGATGATTTTCTGGGAGTCATGGTATTATGAGCTGTAGTTCTATCTTCAGCTTCTCAACTGACCTGTCCCTGGTTAAGACTGGAATCTGTGATTATGAAATAGAAATATTAATCACTGCAAACACAGGGATTCTCGACACAGAAACTGAACTTTATCTGATGGTCATGGACAACATTGTAACATTAATTTAGAACCCAATTCATCCTTTAAAAATATGAAATTTAAATCCCAGTGGTGACTTGAGATATATAGGGGTCAGAAATTTCCCAACTTTAATACACTCTGATAGTGTTATATTCATAAATTATTTATATATATTAATGTGTCATTTATATGGATTTCCTTCCAGTCCTACAATTTTTTCCTGCATTATAACATATATATTTTTATATTAAAGTCAAATTTAGATATTCAAAAACATCAAATTTAAATAAATATCCTGCTTTTCTTCCCTATTAACACTGTTTCCTGTTCTTCAGATTAAGTAGTTTTTCAAAAGCACGATTTTTATGACTGTAGATTACAGGGCTGCATCATACTTTATTTGACCATTTATTTGACTATTCTCATATTATTTGGCATTTTAGGTTATTTCCCATTTTTTAAATATTATAAACAGCATTGCCATTAACATCCTCATACACACATCTTTGTCAGCAATTCTCATGATTTCCTTAGGCTGGAGTTCCCAGAAGTAGAATTACTGGGTCAAAGGACACAAATTCTTTTAAACTTCTTGGTAAAAACTATCAAGCTGCTTTTCATAACGGGTTTAGCCAAGTTATATTCCCTAGAGCATGTCATGAGCGTGTCCATCTCACCATGCTGCTGCCAGAAGTACATATCAGTAGGGATTTGTTTTTAATTGTGGCAAGTTAATAGGGGAAAGATGTCATTACATTAATGTTATGATTCTCATTTAATTATAATTAAGTTGGATTTTTTTTCAGATACACATACTTTATTTCTTTGAACAGAATATTCAAAAACAAAGCACTTGAAACAATTATTTAAGATAAATAAAACAGGAAGTGTGTTAACAGGAATATTTTATTCCTAACATTGAAATTACTGAAAAGAATTTCAAAGTTAGAGGTAATGTTGATCATTTGAGCAGATATTCAGTTATTCTCAAATTATTCAGTTTTAAAATATTTTTAGATGTGCATGGTTACTGAACATTATCAAATGAATTTTTGGCATTAGAAGAGTACCTATTTTTTTTCCTAATGGCATTTATATATAGTTCTGGGTCCTTAAATTGTCTTTGCTTATCCGTGGTAGACAGTTCTTCTAATTTACTGTTGAAGTGGTTTGCTTGGTTTCTTTTAAATTTTTTATGTGCATGTAGCTGGAAAATTTTGTATTATATTTGTTAAATTTTCATACTGGGTTACATGCATTCTTATAAAATGGTTTGGGTGACAGTCCATTATTTTTTGTGCTTTGGAACAGAACAAAATGTGGTTTCATGAAAAGTTCTAGAAAATGGAAAACCTCACTCATAAAATCATCTCTGTTTCAGAGGATTCTTGGAGGATTTTGAGTCTTTCATGACTATCACGCAACAATTGTTTTTTACTGCTGAAATAATTTTATCTATGTATGTATGAGACAGCTCTATGTTCAATTTCTCAACTTTTCTGAACTGTCCATACTTAGAGATGGGAATAGTGATTATGAAATAGAAATATTAATCATTGCAAACATGAAGATCCTCTACACAGAGACTGGATCGCAGCCGATACCCAAGGTTAACATTCTGATATAACTTAGAATTAAGTTCACTCTTCAGTATGAAATGTAAATCCCTTGTGGTACTGAAGTAACCCACAGAAGAGTCAGAAGTTATGGTTTGAAATCTTTTCCCAGGAAATCCTCAGTGTTTCAGGTTTTTAATTTCATTTGCACAGATATCATATAGTTTACAAAGTTAGCTATGTTTGTTTTTAATGTATAATAAAATTACATGCATTCTCTTTCATGTTACCATGTTATCTATGGATGTGGGAGGTACATCTCCCTCCAAATGCACCAGAGCGTCGTGGTTAAAAAATCTGTTCCAAAGCAAGACAGCCCATAGTCAGCTCTGCCTTGGATGTTGTGTGAGGCAAGCTGCTGAACTCTCCTACGTCTCCCATTTCTCTTCTCTAAAATATACAGGATAATCAAGGTACCTAAAAATCTACATGAAAATCAAATATTCTTTTCAAGTAATAGTAAAGAGCAGACTCTCGTTTTAAGAGCAGGGAAAGAAAAGGTAGAGTTCCCAAATTAAACTAGAGAAAACAAGACACAATGAGTGAGAATATAGAACAGAAAACAAAAAGATTAGATCAATCGAAGAAAATAAGAGCTGCAATTTTCAAGGAACACACTTAAGATAGGATAACAAGAACAAAAAAATTTGCAATCAATGGGCACACACCAAGAAATCAAATTCAAACAAAAAAGCAGTGTTAATTAGAGATATTTGAGAGATATTATAAAAGAGAGGATACAGATCATTAAATATGAAGAGAAGACAATATTAATAAAGACAATAAATCATAAACAACAGATGACAAAATGTGAAAAAACGTATAAAACCAAAACTATTGTAAGAACTGATAAAAATATAATCATAGTGAGAACTTTCAATATGTCTTTCTTAGAATTGAACGTGTTTATTGTACAGATTTTATGTTATCCAAATACAAATTATACTTTATTAGTATGCATACTTTTAAAACTTTTGATAATTTTCTTAACTTCAACAAATCCTTAAAAGTAGATACTTGTTTAGGGATACTATCTCATTTATGGCAAATAAAATTAAAAGTAAATAATAAAAAGGGACCAACTTTTCAGAATTACTTGGAAATTAAGAAAATAAACCATGAATTAAAGAGAAAATCAAAAGGGAAATTATTATAAGCTGTCTTGAAAGCAATGAAAAGAAACTAATTACTTACCATAAGAGGAAGAATAGCAAAAATCTAAGAAAATTTTTGAAGATAAAATTAAAGATAAAAGCTAACAATAGGAAGAAAAAAATTATTTGAAACAGTAAATAAAACAAAAGATGATTCTCTGAAAAGAACAGCAAAACAGAAATTCCATTTGCATGCCTGTTTAAGGAAAAAAGGAGAAAGCAAAAATATCCAAGTACAAGAATAGCAAGGAGACATAACCATAGAAACCAAATACACTTAAAGGAAATTATAAGAGAATAACACATACAACATATTGACCACAACTTTGAAAACTTAAATGGGAAATTACTTAGTAAAATAAAAGTAACCAAAATTGAGCAAAGAAGTGGAAAACCTGAATAGACCAATTACCCTAGTACAGTGGTTCCCAAAATTTGCTGAGCACTGGAGCCACCTGGGGTTCTTGAAAACAGCTTAGCTTTCAGTGTCAGTTTTTCTGAAGTAAGCGGTGTGCCTGAAGTCCCTCTAAGTGATTCAACTGTGCAGCAAGGTTTGGGAACCACTCCTCTGGTACATCTAAAATGTGGTCCTAGAAGCAGCAGCAGTGGCATAACTTGGAAGCTCATTAGAAAAGTGGAACAGACTCCACCCCAGACCGTTGAGATTAGAATCTGCAGGTGATTTGTGTGTACTTTAAAATTTGACAGCCACCTTTGAAAATAGCACCAGGTTCCGATGAGCGCACACCTGAATTTTAGCTTTGCTTTACCTAGCCTCTAAGTTTTAATGCTATTTCTACTCTCAAAGGCCTTAGACAATGACAAGTTTCCTTAGGAAAAAAGCTCTCATATGAGTCCCTATGAGGCTAGAAAAATCTGAATACCTAAACTTCTAACCTCCTTTATTAAAACAAAGCAACCCCCTAAAAAGGAAACACTCAACAAAGTGAAGAAGCAACCAACAGAAAGGGGGAAACTATTTACCAGCTATGCAACTAATAAAGGATTAACAACCACAATCTATAAAGAGCTCAAGAAACTCAACAACAATAAAACAAACAATCCAGATAAGAAATGGGCAAAGGACTTGAAAGGGCAGTTTTCAAAAGAGGAAATTCAAATAGCCTACAGACTCATGAAAAAATGTGCAGGATCACTACGGATCAGGAAAATGCCAATAAAAATGACTATGAACTTTCACATCACCCAAGTTAGCAAAGAAAAAATAATAAATGCTTCTTGGGGCCGGTGCTGTGGCACAGTGGGTTAAAGCCCCAGCCTGCAGCACCAGCATCCCATTTGGGCCCTGGTTCACGTCCTGGCTATTCTACTCCTGATCCAGCTCTCTGCTATGGTCTGGGAAGCAGCAGAAGATGGCCCAAGTCCTTGGGCCCCTGCACCCATGTGGGAAACCCCAAGGAAGCTCCTGGCTCCTGGCTTCAGATTAGCTCAGCTCTAGCTGTTGCAGCCATTTAGGGAGTGAACCAGTGGATGGAAGACCTCTCCCTCTGTCTATCTCTCTCTCTACCTCTCTCTGTAGCTCTCTTTCTAAAAAAAAAAAAAAAAAAAATGCTGGCAAGGATGTGGGGAAAAAAGTACCCTAACACACACTTGGTGGGAATGTATACTAGTATAGCCACTGTGTAAGACAGTATGGTGATTCCTCAGAAATCTGAAAATAGATCTACCATATGACCCAGGCATCCTACTCCTGGGAATTTACCCAGACAAAATTAAATCATCATATGAAAGAGTGATCTGTACCCCACATTTATTGCCGCTCAATTCATAATAGCTAAGATATTGAATCAATCCAGATGTCCATCAACAGGTGACTGAATAAAGAAAATGTGGTATGTATACACTATGGACTATTATTCAGCCATAAAAAGAATGAGATCCTGGCTTTTGCAACAAAATGGATGCATTATATTCAGTAAAATTAGCCAGTCCCAAAAAGACAAGTATTGTATATTTTCACCTGATCTGCAATAACTAAGAGAATACAAAAAAATATAAGTGAAATTGACATTTTTGAAATTTGATTATTGGTTATCATCCTTGCCACTACTGTTGAGGAATAGTGGTTTTTTTTCTTCTATTTGCTGAATTCTTTACTTAGTGGAGGGTTAACCTTATGATTAAAAAATAAACTGAAAGTATGTCATTGTAAAAATTAAAACAGTAAGAAAGGAAGGAGGATGGAAGGTGGGAAAATGGGCAGAGGGAGAGGAGGGTGGGTGGGAAGTATTACTATGCTCATAAATCTGTAGATATGAAATGCACGAGATTTGTTCACCTTACATAAATAAAAAAATTGAAAAAACAACCAAAGCAACCCCCCAACCAGAAATCAAGCACACATAAAATAGATGCAACTTCAAGAATTCTAAATAAAACATCATCAAATTGAATATAGCAATGAAAATGAATATAGCAGAGAATAATGAGCTCTTATCATTATGGTTTATTCCATGAACAACAGCAGTTCCTTACCAGAAAATTTGTCATTATGACAGAGAACAAAGTAATATACCCATAGGCCGGCGCTGTGGCTCAACAGGCTAATCCTCCGCCTAGTGGCGCCGGCACACCAGGTTCTAGTCCTGGTCGGGGTGCCGGATTCTGTCCCGGTTGCCCCTCTTCCAGGCCAGCTCTCTGCTATGGCCCGGGAGTGCAGTGGAGGATGGCCCAAATGCTTGGGTCCCTGCACCCCATGGGAGACCAGGATAAGCACCTGGCTCTTGCCTTCAGATCAGCGCAGCGCGCCGGCAGCAGCATGCCGGCTGCAGCGTGCTGGCCACAGCACACTGGCCGCGGCGGCCATTCGAGGGTGAACCAAAGGCAAAGGAAGACCTTTCTGTTTCTCTCTTTCACTGTCCACTCTGCCTGTCAAACAAACAAACAAAAAACAAACAAACAAAAAACACAAAGTAATATACCCACACAGGGATGTGGAATGTTGATGTCAAATCTATTTGACACTAAGTAGTCAGCTTACCTAACACCAAATCTAAGTAAAAATAGAGATAAAGCCAATGAGACTTGAGCAAAACCCAACAATAGTCTAAAAGGAGGGCACTAATCTGACACTGCTAATTTCCCAAACTTTCCTTGGGGCAGGGGGTAAGTGAAATAGATGGTTAACCTAGCAGTTAGGATACCCATGCCCCATATTGGAGCATCTAGGTTCCAGCCCCAGCTCTGGCTCCTGACCTCAGCTTCCTGGTAATGCAGGCCCTGGGAGAAAGTAGTGATGGCTCCAATAATTGGGTTCCCACAACACAGATGGGACATCTGGATTTCGTATCTGGCTTCTAGGTTTCCCCAGCCATGCAGGCATTTAGAAAGTGAACCACCTGATGGCAATTGACTCTCACTATCTGTGTGTGTACATGTATTATTTTTAAAATTATATTATATATCATATAATATACATATATAAAAATATACCTCTACATCTCTCAAATAAATTATATATACTATGTGTTATTCCATGTAATTTAAAAAAAATGCAATCTGGGAATTAGTCACAAATACTTTATACTTATATACTATATCATAGCAGTCAGACTTTAGAAACAAAGTAGAATGGTGACTGCCAGGGGCTAAGGAGAGAGAGGAATGGGGTTCTTTGAACATGTAGAATTTCAGTTTTGCAAGGTGAGAAACTCCTGGAGATCTGTTTCACAACAATGTGAATACACTCATCACTACAGAACTATATACTTAAAAATTGCTAAGTTGGTAAATTTTGTGCTATATGTACTTTACTACATTTTTTTAAATTTATTTTTTATTTTTTATTTTTTTTATTTTTATTTATTTATTTATTTATTTTTTTGACAGGCAGAGTGGACAGTGAGAGAGAGAGACAGAGAGAAAGGTCTTCCTTTTGCCGTTGGTTCACTCTCCAATGGCCACCGCGGTAGCGTGCTGCGGCCGGCGCACCGCGCTGATCCGATGGCAGGAGCCAGGTGCTTCTCCTGGTCTCCCATGGGGTGCAGAGCCCAAGCACTTGGGCCATCCTCCACTGCACTCCCGGGCCACAGCAGAGAGCTGGCCTGGAAGAGGGGCAACCGGGACAGGATCGGTGCCCCGACCGGGACTAGAACCCGGTGTGCCGGCGCCGCAAGGCGGAGGATTAGCCTAGTGAGCCGCGCCAAGAGCATTGTTACTAAACTCCTATTTATGCATATATACATATGTACACATGTAGACATACATTTTATACGTATATATACACACAAAAATACACATTTAAGAACTGCCTCTTTCATTGGCATTAATGTATCTAATAATTATAATAACCATTGAAGCATAACTTTCAGCTTACTTGTTACTATTCCCATAATCAGTCTACACTGACAGATATATATATATATATATACATGTAATTTTTATAGTTTATACTTTCCTGTTGCCAAATTTTTAAATTTTGACTCATAACTTTGTCAGTTGGAATATATTTTCTAAAATTTTTACAAGGAAAATGAGGGACTCTATCT
This sequence comes from Lepus europaeus, assembly GCF_033115175.1. Lineage (NCBI taxonomy): Eukaryota > Metazoa > Chordata > Mammalia > Lagomorpha > Leporidae > Lepus > Lepus europaeus. Next base: position 60,971,360 of record NC_084838.1, on the reverse strand, counting down.
TTTGGGATTATGAGTAATAAAAACTATATTTCTAATGCTTTTGACTACAGATAAAACTCTTAGAACATAAAAATTCATCATAATCACAAGTATTCCTCCACTGTCATCCAGCATTTAATGTTGAAAAAGGAATATCCAGGTAACTTGCTTTGCATTCAGAAGGATTATAAGATTTTCTTTGTCATCTATGAAATACAAACATTTCAAAAGAATAAGTTTAGACATAGGTCTGTTTTCATCACTATTGGGTAAATATAGTTAACTCTTGATCTCAATATTTAGATAATTTTTAGCTCATAAAAATTTTCCTCACTTGTCTTTGATTCTATTTCCTCCTAAATGCTCTGATTCCTCTAAACACCCAAATTAATACTGAATTTTCTAATTTGCCATCATCAATATTTTCTCATCATTTTAATTTTTCTATTTTTAGAAGCTATCTTGAGTTTTACCTGTTTATCAATGTTTATCATGTTTGTTTCTTACTCCTGCAGTGCAGTTTCAATTATATGGAAAACACTTTAATTTTCCTGCTATCTCCTCTCATTTCACATTGTCCCATAATCATTGCAGCTATTCTTTTTTGTTGCTGTTGTTTACTTTTTATACAAGTTCTTTCTTTGGAGTAAACAAATTGTTTTTGCTGAAATTTTCTTCTAGTACTTCACTTTGAAAGATGTGTTCTGGATCTTGATAAGCTCCTCTTTCCTTGTTGTTCACTCCATCATTTTCTCACCAATGGTACACTGTGGTGGCTGTTTTCTTTCTAACTTATCCTGACTCAGGATTGACCTCATAAAAATGTTGGGCTTTCCTTTAGCTATGTAACAAAAGTACATAGCCCAGTTTGAGAGCGAGGGCTCTAGAACTGGCAGAACAAAGTCTTATATTACCACTCACTCACTAACTGTGTAACCTTCAGTAAATTACCTACCTTTAATAAAACAAAAAATGATACTGAAGAGTGCAATGATAATAATATAGGGGGTCTTCAAAATGTTCATGAAGAATGTATTATGAAGAAATTATGCATGGATTATAATTTTTGCACTAAAACAAACTTATGTCTTATTTTTTCCATGCAATTTTAAGTATCATTATAACAATGGCTGTCATTTATTCAGTATTTATTATATGCCAGGCTCCATGCCAGTACTTTAACTGCACCTCAGTTCAAATTCCAGAATTGCTCCCTTTTTGCTAATTATTTTGAATAAACAATTTGTCTAACCCCTCAAAAATACTAAACTTGTAGATTGGATATAAAGCTTAACAATTTAAATATGGTAGCTTCCAATATTGATTATTGATACTGGCAATATGGCAGTACTACTAACAATCTTAGTCAAAGTTGGTAACCACGGCTCCTAACCAACTCCCAAAAAATGACTTTTCCTTTCCTACTGAGAATGTACTTCAAAGAAGTGGACCCTGCTCCTCTCTACCCACCACTGAGAGATGTAAGGTATTAGTATGGTAGTGCATGACCACTTACTCTCTATAGTGGATGGCTATTGGAAGAGCAGAGAGACCACTTTCAAAGAAACCCAGTCAATAGGAGTAAAATGTTAGATTTCAGGCCAATATGGAGAATTTTTGAAGGATGTACATTAGAGAACAGAATCAGAGAGCTGGAGGTCTTCCATCCTCTTCCTCCCTCCTTCCGCGCCCTCATTTCCTAATCCTGTTGTTCTCCGAGTTTAGAACCTTGTAAATTGAGACAGAAGATCTCTGTACCTATTGGTTGAACTCAGTAATTAACACACAATTATTCTTAGGTGTTTAAATTTTAACTGAAAAGTGATCCCTGTTAAATCTAAGAGTGGAAAAAGAGAGGGAGGAGATGAACAATTTGGAACATGCTCAATCAGACTGGCCGCAAATGGTGGAGTTAGAAATGTGCCAGGGGATTCCAACACAATCCCATCAAGATGGAATGTACCAATGCCATCGCACTAGTCCAAGTGATCAATTTCAGCTCACAATTGATAGCTCTGATAGGTCTAAGAGTCAAAGAGATCACACAAACAAGACAAGTATCTACTAATACTAACTGATAGAATCAAAAAGGGAGAGAAGGATCCAACATTGGAAGTGGGATACACAGCAGACTCATAGAATGGCAGATGTCCTAAACAACACTCTGGCCTCAGAATCAGCCCTCAAGGCATTCGGATCTGGCGGAAGAGCCCATGAGAGTATAGCAGGCATGGAAAGCCAAGATACCATGGGAAAAAAAAAAAAAAAGACCTAAATGAAAGATCTCTGTGAGTGAGATCCCAGTGGAAAGAACGGGGCCATCAAAGAAGGAGGTACCCTTCTCTGAAGGGAGGAGAGAACTTCCACTTTGACTATGACCCTATCGGAATAAGATCAAAGTCAGCGAACTCTAAAGACTTCCATAGCCCTGGCAACTCATGACTAGAGCCTAGGGAGATTACTGACACCATGAACAGGAGTGTCAAATTGTTAAATCAGCAACAGGAGTCACTGTGTACTTACACCCCATGTGGGATCTGTCCCTAATGTGTCGCCTAAAGCCAAGTGATGCTATAACTAGTACTGAAACAGTATTTTTATACTTTGCGTTTCTGTGTGGGCACAAACTGATGAGGTCTTTACTAATTATATACTGAATTGATCTTCTGTATATAAAGAGAATTGGAAATGAAAAAAAAAAACAACCTGGTGTTAAAAAGGAAATGGCATAGAAAATTAATTAATTTGAAAAAAAATTATGTAGGATCTCTGTCTTTAATGTGCTGTACATTGCTATTTAATGCTATAATTAGTAATCCAATGGTAGTTTTTTCACTTTATGTTGCTATATGGGCAAAATGTTGAAATCTTTATCTAATATATACTAAACTGATCTTCTGTATATAAAGAGAATTGAAAATGAATCTTTACATGAATGGAAGGGGAAAGGGAGCCGGAAAGGGGAGGGTTGCGGGCGGGAGGGAAGTTATGGGAGGGGGGAACCCATTGTAACCCATAAGCTATACTTTGGAAATTTATATTCTTTAAATAAAAGTTTAATAAAAAAAATTTTAAAAATAAAAAAAAAGAAGATCTCTGTACCTAGGAGATGACGATGTAGTAATATCAAATGTATCTGTCGACATTTTCTCAAGAGCAGACACCACTAACTTTTCTGGGTAAAAGATGAGGGAAACACCATTATCATTCACTTTCAGTATATTGCATATATAGTTATGGTTATGGGACACACCTCTAAGATTCTAACAAGATATTGTCCTTCAGTCTCAATTTTAGTATAGTTACAAATATTTTTAACATCTGACATATCCTCAGGGAAGCTTCAGTGAGAAGTCTCAAGATGCTGAGTTGGAAGTTAAGCCATAATGTGGATATTATATATACCAGCAAATGATAATTATTTTGACACATATGGCAAAAGACCTAACTTTATGTCTTATTGGTCTGGATCAAAATTCTAGAAGGCTGTGCATGTCTGTGTGTGTATGCGTGGGGAAGGGGGAGAGAAAGAGAATTTGACAAGCTCTAGCATTGGTCTAAACCTCCTGATCATAAATCTTGAATACTATTGAGTAATATCTCTAGCCCGAAATTGCCTTAGAAGTCAGGTTTAAAATCTCTCCTCAATGTATTCAGAATTTGCTAACAGACATGTAAAGAGGGATAAAACCATGCATTAATTGCTATTTTTGCAAAATTGTGCTGCAGAGAGTCTAGTGAAGTCTTACCAAGGAAGTGACAAAGAGGTACAGATATTTTATAGAGAGGAAAAACATAAGCAAAAACATAAAGGAGAGGCACATAATGAGGTTAAGACAAAATGTATGGTTCATGTGTATGCAGTGGTAAAAAAAAATCAAGAATAGAGATATGATAGGCCAGGCTAACAAGTCAAGTTTAGCTTAGAATGGGGACCATGGAATAATATAAGGAAGGAAATAAAATAGTCAGATGTACACATTAGGGAGACCTACAAAGGGTATATCAGAATATACTTTTCCCAAGGAAAAAATAATAGCTACAAAGATAAGGGAAAATTATTATTCTTTTAAAGATTTTTTTTTTTTTTGGAAGTCAGAGTTACACACAGAGAAAGAGAGGCAAAGAGAGAGGTCTTCCATCCGCTGGTTCACTCCCCAGTTTTGGCCTCAATGGCTGGAGCTGCGCCAATCCGAAACCAGGAGCGAGGAGCTTCTTCCAGGTCTCCCACGCAGGCACAGGGGCTCAAGGCCTTGGGCCATCTTCTATTGCTTTCCCAGGCCATAGCAAAGAGCTGGATCGGAAGTGGAGCAGCGGGGTCTTGAACTGGCACCCATATGGGATGCCAGCACTGCAGCCAGCAGTTTTACCTGCTTCCCACAGCGCTGGCCCTGATAAGGGAAATTATTAAAAGGATCTAGGCACGCTCATCAAAGGGACAGAATATAATTATTGTTAAAAAGTAGTAATAGGGGCTGGCAAGGAACAGCACTGTGGTACAGTGGGTTAAGCCACTGCCTCCAATGCTGGCATCCCATATGGAAACTAGTTCAAGACCTAGCTGCTCCACTTCCAATCCAGCTCGACCGGGCCCAGCCCTGGCCATTGTGACCATTTGGGGAACAAACCAGTTAATGGAAGATTCTCTCTCTCTCTGCCTTTCAAGTAAATAAATAAATCTTTTTTTTTTTAAAAAAGTATTCACAACAATGTCATTTAAACAACAAAAAAAGTAGTAATGTATTGGGGCAGGTGTTATGGCATAGCAGGTTAAACTATTGCTTGGGACACTGGTATTACATACTGGATTACCAGTTTGAGTCCTGGCTACTGCACTTCAGATCTAGCTCGTTGCTAATAAGCCTGGGAGTCAGCAAGTGATTGTCAAGTACTTAGGTCTTTGCCACCCACATGGGAGACCAGCCCTGGCAGTAGCAGTCATTTGGGGAGTGAATCAGTAGATGAAAGATCTCTGTCTCTGTCATCCTGCCTTTCAAATAAATAAATCTTTAAAAATATATAAGTAATGGTGTATTAAGATTCAGTACACCAACCATCTTCTTACAACATTTCACATTCTCATCTCAGTTACGAGTCACCACAGCAGTGGCCTGAGCTTCTGTATTCATTGCTCTGCTTTCTCTCAATAGCTCATAGGTACTTTCTTCATCACCTGTCAACACTCGCAAGGAAAAGGAATTCTTGTAGACTATTTCTGGATATAAAATAGGATATATAAGCATGAAATAGCAGACTGTTTCATTATATCCAAACCAACTGCTTAGTAAGTAGCTCAACACAGAAAATGACAGTAGTTTAGAATACCAGATTTTAAAATGAAAAATCTAGTGCATTTTTCAAATGTGCCACAAAATAAACAATGGAACTAGCATCTAGCAATCCACCATGTCACTGTTTGTTTCATGTCATTATCAAGTTCATACGATGATTTTAATGAAAATTAAATCTGGGGGCCAGCGCTGTGACAAAGTAGGCTAAGCCTCCGCCTGTGGTGCCGGCATTCCATGCTAGCACCGGTTCATGTCCCAACTGTTTCTCTTCCAATCCAGCTCTCTGCTTATGGGCCTGGGAAAGCAGTGGAAGATGGCCCAAGTACTTGGGCCCCTGTACCCATGTGAAAGATCTGGAAAGAGCTTTGGCTCCTGTATTTGGATTGGCCCAGCTCCAGCCTTTGCAGCCATTTGGAGAGCGAACCATCAGATGGATGACTTTTCTCTCTGTTTCTCACTCTATCTCTATAACTCTACTCCTTAAATAAATAAATATTTTTTAAAAATTAAATCTGAAAGTCAAGTGGTTTTCTAGTCTTCTTCCTGAATACTGTGGGGACATGGATGTGAGCAAGGGATAGACTATAGAACAAGGGGGTAAATAAGCCTAAGGGAATAAAGAACTTAAAATACTGCAGCAAAAACAGAAGTTTGGCCATTGTTCTAGTAAATGAGAGGAGTCAAGGTCTTTGAAGACAAGCATCATATAAATCAAAAGACCCAAATGGACTTGTAACAACCATGAAAACCAAAATCTGTTTTGTTTTGTTTTGTTTTTTTTCTTAAATTCTTCCATGGTCATTGACATTAGCAAGCAAAAACTAACAAGTCAAATTCATACACAAAAATACCTGCTTGTGTTATTTTGACATCTTAACTTTTTTTACAGATACAAAAAAAGAGGAAGAAAATGAGACATTAGTAAGATACTTGCCCAATATTTCTAAACCACCTTTCTCAAACCCATAAAGTAGAAAACGATTAAAGCTTGAGTAGCTAAGTACATCTCTGCATCACATTTTGCTCTGCTTGCAACATATTGCTATAGAATGGATCCCTCTTTCCAAGCATGATGCCCTAATACACAAATGGGAGAGGACTTGGTAGCTTCACACAAGACAGTAATTCAAGAGATTTTAGCTTCTGTAGAGTTCAGTGATTTTTAACTAGCCTGGACCAAGTCCACTCTATCTGCAATCCAGAACAATGCTAGCTTTCTGTTGCCAAGAAGAAAATGTTCTGTATTATTAAATTATAGCTATATGCTGTAAAAGCAAACCTTGTATGTATAGAGAGGGAAAAGAATTTAAATAGAGAGAAAAATTTAGGTGCAGATAGTCATCGTAAAAGGAACATGAGATATTTGGGTAACTAAAATACTGCCCAGAGCCATAGGTTCAGTCACCATTTTGGCCAGGGTTATTATGACTGAGACCTCTCTTAACATAGAGATTTGGACCCTCCCTATGGAGAAGCTAGACATTCAACAAAGATGGAAAAATGTGTTATAACAACATCGTTTAAAATTTAACAAATTACAACCTATTTATGTGAAATCATCTTGGAAGTTCTCTGAAACTAGGTGCAATATAAATTAATTGAGTGCCTACATCAATATGTTAACATTTCATTTGGACTCTGTTACCTTATGACATCATTTCACATATTATAAGACTGTGAAATACAATTATAAACTTTTAAGGCAAGTCTTGAATACCTCGAACCCATGAACTAGTCCTTTCTTTCCCGACACTGTGAAAGCAGGGTATTTACTGTTAAATTACACTGAGTGTACCAAGATGATCCGCAATTTGTAGAAAAGTAGTGCCCTTGACACTCTTGACAAAACGTGGGATGAAGGAAAAGATGGGGGCCACCGAGCTTCTAGTAACTGCTAAAAGAAGTCAGAGGAAGCTTTCTTCATCAGTGATCCAAGCTCACAACCTCAGGAAGCCTTGGTAGACATCACTTCCCAATGCTCATTCAGCTGATGGCTCATGCAAGCTTCCCCTCCATCGCGTCCTCACCTTCTGTTCAGTGTCCCCTTCTCCCAAGAGTTACAACCATTACATTAGTCCCTAGGGACTCACATGCGGCACCCAGAGTGGCCTCCCAGGAGACCCAGGCTTGGTCCTACTGAAGGTCTCAGCAGAAAATTTCTTTGCTTCTTTCTCTTCATAGCAATGAGGGCTCTAAACGTGCAGGCTGAGTATAGACTTGACAACTCTTGTCTTGTTTTATCAAGAGGCAATGTACCACAATAAACTGCTACCTTTAATGAGGGTGGGGAGGTGAGGCAATGGAAAAAGGATTAATTGTGTATTGGAATTACCACTGAGTTAAGTTTTTGATCCCTGAAAAAATTAATTTTGACCTGCACTTGCCAATAACAAATTGAGACAATGGGCAAGACATGTAAGCTCTTTGCCATATTTCTGTAAATATAGTGAAATAGTTGCACTGGCAGTCCACAAACACTTATGTTTGCTGTTTTCTGAAATAATGTTTCTGAGAGTGTGTCAAGCAAAAAGATATTGAATGACTAGAGCAAATTCATTAAAAAAAAATCACTGAATACTGGGGCAGAAAAGTGTAAGTGTTCCAATATCAAGCAGCAATCCTAATGTAGGCAAAGATGTCCACTCCTGCCTGGGCAATCTGAGAAGATGCGTGGACTAGTTTGCTTAGAAAGGTTGAACAAGAGTCTGTAGGGAGGGTACAGCAGCCTTGGCAGAGGAAAAAGCATACTGCACGGAAGACAGGAAGAAAAGGAACCTAAGCTTCTGATGTTGAGTAGCAGTTAAAGCCATGGCACAGAAAACAGGCTTTAAACAATGAACCATCAGGGCCCTTAAGCAAGTCAGATTACTGTTTCACAAAGTGTACTCAGGTAGGACAGAGGAAAGGAAGGATGGAGAGAGATGAGGGAATTATAAGATTTTTGCACACTTTCAGGTAAGAAATAGTATTTAGAGCCCAAATGGGGGTAATGGCAACTGAGAGGGGGAACAGAATTAAAGGGACCTTTCCAAGTGGACTATGAATATGTAGAGAGTGAGTGAAAAAGAAGGTCCCCGGAAAGGAATCATGAGGTACTTGATTCAAGTAGATTCTTCTGGATGCAAAACACAGTGAGGGGCAAGGGGGCAAGCCTGGTAGAAGAAAAGAAAATGACTTGAATCTGGGATATGTTAAACTTGAATTATCCATGAGACATGATACCAAAGACACCCAAAAAGTAGTTGGACATACAGGTCTTAATGAATCTACTTTAAATGTCACAGGAGGCTCTGAAAACACATAGACGACTAGAGGAAAAAATTTGATGAAGAAGAAGGAAGAAATCTCCACACACAACTAAAAGAAAATAGAAAGTTTCTCCGGGATTACCAGAAGAGATCATCATCAAAGCAAGAGGGGGCAGGAGGGCTTTAAGCAGAGCGTAATCAGCTAAATCAAAGAAACACGCAAGAATATGAAGCAGGAATGGAATGGAAAGGAAGGCTGGACCCAGCCAGTGGGGACAAAGCCCAGTTACAGGGGAAGTCGAGATGGAATCTCAGTGTCTTTCAAGTCATTTCATAAAAAAGAAAGATGAAACATTCGATTGAAGGCGTCTGACTGTGGAGCAAAAAGTGTGTTTTTTTTTTTTTAAAAAAAAGAAATGAATTATTAAGTAGGAGTCAACAGAAGGAAGGAGACATAAAAGGATGACCAGGAAGAGTAAGTGACAGGGAAAAATTGACTTCACAAAATGGTAACACCATGGAAAGCAAGTGGGAAAACATTTATACAGTGTTAATGCAAGGGTCTTCCAGATAAAGGCTCTAAAAATACATTTGTACTTTCTTATCCAATATTAAAACTACGTAATAAAATGTTATTCTACCTTTCCTTTGATGCTCAAAGGCTTACAGCAGAACTTATTATCTAAAAAGTTTTACTCCATCATGAGACTTGAAACATCTGCTTCTTTTGCCTCCTTTACAAAATCTAAGTCTACTCTTCAGCATGTTATCTTGCCCTGAACCTTTGCTAGGTCATTTCAGTGTTCAGAGAAGTGAAGTATAAAAGTTCAGCACATTTCTATTGAGTTCCACATCAAATGATTCTTCCTGTAGGAAGCCTTCTTTATATCGGCCCAGTTGGAAGAGAAAGGAGGATGAAAAATCTCCTCACTTTTATCAAGTATCTGCTGTGCGCCAGGCATGCTCTCCTACCAGCTCCTTGTAACTGATGTGGAGGCGACAGATGGCACTAAGTGTCTGTAGAGTTGGTTGCCTTGCTCAGTCACCTCATGGCCCCTGTGATCATTGCAAAAGATGGAATATTGATTCAGGGGGAAATTTTAATTCCAGAGTTCACACTCTTCCAACTCCACCACACTCCATACAGAGGTTGGGAATAGTATTTCAAAACTTTGAACTCCAAAGACACAAAGACACTGGAGTTGTAGTACTAAATAATATTTAGTCTTCATTTTATATATATAATAATGTATAATGTATTATATATATTATGCTGATTATATTTATGGACATAAAAGTTTGGAAAGGTTCAAGTGTAATTCCTTTTTCCAAAACCTTCCACAGCATCCAGCTTAGAGCCATGCACATAATAGATGCTCAATAAATATCTGTTGGCTGAAAAATCCACCTCCAGACAGCACTTTCTAAGTTCCTTATGGTCTTTGATGTGGAATGGTGCATTTTCCCAACTCCCCAAGGTACAAATGCCTGTATCTACTCCTAATTTTGAGCTGACTCAACCTATATCCCTAGTATCTGGAATATTTAATTCTGAATTCAGCAGCCAGTGGGCATTTAATATTATTAATTGCCTGACATGAGAGATAATTGGAGAAATAAGAAAAAAAAATCTCCTTCTCTCAGGAATTTCAGGATATTCCTAACTTGTCTCTTTTTTTCTAATTAAACATTACAAGTAACCAGGCTCATCCCACTGAAGAGGCTGGGCAAGGTGCCAACTGCTGTGTAGATCAACCTTTGAGGAGTAGGTTGTATACAAGTACTCAAATGTAGCCCATAAAAAAAGAAGCAGAGGGTTATACGCCCTTCTGGCTTTTCAGTAGTAATTTGTGAACAAAACATTTCCTTCATTCTCTTCCTTGATTCTGAATGCTATCCTAAGTTTGAAATTTAAGAAATTTATTGAATATTATGTCTCCAAACAAGTAAGAGAATAAAGAAGAATGCTTCTGAAACCAAATCTGTAAAGAAATTTTAGTACAGATTTTCACAGACCTCATTCTTAAATTACATAAAAGCTTTATCTATGATGTCAGGTCTTAACCACTGTTAACCAATCCTTTTAGTGTCTTTCTATTTATACTTTTATGAATAGAAAGCCTGTTTAAAAATCTATTGCATATTGTCTAATAGCAACATTTAAATTATTTCTGAGTATCATTAAATTGTATACTTCCCCCTGATTAAAGACATCTTGATCCTGATGTACAGTATAAATGATGAAATAAGAAGGAGTAGATATGGACTTGTTATTACCAACTAAACAGAGTAGGGTATGATTTTTTTAAATCAGAATAAATTCTCCCTTTCTTTTGATTATGAACACCATATTTTAAGATAAAACACAATCTTATATTGTTCATGAGGGCCTATACATGTGTATGTGCCTTCATATGAAAATAGTAAAAAATTTTATTATTTCAGTAATTTGTAGAGGATGATACAATTGTCCCAAATTTTAAGACACTAAGTGAAAAGTCAAGTAAATGTGGGCCCTCATGATCTCAACACATGACAGTGAATGCTACAGATACTGAATTAGTTTCTTTAGTAATTATTTAGTTGATTTTTAATAATTTCATGATAATCTTCCAGGATAACTGGTTCCAATTTCAGTATCTATAAAGCAAGGTTGGAGAAAGAGCAACCTCAAAATTTTTATGACTTAAGTGTGCAAGACAAGCATGTTGCTATGGTTAATAGAGAGTACTTGTTTAATTTATTTAATTATTTATGTAGTTCCATCCTTGTTTTAGTGAGAAAATATGTGGCTTATTCAAAGTATAAACCAAATTAATGTTCTTAGTGGTTCCAAGAGGTTTATTCAGGCTACATGTAAAACTCAACACACAAAATAACACAAGCATTCTATAAAGTCTGCAAAAACAGAAAAGAAGAAAAAAAGGAGAGAAAAGAAACAGGAAAAGAAAAGTAGGAAGTTATGTCCATTCCATCCCAGATAAGAAAATTCTGGTCAATGATGGCAGAAATGCTTCAAAAATCTGTATTTCAAAATTTTCTAAGACTGCTTTTAATATTAACAGCCAAAGGACAGTTTTCCATAAAACTATGGCATTTCTGAACTCCAAAACAAAGTAGCAGATTGGAATTGACTTAGAAACCAAAACCATACTTCCAGATTGCCTTGTTCTCCTTGGATATCACCCATAGCACCATGAGGCAAGTGATTCAGATTGGAGTATCTAACAGAACAGAGCCCAGTAAATATGGGGACTCAAAATAATAAAACAAGTCAAAGCTAATTTCAAAACATTACAATCCAATCAATCATGCACTTCCTAAAAGTAGCAGTGGGGTTTTTAATTATTGGAAATAAAATTAGACCTAAATCCCTAGATTAATATTTTACCCCTGTTTGGTTCCTAGTAGTTGTTTCCTATAATTGAGAGTTCTACTGCTTAGAAGGGATCGACTTGGTAGTCAAAAAGAAGTAACTGAATACAAACATCTACCTTCTGACTCTGTCATAATCAAAAGAATATACATCATTAAAAATTGAAGTAGCCCAGCGGTTCTTGGCCAAAATAACAATGCTACCTCCTTGGGTTCTGTCTAACTTTTAGAGCACTTTATCTCTGAGAAGACTATGGTGCCCATTTCCACCAAGTAACAAAGAATAAAAACAAAATATTCAGCAACAAATCGGAGGATACTTCAAAAAGTTCATGAATAGTAGAATTAAAAGATAAGTTTAATGGGGGCAGGTGTTGAGGGCAGCAGGCTGAGAAGCCATTTGGGATGCCCACATACCTTAGTGTAGTGCTGATTCAATCCTGGCTACTCTGCTTCCCATCCTGCTCCATGCTAATGAGCCTGAGAAGCAGCAGATGATGGCTCAAGTATTTGAGTACCTATTGCCCACTTCGGAGAGCAGGATGGAGTTGCTGGCTCCTAGCTTCCGCCTGGTCCAGTCCAGGCTTTTATGTTCATTTGGGGAGTGAAACAGCAGATGGAAGATTGATCTGTCTCTTTCTGACATTGCCTTTCAAATAAATAAATAAATCTCAACTTTGGAGATTTCACATTTCAGCCAAGGCCAGAATACAGAGACGAAAGATCAATTATACTCCAAAATACCAAAGATGCTTGTACTTATTAAAGGAGCTTGTAACAGTGGGTATAGTTTATCCCAATTGACTACAAAACTAAACCTTTAATAAATTCTGTTTTTTCACATTTAAAATGAGAAAACAACCTATATTCCTAGGGGCTTGATTTATTACAACACATTACATGACCAGGTCATATTTTCATCAAAAATTCTTTAATAAGATCTATGGTAAGTCTATAGCAGAATTTGCTAATAAGCTGTATTGTACCATATGGTCTCCCTGATCTGTGGTAACTAATAGAGTACCTAAAAAGTAATCTATAGAAGTGAAATTGACACTTTGAGATGTGCTGATTTTGAACAGCTCTTGTCTCAACTCTTGAGGAAGAGTTTTTTTTTTTTTTTCTTTTAGGTTTTTTTGTTTTTGTTTTTGTTTTTTACTACCTCTTGAACTCTTTACCTAGTTTAGCGCTAATCTTATGAGTTTAAAGCTAATTGAAAATAGATCTTTGTAAAAAAATAAGAATGGGAATAGGAGAGGGAGAAGGAAGAAGGCTGAGTGCAAGTGAGAGGGAGGGAGGTTAGAGTGGATAGAATCACTATGTTCCTAAATTTGTATATATCAAATACATGAAGTTTGTATACCTTAAATAAAAGGCTTCTAGGTAATAAATAATTAAATACATAAATAAGAAAGTAGAAAGATAAAAAATAAGCTCTATTGTTAGATCCATAATGACATATAAAAATTTTCACTATATCCCATTTAATTTTGTACAATGGGTATTTTATTATATTCTAGCTCTAAAAGTTGATTTTCAATGTACTGTATACAAAAACAATTTTCAAGTAATCACAAAATATATCTACCTGTAACATCTCAGTTTTAATACACAGTTCTCAAAAAGGTTTTATTTGCAAGGAAAATTCAAAAGAGACAAATTAGAATATTCTACCTTGATTGTTTCTGTCTGCCACATTATATGCAAACAAACAAACAAAAAGAGATGCTACAGTGTAGCAAAAGCTTCTAGAAAATCATCGAAAAATTCAATCCTGATGGTCTGGGACTATTCAAAGATTATTTATTCAGTTAAAATACAGAATAGTTTTGTGTGAGCATTATTCCTTCTATACATGTTCAGAAACGCATTTCAAACAATAACTACTTTATTAATTTCAAATCAAGCTATCATTCAACCGCAAGAACACATCTTTTGCTTAGTCTGACTTATAATACTTATCAACTCCTTTCCTGCTAAAGGCTTTTTCCTCCCAGTTTTTGTAAGACAAGTAAAAAGTCTTTTGGAAAATATCTACATGAAATCCTCCTTCGGCTATGATGCAACACAGAGAATATTAGTCAACTAAAAAGAAGAAATGTCTCTATAATGGTAAGAGGCACTGTAGACTAATGAAATATTCACAATTTCAGAAAATTTCTAAGAAGACATATTCTATTCCAAATAGTCTCCCTTTGGGGAAAGATAACTGAAAGAATTCTAATTTCATATCCACACAAAAAATAAAATAATAAGTTTAACTACAAATTACACTTAAAATCATTCATTTAATGTGTTACTTTTAATGTGTTACTCTAAGTTTATAGAAGTATTAAATGATTTGTGAGGAAAAGCAAGAAAAACAAAGTTGGTATACATTTTAAAATCTGTAAATAGAACTTTTTTTTGAAAATACAATTTTGGATAAAACATAATAAGCTAATATGTTCTTAGAAAAAAACTTTTTTAAAGTGGAAGTAAAGAACAAACTAAGGGCATGATTCAGATAAAAATATATTGTTTTGAGTTTACATTTTCACTTACATGAGGTGTCTTCACAATGTTCATAAAAATGATTACTATGAAAACACAGATTCCAAAAGTTTTTGTACCCAAATAAACTCTCTTTTAATTTCATTTTTCCACAAATTTTCTGGAGCACCTTCATAAATATACTTGCTGTGTCATTCTAACATCACTTTAAGAAAAGTTGGTCTGACATGTTTTCTTGCAATTTTATGTTTCTTCAGATATTTTGATCTTACATTGCCTAAGCATTATGTCAAAGGAGATTAAAAAATTAAGGACCTAAAACTGAGTCCATGTAAGAAAATTTTTATGTGTTACTTTTTATAGGCTTTTTTGTTTTATTTGCAATGGAAAAGCAGATGAGATTATTTGGGGTAGTGTAGCACATGTGTGACTGTTTTGGGGCTTTTTTATGTGTGTGTTTTGCTTTTGTCAGTTTATTCTTGGAGTATTCTTTCACCAAAGTCACAGTTATAATTAAAATTCTTGTAATAACTAAAAACTAGAAATTCTTCCTTGTACTAGTTTTATATTATTTTCTCATGAGAACAAAACACTGCTCCTAAATCAAAAACAAAATGCTGTATGTTCAGATTTTGGAGCAACAATACTATCAAGACAGCCAAGTTATTAAAGCCCATTTTCAGATCTGGAACAACTTCTGAAAATAAAGAGAGCATTTGGCATACCTTATACTAAAGAAAAAGTGCAATTTTCATTATTTCCTGATTCTGGAGATCCAATAAAAACCTTATGGAATAAAAACTCTTGCAAAAATCCTTCAGTGAAAACATAACCAACAGCCACCCCACTTTTAAAGTAATGAACGTTGATAAACTATAATAAGAGTATGGAAATTTTTACTTTTTCTTCGAAGCTTAACAGAAAAGATCAAAAGGTATTTTTGGCGTTTCAAACAGTGATGACTAAAAGATACACCTAAAAGATACACATATAAAACATGTACGTTAATTTTTAAAGAAACAGCAACAGAAATTAAAACATTGATGAATAGGTAAATACTGATGACGCCAATATAGAAGTATTTGCCACTGCAAAGGGCCTAAACACAATCACATCTTGTCCCAATCATACCTGCCTGCCAGAACAAAATAGGCAGCTGACCAATTACGGGGCGTGTATCTATACAGTGGAGCCTTTGTTCTCCAACAATGTCAGATTGCAAACGTCCTGGAACACATATTTACCTGGAGGATTCTTGGCAGGATCATTGTGGCTTGGACTTCCTGATTGTCCAGAATCTGTAAAGAAATCACAGAAAATGTTTTCTTTTTAATTTGGTTGAAACAATTTCACAATCCTCAGAAGGACTTTAAAAATGTTTAAGATACAACAGTGAAGTTGAGTGTTTCAATAAAGTATATTTTCCCGAGCCTTTCAATCGCAGTATTTTATTCATCAAACTAGATGGATGTCTATAACATATTTTTATGTCAGAAGGAAAAAAAAAAGAAAAACAAGTATTGCTCTATCACATTTTGAGCTAAGAGCAAGACATTTCTGAAGCAAAAGGTCTGGCTACAAATCCAGTAAAGATGGTTGGAAGGTTAGGCAAATATCAAGGCCTATCAGTAGTAGTATGAAATAATGCAGATATATTCCCTTCAAAAATGCAATCAGAGTGTAATTAAACAAGCTTTTAAAAACCCAAAGATAGTTTTTTATTCAATGAGTAAAATACACAGGAAAGAAAGCCCACTATTCCAGGATTTCACATGCATGTACACATCCCCACTCCAATAATCCCCAACCTCCTGGATCCTGGCCCAGATTTGACTACATCCCATAATAGCAATCGATTTGCAAGCACCAAGAAAAAGCATAAATTACAAGGTAGAAACCAACATGGCTTTGTGGAGAGCAAATTGTTGGATCAATTTAATTTTCATCTGTGATAGATGGACAGACTCTTCAGATAAGGAGCAAGAAAAGAATATAGTATACATGAATTTCCTATGCCACATTATTCCTCATTGATGCTACAGAAACAAATGTGGAAGATACATGAGCACAACTGTTAGCCAACATGCCTCTCCTGACAAAGCCGACACCGTTGTATTTTGCTCACTCCCCCATGTCCCCTCTGCGTGTATCTGTCATTTGCCCCATATTATTACACGTTTTCTTGTACGTTGCTTTGTCATCTTCTTTTACTGGTTCTAGCATTTAAATTTTGTCTCCCCAACTAAATTGCAAGCTCCTACACGGAGGCAGAGAGACACACTTCTTTTGTGTCTTCCTCAGTGTGCCATTTGTGGCTGCGAATGCACTAGGCACGCAGTAAATGCCAGACGAACGGATGGCTCAGATTCAACAGACTTCCTCTCTTGCTAGAAAAGGCAATTTTGGACTTGAGAGTGACTTTCAATGAAATTTGATAGGTGGAGCACAGATGACACTCTGTCATGGACTGCCATGGACTGCTCAGAACCTGACCATGACACTGAAGCCAAGCATAGGACTGAGTCTTGGTAATGCATAAAAATTATATGCCGGCTTTCTCATCAGGTTTATTCTGTTCTTCCAGGTAAGTGATTAACATACTGCAATTACTGCTTCTACCATTAAATGCAAGAACATCCTGTTAGTTTCTTCCTGCATATAACTTGGTTATTTATTTCTGCCCTTTGCCTCATGCCTGCTAGCTTAGATTTAACATTGAGATTAGAATTTTACCATTGCCACCCCATTCTTGTGCCTTTTTCTTTTTGTTCTAGAACAGATTTCATGAAATCTTAAAGAAGTTCAAGGCTTTCCACATATCCTCCAACTTCTTCCTAGCTTCCCAAAATGAAAGTAAACTGGAAATCTACCCTTGCAGTCTGGATTCTGCCTTGAGTCCCCTGCAAGTCAATGAGAGCTGAGAGCTGGGTATTCTCTCAGCTCTCGTGAACTCTTCTATTACTTTTTCTGAAATCAAGGCAAGACGTACTCAGTGCCTTATAGGATGTATGTTCCCCTTCTACATTCCTATAAGAAATGATACAACACTGGCTACTCTCAAGGCCAGAATATGACACAAAAATGATAAATTGTATTATTTTGCTACAAGCCTTAGCTATTTCTACTTTGAGCTCTCTGACAAATGTCTCTCACAGTCAATACCACATTCCAATTTAATTTCTTAAGAGATTCTGTCATGATGAGGGGTTCTACTTATGCCTCACACACCCACTGACCATACCATCCCTACTGTTTATTTTTCCCTTTAAAGCTACCTTACATTTATGAAGGTTTAGACATGTATCCTCCAAGGTAGTGAATTCCACCTTCGTGATGACTCAATATGAGGCTACCTAATGCTCTCAACTGGAGACAAGTTGCAGAAGTAGCTTCATTTCAGGAGTTGTAGACTCTCTACATAAGCATTGGCATATTTAGTGATATTACCTTCAAAACAGCACCATGATATTCTTTCCCATTATCTGTTCCTAAACTTGGGTCCAAAAGAGTAAAGAATGAAAGCCTCTCTTATTCCTTAAAAAGTACTCAGAGCAATGACATCCCCTGTTCCAGCATCTTACTGCAGAAACCCTATTTTTTTCTACTGTAAATTACTTTCTTTTCCCACTTCCAACAATATCTTCAGCTGAAACAATATACTTATAAAACAAAACAAAAAACCCACAAGCATTTCAGGGAAAGTTGAAGTGGACCCTAAATTTGAGTCACACATTTGCTTTTCTGTAACAATTCCACTTTCTAAAATGATCTGGTGTTTACTGGCACTCAGTGACAAGCTTACACACCCCAAAGCCTGTGCCCCCTCATGAAAATAGTATATTCTGCCTCCTCAAAACTCTTTTGCAGGCAAGCAACAGAACATTTACTTTGCAGGCTGTAAATCCTAACACTATAATCTACTCTTAACTCCTATGTCACCTTATATCGGTCACTTAATTCCAACTGCTGGAAAAGGAAGTAACCAGGGAGTTGCAATTGGCAGAGAAACCAAAAATGAACTGTTATTGTGGTTGACTTCAGAGAAGGAATTATTCAGACCACATCTAAACCCTTCCAATTCACCACCTAGGTCAAATTACTCTATACTCAAAAGTTTTATTGAACCACTTCCATCACTGTGCTCCACAGTTGCCTCTCCCTACCCTATGTATGTATTTAATATGTTACAGTGAATCCTGGCTCTCGCTCACTAGTGGCAACATCTCCTGCAAAGTTACTTAATTCTTAACAGCCACAGTGTCTTGATTTTGAAAACTGCAATAGTCCTATCTACTTCATAGAATCACGGCACAGATTATACTATATGAAGTCTGAAAGCACTGGGTCAGACAAACCCTCCACTATCAATGATACTAAGCATAGACTCACATCCAAAACTGATTAACATTTTTAATGGACTAACACTCAAGAAGAGAGAAAAGGGACATGATGAATTCTGTCCATCCCAGTGCAAATACCTAAAACTGTCTGTGGTAGATCTACTGAACTGGGGGACTGCTGTGTGCCCACCTAAGAATTCCTAAATAAATACTTTGGGGAGGAAAGCATAGATGCTTCAAGGCTCTCAGGAGCTGGCCATGCTTAGAAGTCAGTAGAGGTAAACTACATTCTAGGAGACCAAAGCCTCTAGCGATAAAGCTAATAATAGTGGTTGTGAGATGCGGAGCACACTAGGTCTCATGTCTGGAGAGACTCTGATGTGGTGGAAAAAAAGAGAGGTGAATGATCTTGAAGGTGGCAGACCAAACCCAGTACTCCCCACTGCCTCTGCTCTTCATATTTGCTTCTTTAATCTCAATCAATATTGCCTATATTTCTGTGCTTTTCTTCTTCTGAACTGACTGGAGATACTGGTGCATGGAAAGAGATTTTAGATTGCATACTAAAGAAAATCTCCTATTCCCCAAACTTCAGTTATTAAAAGTATGAATTAAATATACAAGGGTACTTCAACACGTCTGTGGAGAACAGAGTTAATAGATAAATTTATCTTTGTGCAAACATTTTTGAAGTCCATACATCTAACAGGTCTTCATGGGAAATGCATATTATTAAAAAATCGTGCACAAATTTCAAAATTTTTACACCCAAACTTATCTTTTGATTACATTTCACCTGAACTCTCTGAAATACATTCATACACTGATTCTTCTAGGAAGAAAAGATAATTAAAAAGCCATTTCTAAATTACTACTTTTTAACTCAATCAGTTCATTTTTTCCCAGAATAAAGATTCTCCTGAAATAAGAAAGGTTCTCATCCCTGCATGAACCATACCAACTTCTCTTTATCCTTTTTCTTCATTCCTTTTAAAAAAGCAGTCAATCTTATGGCTCTTCTAGTATCTAAACCTTCCTAATGGAATGCCCAAGTCTCTCAAGTGACTCCATTTTATGAAAGATCCTGATACTTAAGTGATCTAAATGGTGCATCCAAAGTATCATGGCAACTATTAAAACTTTGTTCTCCATACGGGTCACCTGTTTGGACACACTACTTCTCAGGTATATGATGCAATGCTAAGATCATGGAAAGCCAAATGATCTTTTAGTAGATTAAATGCTTCTGGGAACTTTGCCTTCCTCTAACTTCCCTCCTCCTTCCCATCATTTACCAGTGCTTTCAAAGTATTTTTCAGAATTTTAAAAACCTTTTTTAAAACTTATTCTAAGTAAGAAAAAAGTATTATTGCCTTAAATTCTATACATAAATGGGTACATTAAAGAGAGGCTGATTTTAAGTCAAATTTCATTTAGAGTCTCTCTGCTAAATAAAAGGAATTTCTATGTTTTATGGATAACTGGGTAGAAGTCCAAGAAAATGCTTGTTCAAAATATATTATAATAAATAAATAATCACCAGTTAAATATTTGTTTCTGAGCACTAACTTTCTGGAGTGATAAATGGCAACTCTCAGAGGTGAGTAGATCATCAAAATTGTGAAAGTTTATTTGAAGATCATTTATGTAAGTGCCAATTAACTGCAAATCAACAAGGTTTATGAAGCATCTTCTATATTCCAAATGCTTTGTGATGTGTGAAACACGTAGGTACCCTATAATGCAAACTAAATTTCTTTTTAATTTATAATTGATGTATAGTTTATATTAATGATGTTTAAAATAGTTTTTTGGGGGGCCAGTACTATGCATAGCTGGTAAAGACATAGTCTGTGGTGCCAGCATTCCATATGGGTGCCATTTCAAGTCCTGGCTGCTCCACTTCTGATCAAGCTCCCTGTTAATGGCCTGGTAAAGGCAGCAGACGATGGCCCAAGTGCTTGGGTCCCTGCACCCACTGTGGGAAATCTGGAAGAAGCTCCTGGCTCCTGGCTGTGGAACTGGCCCAGCCCTGGCCATTGTAGCCATTTGGGGAGTGAGCCAGCTGATAGAAGATTGATATTTCTCTCTTTCTCTCTCTCTCTCACTCTCATTTTGCCTTTCAAACACATAAATCAATCTTTCTTTAAAATAACTTTTTAAAAAATATTATATATTCTGTGCCTTCTAGAAGTTCAGAGGATGTCCTAAACAGTCAGAAGTATACAGACAAATAATACAACTGTGATAGTCGCTATAAATGAAAGAACAACTGATTCTTCTTAGGAAGGGGAGGCATGGGCATGTCATAAAAGACAGCAGGTGGAGAAGAACCTAGGGACAGGGTCTTAAAAAATAACCTGACCTCCAGCTTTCTAGTACATATTTCACTCTGCAACCAAGGTGATCTTTATAAAACTCAAAACTGAGGCAATACCCAAAACCTTTACACGTACAAATACAGAGAGGGAAAAAAAAATTAAGCCAAAAAATTTACTGTGCCCTTCAAGGCACTGTGTTCTGGCCTCTACAAACACCTAGGCCACACTTTAGAACTCTGGATCCCGTATGTCACCCACATTTGATGCCTCAACGTCTTTGTACAGAACAGTCCACCCATCTTCCTGCAGCCCTCCAGGCTCAGGCTGTCCCTTTTAGACTCTGACCACTACAATGGGAGAGAAGTTGCCCTATTTTAGCCTTATGGCCCTCATTTGGTTAAGTCAAATTAACAGAAATAAAAATTTATGTGAAATTTACAAAGAAGGAAGGCTAAGCATGCCACTCTTATGTGAAAGCATACATTAGAAGTCAGATAACCTTTTGTGGTCAAGAAAGGGGACAGATATACAATCCCCAATCCAATGTAGGACTCCCTCCTGCCTCCCTATTTCCTGAAGGAAAATGGGAGTATGGTAGACAACAGGTACAACAGTTGCTTGGTGGGAGCCCAGGATGCAGGTTCCTAGTTTGCAGGGAGTGGGCCACACAACTTACAATGATCTTTTATTTTTATTTTTTATTTTTTTGACAGGCAGAGTGGACAGTGAGAGAGAGAGACAGAGAGAAAGGTCTTCCTTTTGCCGTTGGTTCACCCTCCAATGGCCGCCATGGCTGGCACGCTGCAGCCGGAGCACCGAGCTGATCCGAAGGCAGGAGCCAGGTACTTCTCCTGGTCTCCCATGGGGTGCAGGGCCCAAGCACTTGGGCCATCCTCCACTGCACTCCCGGGCCACAGCAGAGAGCTGGCCTGGAAGAGGGGCAATCGGGACAGAATCCAGCGCCCCGACCAGGACTAGAACCCTGTGTGCCGGCGCTGCAAGGCAGAGGATTAGCCTATTGAGCCCCGGCGCAGGCCCACAATGATCTTTCTCTTCTAGGTTAGTGATCTTTCTTTCTACTCCTAATTGAAACTTATTCCAGGAACTCATTTTATTCTCTGACACCCTGGCTTGAGTATCCACAGAAAAATCAAATTTGAGAAGCCTAATTTTAATTTCTGGTCATTTTGGTACAAACAAGAACTGAAGGAGGTAAACTAACAGGCCCCCGCTGGCTCTAAAAGTCTATGATTCTACAACAATATAGCTTTTATATCAAAGGATATCAGAAGAGTAAATGAAACCCGTACCGTAACCTGTTAACCTACAGATAGCCTCTTGCTAGAACTAAAATTAGTCATCATGTGATAAAAGGTCCCTTTGTCATATTCCTTTGCCTTAAGCAGGTGAAGAAACAGCCCATTGTCAGTGAAAGAACACCATGAGATTATTTTGTTAAAGACTTAGAACAGACTCCTTCTTTCTCTCTAAAACATTACTAATTAAACGTACTAAAATCATTTGTTTTTACAAATTAAATATATAGTATGCTAGAATCACTTAAGAAAGAGAACGTCAAGATGCAAGACACAAAGCCTGGAGGAAAGGGATACAAATGCACACATTTTATACTAGGAAAACAAAAAGCTAAGAAAAAATGTCTATATTTTTAAAGGAGAAAACTGCTCTCCTAGAATAAAGCCTCCCTCTCTCTTCCCCTCCCTCTGCTCAAAGTGCTGGCAGTTTACTGTCTGCCGTGACTGATCTCCCTGGGGCTTAGAGTGAGTTGGCTTTACATAATCACAATTCCTATTACATAATTTGCCATTTCTCTTTTCCATCACACTTAAGACGGTGCGCAACTCTGATTCTAATGCAGGACTACTTTTTTCAATTGGGGGGACACAAAATGATAATTTACAATATTCTTTTTTCCCTCTATTAAATATTTATTAAAATGACACAAAGAAAGAACATGGGAACACTAAGTCCTTTGCTAGTCTCTCATAAGCCTGTAAATCTGTGGGAAAATACGCCTGGAGGGGAGAAGAGGAGAGGTCCTGTGGGTCTACTCTCCTATCTTCCTGTCTCCCTCTCTGCTTCCATCTCTCCATTTTTGTCTCTGTCTCTTCTCAACAGGACATTATATTACTTGGAGTTCACTTCATTGCAAAACGTGGTTAACAAGCTTGACATGGAAAATCTTCTCTATCACTTTGTTAATGGTGTCCTTGACCAATTTGTGCTGAATACATACCCATTCCCTTAAACCCAGTTCTAAGCAAGAAGAGAAATCAAACTTGAGTATTTTTAGCAGAACCAAAATAATATTTGAAAGCCATGGCATTCTGCAAATTTTCAGTCATGCCTTTTAATCTAGACTATTTCCCCTCTTTAGTACCTCCTTTCTATTGCTAATGTATGTTTGAATTAGCAAAACTCATGGTTTTAAAAAAGGTTGCTATGTTGAGGGTAGAATAATCTAATTAACCAAAGAAAAATATAGAATTAAGACAGCAGATATGTAATGGAGTCTATTTCTTAGCCCTCCACATTCCACTTGTTCTATTATTAAATTTTCTTTTAAAAAGTCACTTTTCTGCTGAACAGGGAGATTAGATTAGGTTCAAAGCATAACATCCCATGGATTAAAATAAGGATTTGTTTGGACTCAAACACTGAAATTTGTCCACAGGGAATTACCTGAAAAGCAGACAAGTGAAATTTAAGGGGAGAAAGATCACAGAACACATGTGAGAGCAAATCAAACCTGTCCACAACGGGGACCACTACTGCCCAGTACAACGACCCTTGCACAAAAAGTGCTAACTCTACCAGCCTCTCTAAGCAGAGAGTCGCAGTACCTCATTAACTAGCACCCAAGCCTCCCACCAATGAAAGCTGGGATAATCGTATCTGACCTTTCTGCCCCAAGATTAAGTTCAATAACTCTCTACTGATCCAGGGATTCAGTGAACTAAAGGTCAGAAGCAGGATCACCTCAACTTCTTTTCAAAGCCTTTAACCTGTAGCATGCAAAGACACCGTACTGGTCATTGTCAAGATCGCTAACTTTCCACAGTGTGTTTCCAATTAAGTAAATAAAATGTAGTAATTAAATCAAGATTGCATAATATGTTTTTGATTTGTAATCTCATTTAAATTAATTAACTGACTCAATTCTTGTTTAGTTTTTAAACTGGTCTAGTTAGGGAAAGAGTCCCTGGGAGCAAATCCAGTTTTCTATCTTTAAAAACAAGGCAAAGCAATCTGGCATACTTTAAAAAAAAAAAAAACACTAAATGCACTAGCATAATATAAATACAGAGGCAAGAGTGTTAATGTAGAGGAGGGAGGAGTTTCATGGCATGATTTTGACTAAAAAAACTGTTCTTGCACAAGAGAGAAATAAACTAAAACATTATTTATTCAAAATATTTCTTTTCCAATTTTATGAAGATTGCATGTTTGTTGGAAGCAAAACATTTCCAGCTGTATTTTCTGAAGACAGTTGTAGGATTTATTGTTGAAGTTTCTGAAGAGAGTTGTAGGATTTATCATCTTTCACAAATGCTGCCCATATCTCACAATATTAGATGAACATGCCACTGCTTCCTTTAAGGAACAATTTGCCAGTGCAGTTTGCCACGTGAAAATAATGAAGTCCTCCCCAAAACCCAGCCAGATCCAGTAGGGAAAGATGAAATGAATGTTCTGTCTTTTCCACCTGGGAGACATTTGGGATTTCAGTTACACTATGTAATAATGCTTTCTTTTTTTCCCGTTGGAAATCAAGAAACCTGCATTTTATAGCAAGGTATGTAGTGCAAGGAGAACGTTGGTGAAATATGAAACTGGAAATGAAAAACAGAATGTCATCAGACTAAAGAACACATTCATGCAGGCAAATTGAAAAATCAATGCCGAATTTCAGTGTAAACCAAATGCTTGTTTATGATCCTATTAGTCTTAAATTTTCTCTTAAAAAGAAAGCATGGAGAAATAAAAGTTGTTTTACCCCCAAAGGCCTGAACAGTATTTGTTACACTACCCAGCACAATGACTTGCCCACCTGCTTCGTTTTGTCCTAGGGTCTTGATGCATTACTCTAAATCCTATACATTGCACACTCTTGTCCATGTGCCGCCCTTCTGTGCTATAGAGTTCCATATATTTTTTCCTCAAACTCAACATGATAGTATCTATGAGTTAAACCTGGACATAAGACTTTAATATTTGCCTGGCAATCTTTCTCATCGTAGAAAAGGACATGATCTCTCCCAAGTGTCTGCAGAATCATATCTCCTGGGTTCCCTTCTGCAACTGCCCTTCTCTTGTACTCTGATCCCAGGGAAACCAGAAGGAATCAGTTCTCACGTTGTCCAGTAAGTGCTTTCCAAAGGGATTAGAAATAAGAGAAAAAGGTAACCTCTTCCAACAGTGAAGATATAAGTATTTGTGAAGAAAGGCTATAACATTTCTTAAAATGTATTGTAAGGTTTTTTGTTTTTGCTTTTGTTTTTGTTTTTGACAGGCAGAGTGGACAGTGAGAGAGAGAGACAGAGAGAAAGGTCTTCCTTTTCCATTGGTTCACCCCTCAATGGCCACTGCGGCCGGCGCACCGCGCTGATCTGAAGCCAGGAGCCAGGTGCTTCTCTTGGTCTCCCATGCGGATGCAGGGCCCAAGGACTTGGGCCATCCTCCACTGCACTCCCGGGCCATAGCAGAGAGCTGGACAGGAAGAGGAGCAACCGGGACAGAATCAGCGCCCCAACCGGGACTAGAACCCAGTGTGCCTGCGCCGCAGGTGGAGGATTAGCCTATTGAGCCGTGGCACCGGCCAGGGTTTTATTTTTGTTTTTTTTTTCCTTAAGAAATTTCATTTATTTATTCAAAAGACAGAGTTACAGAAAGAGACAAAGGAGAGAAAGAGAGAGAGAGATTCCATCCACTGTTTACTCCCCAAATGGCCACAACTACCAGGGCTGGGCCAGACCAAAGCCAGGAGCCAGGGATTTCTTCCAGGTCTCCCATGTGGGTACAGGGGCTCAAGGACTTGGACCATCCTCTGCTGCTTTTCCAGGCACATTAGCAGGAAGCCGGATTGGAAGTGGAGCAGCCAGGACTCGAACCCAGCCCACATAGGATGCTGGCGTGGCAGATAGTAGCTTAACCTGCTACGTAACAGCACCAGCTGCTACTATAAGTTTTAATTGCTACTTCCTCCCCCAACTCCTCCAAAGTTCCCCACTTAGCAAATTCTCCCTTCTTTCCACTATGCACTGTATTTTGAAAACACAAGTAATCAAATGATTGGGTTAGTGTCAGCTCTCCTGCTAGATTTTATAATCCATGAGGTCAAGATACTTATTAGTCTTATTCATTGCCTGCATAACTCCTGGCACAGAGTAGATATTCAGTCAACATTTAATGAATAATAACTATTTTACAGTGATGGCTGGTAACACTTAAAACATTTCTCACCTTCCTCAAATTAAAAATAGATTGCAAGTAATACCAATCATAGATTTTAGTTGTTTGGTTATGATCTTATACATATTCCAGTTTTTAAGTATCTACAATCTCTTCACACATAAAATTTGGCAACTGAGTCAATGTCTAAAAAATTATGTTCTTATTTACTCAATGTCCATTTAAGGCACGTGTTCCCAACAAGAAAGTTTTTACTTGAACACAAGTCTTTCCATTAGCTAAGGAGACACTTTGCCAAATCATTAAAACTCATTATATGAGTTTAAAGAAAAGAAACTGGATGGGTTTTTTACATCTTAAAATATTTGTATGTGATTAATAACCAGTCCTTGTTTTATAATTAAACCATGGCTCTTAAGCCATTGGTGACATATTCATGTAGAAATAAATGTACATATTTAATTCAAAGGTGCATTACAAGTAACGGAATAATAGAATAAGACAACAAAGAGCATACTTCCTACCAGTGTAGATTTGTATATGGACATTCATTACTGCTTTAGTATATAAAAAAAAATTTATCATAATACTGGAGGAAAAAATGAGAAAAGTCGCTGGATGAAACGGGAAGTTTGCTGATGTGGTGGATAATGGTATTAAATGTCCTAGAAGTTCCTTGATAAGTGGTTCAAAGAACTTCTGTCCCCATATTTTCATGGCAAAAGCTAATTTACCAGGAATAAAACTATCTGAATAACACATCATTGAGCTAAAATATTTGAGAAGGGCTACAATAAGGAAACAAACAAGAAGATAGTAATTTCCTCTTAAAAATTAAAATTGCGTTTCAGAGGAAAGGAACTTAATTGTAGTGGTAAAATCAAAACTCAAAATAGCTAGTATCTCCTTTCCTTTTTTCTTAAGAGATGGCCAGTGTTTTTCTAATAAATGAATTAATATGTTTGAAGAAACTTTGAAAAGTTTACAATCTGACAGAAACATGGGGACTCATTTGTTACATGATACAGCATTCTTTCAAATGATCGTTTTAAGAAAAAGGCTTCAAATACAGGTCATTGTAACCATGAATCATAATGAGCCTTTGACAGAAACTCACCATGGAATCTACCACTCATGACCACAGTCCCTTGGGGAATGAGAAAAACAAAAGAATGCGAGGCATGTCTACTTGTTGTACCCATTTCAAAGAAGGGAACCAAGAGTATAATGGTGCCGAGCTGTGTTCCATGTGCTCAAAATTGCTCCCATTTTGTCATGTTACTCATTTTATCTTTAATACAGATTCAAATTGACTCCTTATGATTCAAAAATTCTCTAAGCTAAATCTAAAAAGTATATAAAAAAAAAAAAACAAGTTTCTGCATAATGTCCCATCCGTATGTCTTAACCCTGAATGGTATCAAACCTATGTAATCTTATACACCAAATGCCTTCCAGATGTGACACGATTTTAACACAGACCAACTTCAAGTTTTTTACTACAGACTCATCTCCCATGCTCATAAAGATTATCTTCACTGCACATAACATTACATATGGCTAATGTTCAATTTTCCAAATTGATTATTATGCTGCCATTTCAAAACTGACATTGCCTTCCAATCAAAAAACCAACTAAGCTGTATATCCAACCTCCAACAAAGTCACAAAAGAACCAAGAAACCACATCATTATTTCCGAGTTGCAGAGAGTATTTGCTTACAAAGACAGCTGACATTTTTCTTGTCCATTCCTGGTACCTCCAAAAGGTCGAGAAGGGGAGAGAGAGATCATTCATAATTCTTTGTCAAAGTTAATTGCTATAGGAACAATATGAGCCTTTCACCTGTTGGTTTGGGTTTTAAAGATTAACTCTAATTAGAGAAGATCAAATTATTTTTGACATTTGAAGCATGTTAAGATTTGAGAAGTAACCAACAAGATCATTCGTGAAGAATTTTCAAAAGCACCCAATGCTAATGCTACAATGGAGTCATAAACTAAATTTTCATGTAGGATAAAAAAATGTAGCAACTTGATGCCAGCAAGAAAAAGTCATGTGATATGGCTTTGGATGATATCATGCAGACTTAATGCCCCGCCAAATTAAGGCTTTGAATCTGACCTAAATTCCATTCCTCCACCTCATTCCCCAAATTAGAATTGCCAGGTAGTGGCAACTTGTCCGCAGACATCCCTCACTCTGTTCCTGTAAAATGTCTTTCCCAGCTCCGCCGGGCTAAGGTCCAACCAACAGAAGTCAAGGGTAGGAAACTGGACATTTGGAGGGAGAGTGGGAAGAGCAAAGAAAAGGAGGCATGTATTCCCTCCTTTAGACCTGCTTTTGTGAGTCATGCTTCCGTAAGACAGGCTCCTCCCTCCGTGGTCTACACTTCCCCGGGCACTCAAGGACCCTCCCCTTTACCTCTCCCGCCCTTTTTGCAGCAGTGGAGTTGCTGCTATTATGTGGCAGGTAATAGAGTTAAACAGTATTAGATAAAGTTACAATAATACCACTTAGAATATTAATAAATTTGAAATATTTGTAACCAGTCTCATTTTTAAAAGGTAAGAAAACACCGCCACTGTTCAACATTAAGAATGCAATCCTATATCCCAAAGTTTTTGGTAATCTCTGATAGTGATACAAAAACATAATCAGGTTTAAAAAATTAGATTTTCTTGTTCTTTTGTTTTTTAAAACATGTCACCCTCTGTTGAAATTCATTGTTTGTTAATTTTTAAAAATATCTTATTCATTTATTTTGAGAGGTA
Source organism: Lepus europaeus (assembly GCF_033115175.1). Lineage (NCBI taxonomy): Eukaryota > Metazoa > Chordata > Mammalia > Lagomorpha > Leporidae > Lepus > Lepus europaeus. The sequence goes on along the minus strand of NC_084838.1, from coordinate 60,942,105 downwards.
GAGTTATAGACAGAGAGAAAGGTCTTCCATCCACTGGTTCACTCCCCAAATGGCTGCAGTGGCCGGAGTTGGGCCGATCTGAAGCCAAGAGCCAGGAGCTTCTTCTGAGTCTCCCACATGGGTGCAGGAGCCCATGCACTTGGGCCATCTTCCACTGCTTTCTCAGGCCATAGCAGAGAGCTGGATCAGAAGTGGAACAGCAGGGACTTGAACCAGCGCCCATATGGGATGCTGGCGCCACAGGTGGAGGCTTTATCCCACCACACCAGAGTGCCAGCCCCTCTTGTTAACTTTTTAAAAATATTTATTTATTTGAAAGTCCGAGTTGCAGAGAAGGAGAACCAGGGGCAGAGAAAGAGAGAGAGAGAAAGCAAAAGAGAGATCTTCCATCCGCTGGTTCACTCCCCAAATGGCCAGAGCCAGGACCTTCATCCAGGTGTCCCATGTGGGTTCAGGGGTTCAAATACTTGGGCCATCTTCCACTGCTTTCCTAGGAATACTAGCAAGGAGCTAGATTGGAAGTGGAACAGCTGGGACACAAACTTGTGCACATATGAGATGCTAACACTGCGGGCAGAGGCTTAACCTTCTATGACACTCTGCCAGCCCCAAAAAACTTAGATTTTTCAGTGCTATGTTCTGAATATGCCTCTTCCAAGAGGCCTTCTGGTCACTGTATCCACTCATCCAGATTTGCTATTTCTTCTTTCATCTCAGAGTTGGTTGGTCTCTTCATACAACTTTTATAAAACCACATATGTCTGAGTTTCTCCTAAATATGTATTTTTCTACAAATATGACTGTTTATTGCTATTATAGAACATTTACATAACAAAAAACACTGAAATACTAATCAATTTTCTGAATAGCTAACACTGTCAAATAGAAATCATCAAAAGGCTACCATAAATATTCACAGATATACATCAATGTAAGAACAGTACAGATTTGAAAAGAGACATAATTTCAACATCACTGTTTTCTCTAGGAAATAGTTCATAAGACCTCACTTGACATCCTGCATTTTCACATAATAAAATTTAAAAATAAGAATAGACCAAACTATTTTCTCCAGGGCCAGCATTGTGACATAGCAGGTTAAGTCACCGCTTGCAACAACAGCATCCCATATGTGCACCAGTTTGTGTCCCAGCTGCTCCACTTCCAATCCAACTCCCTGCTAACATGCCTTGGAAAGCAGTGGAAGACGACCCAAGTCTTAGACCCCTGAATCCATGAGGGACACCTGGATGAAGGTCCAGCCCCCTGGCTTTGGTTTGGCCCCATCCTGGCTGTTGTGGCCAATTGGGGAATGAACCAGTGGATGGAAGATCTCTCTCTCTCTCTCTGTAACTATGACTTTCAAATAAATAATCTTAAGAAAAAAATGCTTGCAGAAAATGGAATTAAAATATAAATTTATTTTGAAAAATGATATTTCTCTTATCAGCATAGCATAATCTATTTTGCTTTGCTGGCATACTCTACAAATAGGAGATAACATGAAAATATTTATATCTGTGTGCATAGAGAAATATATGTATGCATATACTTTAAAATCACCCATGCACACAATATCAACATACTTGATGTTTGTAACCGTGCTAGGCAATAGTCTCACTAAAGGAAGGTGACATAATGGAAAACACAACATCAATTCATATGGTGCCACCTTTTTTTTTTTTTTAAAGATTTATTTTATTTATTCGAAAGGTAGAGTTACAGACAGTGAGAGGGAGAGACAGAGAGAAAAGTCTTCCTTCCATTGGTTCACTCCCCAAATGGCCGCAATGGCCAGAGCTGCACCGATCTGAAGCCAGGAGCCAGGAGCTTCTTCCTGGTCTCTCACGCGCGTGCAGGGGCTCAAGGACTTGGGCCATCTTCTACTGCTATCCCAGGCCACAGCAGAGAGCTGGATTGGAAGAGGAGCAGCCGGGACTAGAACCAGCGCCCATGTGGTATGCCGGCGTTGCAGGTGAAGGATTAACCTGTGCCACAGCGCTGGCCTCACTGCCACCTTTTTCTGATAGAACTTTAATGGGGTGACGTGGTACCTGGTGTGTACTCTCAGTTGGCAGTATCATACTATATTCCCATGTCCTTCTATTTCCTGTCAATTGTTTAGAACCTCACCTAGAGTTCTATTTTTATGTCTCTTTTTAAAATATCATCATCCAAGTTTGTGTTAGTTACCACTAAATATCACAGGGAGACAGAATCAACTTGTTCAGTAAGATGTTTGCTAGGGTGGGCTTGTGCTGCAGCAGCTAAGACACCCTGAGCCTCCATTCCATCTCTGAGTGGCTGGGCCCACGTTCCTGTCCTACTTCTGACAAACGTTCTGCCAGTGTGCATCCTGGGAAGCAGCAGGTGATGGCTCCAGTGTTGGGTCTCTGTCACTCACGTCAGAGAAACAGAGTTGCAGGCTGCTGGCTTTGGCGTAGCCAACCCTGACCATGGTGGTCATTTAGGGAATACACCAGCAGATGGGAGATACTCCCTCTCTTTCTCTCTCTCTTTGCCTTTCAAATAAATAAAAATACATAAAACTTAAAAGAAATGTAAACCTAAGCCTGAAGTCTATTTTATATTTTAGTCAATCTGTGTCATAAAAGGCAAAACTTGGAAATTTAATTTAAAACATATTTATTGAAAAAAGAAAATGGTTACAAGTCTAAATAAATGTAAGACGGCCATAATATAAGTCTTGCAATAATTTCATGTTTTTATGTTTTCCCACCCTTTCTTCCTTCCCCAAGAAGAATATTACAGTGAGACAGACAAGCTAAGAGACAGCCTCCACAAGATGACAGCGGACACAATGAACAGATATTACAAATCACAGGAATAATGCTGAGATCTGAAGATAAAAACAGCCCTTTCTCTGGTAATAGGCACAGGGAACCTAATGCCAGATACGAAAATGAATCTATATTTTACTCAGGTTTTTATAACACATGGATGTCTCAAAATTCTCACTTTCATTAAAAGCAACTGTCAAGAAAAAAGAAATTTAAAAATTATCCTAGTTTCCCAATATCCTCCACACATATACTCTGTGATTTAAGAACCTTGCTATAGGAACATATACCTCAGTTAGAGCCAAGATAAAACAAGAGAGATTGAATTGTGAACATTAAACAAAGCAGGTAACTGAAATTCTGACAGATGTAACTGACCTAGAAATAAGCTTTAAGAACGTGCTCCAAGAAACGGATTGCTAAAGCCAAGAGGAGCTAACCTCCACCTTCACAGACAACAGATCGGAGGGTTTCGTTGGAAGCCAGTTAGCACCAAGTGTCCATCCACTTACAAATGTCACAACACATACAACAACAACAAAAAAGAGAACACTGAAGGAGTTATAAGTGAATGATTATGTAAGTGTTGGAGGTGCACCACACTTCCCCAACCAAGCCCCTTGTGGTAAAGTTAGATCCTGGTGAGCTATCCCCAAGGCTTCTCCACAATGGATTGCACCTGACCTGGGAGAAAATCCCATTCTCCCAGGCCTTTGAAAGTCTGGGCAAAGTAGGCCAACAATGGCAAAGAGGGTCCCAGGGGATGTACTCTGGGGTGGCTCTTTGCTCAAGAACCACACTGAGACCATTAACTTACTTCCTCACCCCAGTCAAATGCTCAAAGACATAAAAGACGTTTGGGTACCACTGACTTGGGTGGAGTTTGAACCACAGGACAGCATCAAGATTGATGTTCCAGCTTCCATCACAAACCCACAGGGCTCTGCTGCTACCTATATGGCACAGCTTGTCTCTCTCCCGTGACACTCTTAAGAAATTTTACTTGGGGTCAGCGCTGTGGCTCATTTGGTTAATCCTCCGCCTGAGGCACCAGCATCCCATATGGGCACCGGGTTCTAGTTCCGGTTGCTCCTCTTCCAGTCCAGCTCTCTGCTGTGGCCCGGGAGGGCAGTGGAGGATGGCCCAAGTGCTCGGGCCCCTGCACCTGCATGGGAGACCAGGAAGAAGCACCTGGCTCCTGGCTTCAGATCAGCAAGGTGCTGGCCATTTAGGGAGTGAACCAACGGAAGGAAGACTTTTCTGTCTCTCCCTCTCACTGTTTAACTCTACCTGTCAAATAAATTTAAAAAAAACTTTTCATCTTGTGAACAAAATGCTCTACTTTTTTTTTTTTATCCAACTCTGTATTTAAGGAATACTTTAATAAAGTGAGAACGGGATAAAAATCCAACAAATTGTGCAGGGATGTGAAAAAGAAAAAAAATAATTCTAAAGAAAACAGTACATTCTGTGTTTTGCCTGAAAGTCTGAACTATAAATGACTTTTATTGTGCTGCTACTTCATTCTCCTTGATTTAAGTTGGTTTACTCAATGGCAATAGGAATGCATGCAGTCAGGCTTCCAAGACCCAACTTGCATACAGAAGTTCAGCCACCCTCATCTGGACTCCAAAGCCAATCTCATTTTAGGTTCCCATTCAAAGCAATCAGCATGTTTATTTAAAGTGATGACACTGGTCATTCTTCTCACCAAGCAGGAATCTGCTGTGGCACTGTGGTATGTCACACCAAGAAAACCAACCACAACCAGCAGAACAAAAGGCAGGGAAAGAATGGGCTGAGGGCCTCTGGAAGAAAAAAAGAAATGCGGAGCTTCAGAAAACGCCTTTTAAATTTTCCAACAATGATCAGAACTGGAATAAATTAGCTGATATAATTGAGTCACCTGGCTGAGCTTACCTCCTTAGTTCATTTGCACTGCTAATAATGCTCCTGAATGATGGTTATTTTCTTGTTATGTTCATTTGCTAAGATGTTCACATTAGCTGAACTTTATTTTCTGTTCTGTTTACCTGGATTAGTTTTCAGCTTAACATTCATTAAGCCTCAAGACACAACAAGAGGTGCAGTGATGATGAGATACAGTCTCAAGGCCATTAGTCCTCCCAGGAGACTGTCAGGGAGGATCAGTAGTAAATGGGAGGTAGCCTCATTTACTTGGGTTAAAGTAGAGAAACATGGACTCACCCTAGAAATTAGAAAGTCAAAAACAGTCAAAAACTTTTAACAGTCCTGTTGTATGTTTTGCCTAAATTCTCATATTTTTTTTCCACTCAAAGGCCAGGTCTAAGAAAAGTGGGGGACATTTCTGATTTCTCTGCCCCTTGTAGGTAGAACGGGCTTCTTGTTTGAAGGGGGTAATGCTGCCCTTCCCAATACTTGCCTTCACCAGCTCACTGGACCCTTGAGGAGCAACAGCCCTACATCAAATATCCTACCTTCAGCCACAAAACAAACAATAAGAATTGAGAACATCAGTTAATTGTGTCTATTCCCCAGAGAATGTACCCTAGAAGGCTCCTTGAAATCAGGTTGGAAGATAGTCGCAATTTTGCTCCCAATTCTTCTATTACCACTTAAAGAAAACAGTAGAGGTCCTAAATTCGTCACATCCACTTCTGAATAACACAGTCTACAAGTAAAACTTAAACAAAAATCAGACTACTTGGAAAAGTGTTTTGTTGGGAAGTTTATTTAATCAGAGTAACTGATCTCTGACTTCTTAATCTATTCAAAATCTGTGGTCAATCCTGTAATTTTTTGAAATCCAGAATCATAAATGTAATTTCTCATTAGTCCTTCAATAATGATCAGGATGACTGACAGTTTGGGTCCAGTCCATCAGGTAGACATAAAATTCATGTCTTCCATATTAGAGCAACCAAGTATCCACCACTAGGCCCTTCCGTACTTTCCATTCACACTAAGTGGTAACGACAGCAATACCTCCACAATTTCCAAAACACTTTCACCTCCATTAGTTTGCAATCCCAAACAGGCTGAGCTTTATTCTGCTTCTTTCCAATAGCCAAGAAAGAAGGCACCGTGGTAACTTGCAGGGTAACAGGAAACCCTGATTTTTCTTTGTAGTTCCCCCACTGACTTTCTCTGTGACCTCTGGGATGTCACCTAACCTCCCTCTCTGCCTCCCTCCTCTATCTCACATGAGCTATAATAAAACTTTTTTATTCCAGTCCACTGGGGCATTAGAACAAAGACTCTGATAGGATGTCTCTAACGCACTTTGATCTCTGTAGGGAAAGTTGCCATAAAAATAAAGACATTGTTGTTATTATTCTAATTGAGTTATTTGCAAATGGATCTTCTTGATGGAGCCCAGCCCTCAGACACAGAAAAGAAAATTCTGCCAGTTCTCTAGGGTACAATAGCCTCGTGGCAATTGCGCTCATAACCACATTTCCTTATTACTGTTATAAAAGACTCTGGTTCAAGGGGAGACAAAAAGGGAATTTAAGAAAAAATATGCTAGTTCTTTTGAATGGAAAATGCTGAAGTTGCAAATTTGGAACCCAAGGCTAGAGGTAAACTTTGATAGAACATATGTTCCAAGTTAGTGTAGTCTTTGTTCCTCATGTCAGAAAGTCAGAGGTGTCCCTGAGGCCGCAGCTTTTCAGCAAATTTTGGAAATAATGTAGAAAAAAAAAAGACAAAATTAAAAGGTAATGTGGGCCCAGCTCTACGAATGCGACAAAACAACCCAAAAAAGGTTAGTGACTGTTCCATTTTCACCACAAAGTATATCACAAGGTACAAAAAACACGAAGGGAAATTAAACTGAGCTTTAGAAGGAAAGCACTATGGACAATTTTAGGTGAAAATCCAAAAAAGAATATGGGGCTATGCTGAACTTCCCTTCAGTCTACAGACAAAATATACAGTTCCCCTGCATTACATACCCAGAGTTGTGAAAGTTAGAAGGTGGTTTAGTCTTAGTCACTTGAAGAATTCAAGGTGTTCAAAGAGAGTTTTTTAAGTTAAAGAATAAAACAGCTTTACATAATGAAATATTAGTCAGGTTCTCTTTGACAACAGACATCATTAGGCCTATCCCACTGCACATTTCCCAGGAGTATCCCATGCAAGAGTGGGCTTCAGGAAGAGAGTGCTCTAGTGTACAGCACACAGCCTATGACTGGCTTGGGTGTCAAGGAAAAAGGACAAATATTTTTTAAAAAATCTTAAAATTTAGGGCTTACATCAAGAATATTTCAATAAAATTTCTTGTACGATTAGTGTCTTCAAAATATTCAATCTTTTGAAAAATGCTGTTGTCACTGGTTTATACACAATCTTTAAATATTCAAATTAAGTACAGTCTCCAAAAGATCAACTGAAGGAGAGCCATGGGACAATTTGCTGAATCATGACAGTAAATATTATTTGCCTATTGACATTTCACAATCAGTGACGCATTTGGTCCAGAAAGTTCAGTGAGGATGAGAATCACTCAAGGTACTTGTCAAGAGTTCAGATTCGTGGACCTCACACCAAAGGTTATGATTTGCAGAGCAATGCTGGGGCAAGAAGGTGGCACTTTCTACTCAGACCTCAGGTTATCTCGGAGATGTTGTCCTCAGACCGTGTACAAGGGACTTGGCTGCTGGTACTTGCTCATAGAGATCACACTGGAAAGCAAGTAGCAGAACAGGACAATAGAATCCTAAAAAGCCAAACAGCAAAAATGCAGTCTTTAGGCCAAAACCAATCTCCGCTTTTCTCTCTCCCTGCCATGCAGTGCACCAGGAGTCAGCTTTAGCCAAAAATCACATGTGTGTAGTGAATCCTAAAAAGCAGCTAAATCCAAATCCACGTTCAGCCATTGTGAACTCTATCACACTTCACAGGGCTTTAAATAGAATTCTACTAGAAACATCAGACTCTGGCAGGCCAAGGGACTCTTTGGGTTCTGTGGCCTCATCCAAGTGAGCCAGAGTGACCCAGGTTCCACTCTGCAGATCCAGTTGTGCACTTTTCTCCAAGTCGAACACAGAAGGATTAAAAAGAAAACACAAATATTGGCATAGGTGACTTGAGGTTACTTGACCTTTCCGAAGGAAGATTTTTGGCCACGACATCCTGGCAGCTCCCTGGAAGGCAAGGCCAGGACACAAAGAGGAAGACAGGAAGCCGGGAGCTAGCCATGTGTCCTTGGCAGGCAGCAGTGCGGCAGGGTGAACCACCTCGTCCCTGCCAAACCAGAAACAGTGGGGAAAGCCCAGCTAATTGGCAAGTCACAGCCGGCTACAGTGCACATCCTCGGCTTTAAACGCCTGATAAAGCTAAATGGTATGCCAGACCCTAATCTACTTACACAGGATCCTCCTTTGCTTTCGGAAACTTAATTTGTCCCTGTGTGTTTCCTTGAGGAAGTGGTAAGGCAGCATCTGAGAATGGAAATGGCTGGAGAGATGTTTAAAAAAAAAGAAAAAGTAAAGATGTATTGGAGTCTTCATATGCCTATAGACATCTTGCTTTTGAAAGGAATACATATATATGTTTGTGATTTTAACTGACAAGCTTTCCACTGGCTCATTTATCTTCATTCAAAGCAAACTCTGAAGTCAATGTTGCGTATTTAATATGAACTTCAGTCCATTGGAAGGCTCCAAGCATCTTAAAAAAATATAGTTTTATAAGACTCTTAAAGATACCTACGGAAACACATAGAGGTATACCTGGTTTCCACTTAGCTCTTGTTTTCACTTACACATTACTGGGCTTAATTGTATTTGCCAATGCCATTCTGTATGAACTAGCATAATGTCACCACTTTCTGAGTCTTTTACTGCTAAAATGGGGACTCACACAGGGACAAGGGGAGCAGAGGGGATTGGACAAATAAATTGCTCTTCACTGCTGCTGTTAACAGGGTGAATCCAGGGACTTGGAGCCTGGAGCATAATTCTTCCCCAGGGGGAAGGTCGAGGGCTTGGTAAGAGCAATTAAAGGGGTGTGCTGGGCACATTTCCTTTTATTCTCTCTTAAATTGTTCATGCCTTCTCCAAAATTCCCATCAACATGTCAAAGTAGTTACTGCTTCTTTAAACACACTAGCCAATGGTAAAATGAGATGGAAAAGAAAATGCAAATTTCTCCACAGAAGTGGGAGAAAAGGGAGATTACAAATAAACATAATCCATTTCCTCTTAAAATCTATAGAATATTGACCCTTTAAGCAGCTTAGGACCCCAGTGTAACAGAATGTGTCTGGACAGTTACACAGAGGAGTAAAACACAAGCATAAGAATTCTCTGATCACAACGTTAAGAGTATTACTTAACACTCATGCCCAGTGCTAGCTATTGGGTTAGTGAGAGTTGGTTTGCTTTAACTCTAAACTTACTGTTTCTAGAAGCCACAACTTGCCTTGGCCTACCCAGATTCTACCCAATCCACACTGGACTCTTGATACTCCTAACATTTTATAACTATTTCCCTTTTTCTTCAGAGTACCACTCTTGTCTAGTCTAAGTCTCCCTTTTAGGGAACTTCTTTTCCATCTTGATGGCTCTCTCCTATTCATCTGTGTGACCCTTAAATGTTCAGAATCCCCAAGATAATCTGCCCAACTGGTTTACTTTCTCATCTTTTTTTATGATCCCCCTGAGCAAACTCTTCCAGTTCCATGTTCATAAATATTTCCCACTTCAGAGGACTGCAAATCTCTCTAGCCCTCTCGTTTTAACTGGAAAATCACTCCTAGTGTTGTTAGTGTACAACCTCTGCACACTCTCACTCCATCTCCACCCCAAACCTTATCTCTATTAATGGTAGCCACATAAACTCACTTTACCAAACTGAAAACATACACATTCTAGAAACCCTACTCCCTAAAGCCTCACATTCAGCTATTGATCCAGACTCTACCTATTGAGTCAGTTCCCTCATCTTGCTCCCAACCACTGTTAAATCCATACTGTGCTTTCACACCCCTTACCTGACAGTAGTCTCAACCCCCTAAAGTCATTATGGTTCATTCTTTATACCACAAACAGATTCTGCATAGCCACCTAATAATCATAACACTTCATTCCCTAAAACACTCCGATGCCTGCTTTCTGCCTAAGCACAATCAGCAATCTCCTTAGGACAGCATTCTGTGCTCTTCGGAATTTAGCCCCAGCCTCACCTCATCTCTCACTTCAGCAATCAGACAAACCACCATTTACCCCTTCTCACACCTACACTCAACTTCCCAACACCTAAGCTCTATGTACTTCTTGAAATTTCTAAAACACACTGTGCAACTGCAAGTCTCAGTGCCTTTGCTCATATGATTTCTATTCCTGGCTCATCCTTTCTTCCATGCTACACAAACTTCTAATTCACTTTCCCTGATTTTTGTCCATGGTCACATCCTTCCTGGACCTTAGATTGCTCACCTCAAAGAGACCCCTCAGGGTCCACACCCCCTTGCTCATAGCTCCTCCTTAACACTATATCTACATTACAGTTGATCATTCATATATTTCTTCCCTCCAAGATTGTGACCTACCGTACCCCAACTTACACTGCATAATTTGGGAAGTCTACTTAAACTTCATAAGCCATGTTGTCTTTCATATACTTTCCATGAAGAAATTTAGACAAAAAGCTTCCATTCACCAAAGAAAGACAAAACAATCTAAAAGAAATGGTCACAAAGCTACCAGCTTACATAGGTAATTAACGTCAAATATTCTGATTCTAATGTGTACTTATAACACTTCTTGCATGTTGTTTATTTAATTTTTTAAAAAGGGAAGGAGACTGAAAGAGGTAGTGATTCTCTGTCAACTCTGGAATTCTGCCTGAGAAAGAGAGTTCTAAGAGAGAGTTTGTTCCTGCCTTCAAGCAGCTCAGTTTAATCTGAACTATGCTGACTTCCAACCACTTCCTAATAGGTAAAATAGCCTCTGTTTAAAATTCATCCATAAGCCAAATCCACACTTAGTACATTTTGAAAATAAAATTAACAGCTTTTACAGGCACACAGACACACAAAGAAAGCATTAGGACAAAGTTTTTTGTTTGTTTAATTTTTGGTTTTAAAGACTACAACATCTGAGACAATAAAAGTCTCAGACTTACAAGTGTGTTGTTGAGCTATGATAAGCAGAATATGTAGTGACCACATGATGGCAAAACAGTTACAGCAGCATACAATAATGAGACTATAAAATGAGACCACAGATGTAAAATTCTCTGACCTCTACATCTTTCGAGACAGCTCTTCTGACTAGCTTGGGAGCTGCAGAATCAAATACCATTTCAAACTGAAAACAGCATTGTGGTCACATCCTGTTACAGAACCATGAGGGAGCCACACTAAATGCATAATTCTAAAGGAGCCCTGAAGAAAAGGGTGGTGAGAACAGGTTTTCAGTGACTAAAATCTAACTTTTAAAAATCATAGGCCGGTGCCGCGGCTCAATAGGCTAATCCTCCGCCTGTGGCTCTGGCACACCGGGTTCTAGTCCCGGTCGGGGCACTGGATTCTGTCCCAGTTGCCCCTCTTCCAGGCCAGCTCTCTGCTGTGGCCAGGGAGTGCAGTGGAGGATGGCCCAAGTCCTTGGGCCCTGCACCCCATGGGAGACCAGGAGAAGCACCTGGCTCCTTCGGATCAGCTCGGTGCCTGGCCGCAGCGGCCATTGGAGGGTGAACCAACGGCAAAGGAAGACCTTTCTGTCTCTCTCTCTCACTGTCCACTCTGCCTGTCAAAAAAAAAAAAATCATAAGCAAGGCAAAGTTTTTAAATGGAAAGACATGAAAAGGAGTTGAAAATCTTTTTGTCTTTCGAAAAAACTCTATGTATGGGACTTATATGGCTTTTTCTAATGTATTTGAGAAATGTACAAGCTAAACTATGCAAAGAGATATCACGGACTGTGATATCATATTCCTTATTTTCAAAATCCTCTTTATAATGTCAATGAAAACCAAATTTAGCTTTAAAACTCCATGACCTCTACATTTTTTAGGTTAGCTGAAAAGGCTCTATTGACTAGCTTTGTGAGCTGAATGCTACTTTAGATAGAAAATTATTTCTTTCACTCCATACGAATAATTATCATGACGATCACACAATTATTATAATTATATCTGTAAGAACTGTTATTGGGAATTTATCTCTGAAATAATCTCATGCATTGCAGGGGACATTTAACTTTTTTAATGATCACCAACACAAGTGTCTTTTTGTAGCTGTACAAGTGATTTTACCTCATTCTATTAATATCCTCTTGCATGCTTTGGAAGCCAAAGGAGCCAGCCCCCACATTTTTTCCCTAAAGCAATTGTTTCAGTGAAGCCAGGCCGATGGCATTTTTTTTTTTTTTTTTTTTTGAAAGAGAGAAAGCTACCCTTCCCCTTCACGGCAACCTAACATCCACAATGCACTTTCCTAAATGGATGGAAATCCCCCCCCAAAAAAGCCCCTCAAATCTGTGTTTCATAAACTGTACTCTAAGAGAAGTAGCAATAAACTTTATTACAGACCTAAAGTATCTGCATAAACCCGGTTAATTGAAAAGTGGGTGGAGAAGGCTGCCAAATTAAATGTTTACATTAGCACAGCTGTATTGTAAAAACATTCTGCCCCCTGCGCTTTGTAATTATAAGATATTTCTGGACTGTGTATCTCTACAAAGTTTATCTCCACTGCCAAGAGTGTCTTGGCACGGAGCGGCTGCAGTGTTGGCAGCCAGGAGCTCTCTGTGCGGGCAGGATCTAAAATGGCTGCCAAGCGGCCTCCTGAAATGTCGCCGGCCGGGCCGCCTCGCCAAGGCAAAGGCCAGCGCTGCTCCCCGGGCCGGGTCTCAAGTCGGCCTCAACCGAAGCCAGATCGTGCATTTCTCTCATAAGTAAGAGTTGGTACCATAACCTTTTTTTGTTTAAGCTGATTGAAAAACTAAAAAAGCAATATTGGGACTCTGCAGGCTAAAAAATGGTGAGGAGGGGTCTGTAGGGAGCTTGGCTCACCTCAACATTTAAATCACACACGTGCCCACCGTGCTTTCTGCTCCTTCAAGAAACTTGTGTAATTTTCCAGAGAAAGGTAAAATCAAAAGCCTCCTGACCACACTAAAACTTACAGAAAACATGAACAAAGCCAACATATTCCCATTTGCAATGACATAATTTGACAAGGACTTATTTTGTGTCAAAGCATATGTACATGCACAATGAATACCAAAAATTGATCTGCTTCCTTTGCATCCTTTAAAAGGCTCTGCTTTTCTTACGTGATCAAAATAACACTAACAAAACAAAACAAAACCTGTTTCTGCCCTTCTGTGATAAACACCTTGAACATCAAAGAATTAATACTGTCCATGGCGCAAAACTCAGCTAAATGAGAAAATTGAGATCAAATCCACAACCTCTGCAGGTTCCAAGGGCTGACAAAAAGGCTGACAAAAAGAAAGGAAGGAAGAAGAGAGAGAGGGAGGGAGGAAAAGGGGGACTAGTGGAACTCAAGATATATTAAAAACCCTTGAAAAACATACAAAAGGAAAATGTTTCCCGGGTACACCTAGATCCCACAAGATATATATTCTCTGACCTTTTACTCTCTATCAAATGCAAATCCCAGCTAAAATGGTAGGTGCCCAGCTGCTAAATACCATATAACGAGGTCAGTGGCTTTTTCGATTCAGGGTGCTTCACGGGTGTAAGCTCAGATTGTGCATCACATTAGGCCTGGTGTGCTACCCTGGAATCATCACTGGCAGTGACTACTGTTCGCTAATTCTCAGCTTCAACTGAATCCAACATTCTTGCTTCTGCTAAGAGATAATTCGGAGCTGAAAGATGAATTCCACAATGCTGACAGAGTCGGGTGGCATGCACTGCCTTCACGGTGCTCATTCACCAAGTGCCCAGTCTTTCTAATTTTAATTATGTGTCCAAATACTTGGCCTAACCACACCAATCATTTCTACTTCATTTTTTAAACCCCATCCAAAAAAGTAGAAGAAAGCCCAATGTTTCCTTAGTAGTATACTTTGAATACTGTCCATTTTCCAGTATTCACCTGGAAAAAATACACAGATGTGTATGTACGCACACCCATGCATGCACACATACTCTTTCCCTGGACCTTTTTATAACAGAATAATTTCTCACCATTATTATGATTCTGCATAAAAGATATGTAGGGACTTTTAGTCTTTGTTTAATTAGTTATCAGAACGGTCAAAGTCACATAGCTATATAACAATGGGCTACTCTTAACAGACTGGTGAATATTAATTGCTATGCTAAAAAAACATTCTAGTTCACTGATAACTTACTCTTAAAAGTTCAGTGAGGGACCGGCACTATGGCATAGTGGGTAAAGCCACTGCCTACAGTGCCAGCATTCCAAATGGGCACAAGTTTGAGTCCTGGTTGCTCCACTTCTGATACAGCTCTCTGCAATAGCCTGGGAAAGCAATGGAAGATGGACCAAGTTCTTGGGCCCCCACACCCATGTGGGAGACCTGGAAGAAGCTCCTGGCTCCCGGCTTTAGATTGGCCCACCTCCAGCCGTTGCAACCATTTGGAGAGTTAAGCAGCGGATGGAAGACTTCTCTCTCTCTCTCTCCTTCTCTCTCTCTCTCTCTCCTTCTCTCTCTCTCTTTCTCTCTCTCTCTCTCTCTGTAACTCTGCTTTTCAAATAAAATAAATAAATCTTAAAAAAAAGTTAAATTTTCTTTTTTTTCATAACATTTTATGGTTCAATTCTACTAACTTTTTACCTTTGTCTTCCTTGCACATCCTCAAATTCTGAAGAACATAGAAATTTGACAAATAGTAAAGAACTCCTAGGCTATTATACACAGCTATGGGATTAAGACAACATGCTTCACAAAAAAAAAAATCTAAGAGTTTCAGATCTTACTTATTTCTTGTTTTGGTCATTTTGTGTATATACTGTCAATTTGTATTTGCAACTAGAATACATGTTTCTGGAAGTAATATATTTTATGCCTCATTATGTGTGTAAGACAGTGCAACATATTTAAAATTGATACCAATACCTGAAAAGACACTAGTGAGGATAACTAGCAGTTACTTATGTAAAGACCCAATGCTCTATATACAATGAATGTGATGAGCATGCTAGCTTATTCTCTTGATCATCAAACACCTTGTAGACGAGCAGTAATAAAGTAACAGTAAGGTTAACAGTCACTGAGTACTTGTTTGCATGTCCAACACTGCTCTTGACACCATATGAAGATTTCATCCCTGTAATAAATTAGAGGGCGGTGGTATTATTGTCCCCATTTTCAGATGAGAAAATTTGTCTAAGGCTGAAATAATAACTGAAAAAGCCAAGAACTAAACCTAAACCAATCTGACTCCAGAGTCCAACATAAATAGCTGTCTTCCCAAATTAAAGGTGTCACTATTATTTTAAAAATAAATAAATAAATAAATAAATGAAGGCCAGGTAGAGGTTTCACCTCTACAATCACAGGGCCCTTGGTCAATTTTCATAATTTTTGACATAATTACATTGCCATTTTCCTAGTGGAAGCCTCCCTTAAGCAGTAAGGGGAAGCTGATTGTGGTGAGTTGACGTTGTGGTTTGGGTAATGTACACAAATTGGGAGGAGGATGAGACCAGAAAAACCCTGTTTGCCCATAGCATGCCACAAATTGAGGACTGTGTCAGTGCACTCCACTGGCAGGCAGAGGGCCAGCTAAGCATGACCGGCTCATGGCAGTGATCACGCGTAGACACCAGATACCATTGTCAAACCCACTACCCTCTCCACTCCCCCACAAACCTTCTAATCTCCCACCGAAGTCCTGAAACTTCACCGCATGATCAAGGAATTCCCCCTCCAAGCCACATCTCTCAAATGACAGTCTGATTTGCCCCAAGTACCATGTGAATGTTACTACAGTCGTAGTTGGGACTAAATTGAGAATCAAGGGTGGATCCTTTTTCTACAGAGACGATGTGGTTACAAGAAGAGCCAATTTCCATTTTCACCTGAAAGATTCACCAAAGTGGCTTTCATCACTTTCTCATACAAGTAAGTGAGATTTATGAAAAGAATGTGTGAGGTCAAAATACTTCTGCACCCCATTTTAGTTGGCTAATTACAACACAGAGCACAGCACTATCAAATTCACAAGACTAAGTCCCTCAGGGTGATAACACAAGCGGCATTGAAAACCACAGTTGAGGGGGTCGCTGCCATGGCATAGCGAGTAAAGCCACTACCTGCAGTACCAGCATCCCATATGGGTGCCACCGGCTCAAGACCTGGCTGCTCAACTTCCAATCCAGCTCTCTGCTATGGCCTGGGAAAGCAGTAGAAGATGGCCCAAGTCCTTGGGCCCCTGCACCCACATGGGAGACTTGGAGGAAGCTCCTGGATCCTGGCTTTGTATCAGCCCAGCTCCAGCCACTGGGGATACTTGGGGAGTGAATCAGGATGGAAGACCTCTCTCTCTCTCTCTCTCTCTCTCTGCCTCTGCCTCTCTGTAGCTCTGCCTTTCAAATAAATAAACAAATCTTAAAAAAAAAACTGGAATGGAAAGATTATTCCCATTCCCTCAAAAGTCATCTTAAAATTAACTTTCAACTATTTTTTCTCATATTTTAATGACTTCAAGTTGGGTCATTTGTTAAAACTGAAGGTTAAGATGAATTCCAATTCAACTCCACAACAAAGCAATACAATGTGTTAACAAGAAATGAAGAGAATAAACCAGTATGTGCTAAATTTAGTGGTTATTAAGTTCTTCACTTCAAGTAGCACCCATTCCAATATCGGGGTTAAATTATCTCCAAGAAAAAAAATTACACTTATTTCTAAATTAACTCAAGAAAATTGAATTTTCTCATTCCTAATATAGGCAAAACTATAGATTAGTCTATGCCTCAGAAATGTTATAAATTAAGGTCAAATTCATAAAATTTAAACTTTTACTTTACTACTTTGGAAGTGTAATGTATTCATTCTCTTTGCACGTCCAGTTTCAAGAGCTTTTTTTCCCCTTTAATGACTTCATTAAGGAAAAGTACTTCACAAGACAAAATTTTCCCATCCCAATGGCTACAATATGAAAATAATTTTGTAAAACAAATGCCCTGGAAGTTTTCTTCATCTTTAGATATCTAAGATTATTTTCATAAAATCAAGACCATTTGACAATGGTTGGAAAGTGCCTATCATTCTACTGGAGGGACACAAAACGTACTCCAAAAGATGCAAAACTTGTCATGCTTTCTCAAATAGCTAACACATTAAATCCACTTAGACCCCCTGATTCACTCAGTCGATTATGTCACTGAGTTTACAATATGATACTACGCACCATTTATGCCCTTATTCCTTCCTTGCAACACCCTTTCTTTGAGGGGGAAGGAAAAAAGTCAGATGCAAAAGAACAATGTAATTGCACAAAATAAAAATGAAATGTTTTCTAATTGTTCTGTTTCAGAACAGAATAGGAACATGGACTGTTTTTTAAATGCTAGCTATTCATTATCACATTCGCACACAATCACCAACAAAAAGTTATGTTGCCTCTGTCTTATGAATAGCCAATATGTCGCAGGCTAACTCTGTTTACATATAGAGTGAGAAAAAATTGTGGGTTATAACAAGGTTCCTGACATGGAGATTTAAAAATATATATATATGCACTTTTGCACTTCCTTATGTTCTTCTCATCGTTGAATAATTAATTATTCATTTCAAACACTAAGCTGGTTCGTCCTTAAACAAAGTCCATATTTCTGTTGTACTGGAATAGGCTCACAGTTGATCAGCAAATGCAATGATGAGCACTGACAAAGACTCAGCATTTATTAGAAGGCAATTGCTAGAGAATGTGGCTTTAATTGTGCATACATATTTTTATTCATTAAGATGAATAACCAATAAAATCCCACACTATGGTGTCCCAGCCTCATAACACATTAATAAAGTTTCTTAAAGGTTTTGGCAGGGGGCCAGCACAGTCCATTAACTCTTTGCAAGTTGTAAAAAGAAGCAAAGTCATTTCGGTCTGTTTTGTGGTTATGAATGAAACAGCAGGCAGCCTGTATGGAAACGTCACTTTGGATATGGTATTGGTAATGGATGCTTTGCTGCTCACTCAGAACAGCGTGGGGAGAAGTTAATGCATCCTACCGCAACCCCAGCCCTGATGCACTGCAAAGCTAATTTAGTTAAAAGTGGAGGGGAAAGAGCAGAGGACTCCAAGTTCAGAAGATCTGTTTATTTTGCTAATAGGCTGTCACACTGTATCTGGGCAAACTTGCCCACTGTGAAACCCAAAATTATAGAATATATTTTAAGTGACTAAGACTGCTTTTCTCTGATTACTCTTTTTTCCTAATAAAACCTGGTTGTTTGGGTATCTACTTGGTGAAGGCTGGACTATTTACAGAGGCCTTTTCTTTAACCCAGGAAGTCTACCTTTTCCTCTTTTGTTTTACACACTTGAAATAAGTCATATAAATAACTACAACAATTGGTAGCTATGTGTGTGTCTCTGACTTTGCCTAACAATCTGAATTGAAGTGCTATACTCTTCCCAATGCTTTACAATGCCATCTGTTCTTATTTTTCATGACACTACAAACATTTTCCTTTGGAAAAAGGATTTAGTATTTTGCTTCCTTTTCAGAATGAAAACTGGAAAACTTGAATGAAACTAAATATACAAAGAGGCATCCAAGTTGTACAAGTACTCAGTGTAGAGGGTATTTAAAATATGTTAACGGTTAAGATCTCTACACTTTGATCTGCTTCACTACAAAGAAAAACTTCATTTTTTAAGAAAAAAAGTTTTTTTAAATGTGTGATTTTTGTAATATTGAAATTAGAACTCAAAATGAGATCAAAGCCCTTGAGCTGGAGAATACCAAATATTCCGGTTGTTTTACAAACTGTTTTTTAAGAAAAATACACTAAAATGTAAGCACACATATGCACATGCACACACACACAAACAGAAAAACACAAAATGAGTCTCCTTTAATCCCCAACGAAATATGAATAGCATCATTAGTCAGTTACTTCTGGTTGTTAAAACCACAAATTGGCTGTAATGATCTGTCACTTCATATGAGGCCAAAAAATAAAATTCCAAGCACAAGAGATAATTACAATAAGTACAGTAGAAAACATCATTCATTATTTTAATTTTGTTTTGTTTAAAATTTTACTTGGAAAAAATAGGAAGAATATTTTTAACTTTCAAATGTAAATGTTCTTAACTAAGTACTAAAAAAAAGATCTTCCCATTCATTGAGTCAAAATTGCTGCATCTTCTGTACATAATATTGTCATAAGAATTAGAGTATTAATTATATACTATGTTCCCATCATATTAAGAGTTACTACCACCTGGAGAAGACCTGGGATAAAATATATTTCATTTAAAAACAAAACTGCCATTAGCTTGATACCCCCACAATACAGTATTTAGAAATATTTGTTCTGTGTACTTCATAGTGCTAATTTTCCAACCTGGGATTAAAACTAAATTGAATTAGCTACATACAAATACAACCTTGATTCACATATGAATGGCCCTGGGACATTTCTTTAAAGAAATGCATTTCCTTTCCTAAACAAACAGTATAAAAGTACATGGGAACATATACGATATGAAGGATCTATAGATTATACTGCTTAAGAAATAAGTAAAATAAAAAGAATTCTAGTGACTTAAAATGACACTACTGGGGTAGGTGTTGTGGTGCAGCAGGTTAAACCGTCACCTGAGACACCTACAGCCCAGACTAGAGTGCCGGTCCAAGTTCTAGCCCCTCTGCTTCCTTCCAGCTTCCTAATAATGCATCCTGGGAAGGTAGCAGGTGATGGCTGAAGTTCTTTGGTCCCTGACACCCACATGAGGACCTGGATTGAGGCCTAGGCTCCTGCCCTGGCTGGTGAGGGTATTTGGAGAATGAACCAGCAGATGAAAGCTATCTCTTTTGTCTCTGTCCCTGTGCGTTTTAAATAAGTAATTTTTCTAAATGACACTACTGTAAGGAGTAGTGAAAACAAAGAACGGATTTAACCACCTCATTATCCACTTTTAAAAAAATACATGCTACTCTAGTTACTCAAGGCAAGAACTGATCAACTGCAACTTGAATATAGTAGAAGGAATCCAGCAGTCAGGGTGAAGCAAGTCAAAGGAGCTGCTGCTTCGGGTAGTAGTCAAATGTCTATGCAATTACACCAGAGATCATCCTACAAATTGCATGGTAGTCCTGATGTCTTCCCACCTCCCATGCCTCCCCATACACCCCCAAGCCAGCAATCCTCTGGACTCCACAATGAAACCAGATTTGAACCATTTGGCATTGTCAGTAACAATTGGTTTGCAAATGAATATTCTAAGAAAGGGAACTATTCAGCATCAAGAAAGAACTGACATTTCAAAAATTAGAGCATTTGCAGGATGATCTCTTGACAAATTAAAATACTCATATCAAAATAATAATGTACCACTGTGCTCTATTGGTATCTGCAATTTAACTGGTATTAAATGAGATATAGCCTTAGTGCTAATGCAAATAAACTGCAAATAATGCAAATAAACTTATCAGGGAATAAGGACCACATCTTGAGGCAAGTGAACATTCCTTAATATTAATCATTTTAACACCAACAAGGCACAAATGAATAAGACCTTAACGGAACCTGGTATACAGCAATAAGGAGCACTCATGACCTGCTTAAATGGGCAAACCAAGACCCATATTAATCACCAGCATATTATCTCTAAATGATGAAAACAAGACTACTTCAATTCAAATGTTAAGGTTTGATGAGTCACATAAGCCACTCATTGACTTAATTTTACTTAGAAATGACTCATACACTTTTGTAGCTGTTTGGGAAGGTTATATAAATGATTGTATACTCACTCAATTCTTAAAGGACAAAATTAAAAATATTAAAGTACAATGCTTCACCTCACAATATATTGGTTAAATATCCATATTAAAATAAGAGTTAAGTGAGGCCAGCATTTTGGCACACTAGGTTACACCACAGCTTGCCACCAAGCATCCCAGATTGGAGAGCTGGTTAGAATACTGGCTTCTCTGCTTCAGATCCAGCTCCTTACTAATGTACTTGGGAAGACTTTGAATGATGGGCCAAGTATCCATGCCCCTGCCATCCACCAGGGAGGCCCAAACGGAGTTCCAGCCTCCTGGCTTTGGCCTGGCCCAGCCCAGGCTGTTGTGGCCATTTAGGCAGGGAACCAGAGAATGGAAAATCTCTCTCTCTCTCTCTCTGCCTTTAAAATAAATAGATAGATCTTTTAAAAATTCAAAAGAAGATAAAGTTATAAAGCAACGAACTAGGCAATATTCAATCTGAAATATAAGATTGAGAATTTCTTCTCAAAATTTTCCATAGTGCTTGAATGAGTTCCACTGAGTAATAATGTGAATGATTTAGGGAATCAACTCCAAAATTTATAGTTCTTCTGAGCAAATACATATTTTAAAAAGTCTAAACTTAGATTCACAGAATACATATTGAATAAATGTTGCCAGAGGATTTGGTTTATTTTTAAATTATATGATAAAAATTACATCATATTAATTATGCTTTACAACTTGAAAAACACTTTCACATAAGCCACCTTATCCTAATAACTTTGTTCTGTAAGTACTATTATTATTCCCATTTCATAGATAAGGAAATTAGGGATCCAAGAGATTAAATGTTTTACCCAAGGTCACAGCTCTAGTAAATTCACTGCTTAGAGAATAATTAGCTTAGGTTAAGATAACAGCTACTTCCTTCTTCCCCATTCCAGCCTCAGAGACACACAAATATAATATGCATCACATATGAAATGCAATGCAACCAAAATTATATAGCCATCATTTTCATGAATTACATTATTCACCTATTTCCATTTGTACCTTTGAAAGCACTATTTTTGAAAAGCAGTATAGCATATAATTACATCTTCCCTCTTAAAATGCTACGATAATCCTCTCATTGCTTGGGAAGTTTCTGTGGCGGAAAGACTGGGCATGGCAAGGAGACTAATGTCTTAATTACCATCCACCAAGTTGATCTTTGGGAAGTTACTTATTCACCTGGGCCCTCAGGCTGCTCATTAGACAAATAAGGGATTTATAATGAACATTTTCTAAGTCTTGTCCACCACCCATTCTCTACAACAGTGGCACTTGAGCTTTAATGGGCCTAAAAAAAAAAAAAAAAAAAAAAAAATCACCTGGTAATCTTGTTCCTACACAGTTCGAGGCCCATACTCAGAGATCTGACTTAATGGGTCAAGATATGACATTGCAAGAAGCTAGCAGGTGCTGCTGGCCCAGGAACTACACACTGGGAATCACTGTGACACAGTAACATGGAAGACACTTGAGCAAATGTACATCTGACCGTGCTACTTCTTGAGGCCTTCAATGGTCTCCCCATAGCCCTCAGCATAAAGCCTGACATGCTTAAAGAACAACAGCACAGGAGAATCCAGGTCTCCAACCACACTGCCTCTCAGGATCTCTACCAAGGCTGCCTGATCCCAGAAGCCTCTCCTGATGCCAGAAGCCACCGAAATGGGACCATGAAGCACCTCTTCTGTGCTCTGCTACGAAAGTATGGCTCCCTCTGCCTGAACCCTTCAAGGAACTCTGCACTGGTGCTACCCACACTAAAGGCAGTTTGCAAATGCACCCCTTTTCCCCATCCTTGACACTCGGGAAGAAGCGCTCCCTCACCTCATCCTGCATCCTTTCATTTAAAACCCTGATGGCATCTTCCATCCACGCATCACAAGCTACGTTTCCACTGTTGCCAGTGGAACCCTCTACCCGTCTTTCTTATTCCCCACCCCGCTTCTCTCAAGCAGGCCACAGCCAAGCCCTCAGTCAGTCCTCCTTCCTTAGGAAGCACAAAGAGAAGGGAAACCCAAAGACAGAAAGAACATGCGCTCAGTGGAGCCCACTCCTGCGTAACATACCACCTTCCCCTTCTGCACTAGCCCACCCCCCCCACCCCCAACGCAGGCAGGCCCTGGACACTCCCAAGAATCTGAAAACACACACAGGGCTATATCCATGGGTAGAACTGTGATCACATAGGCCTCCCACTCAGAAGAGCCCCCACCCCCACCGCCAGCTGGGCCTAATGCTCTGGTGCCACCATCCAGAAATTCTTCCCTGTTGAACAGAAGGCCCCACACATCACGCAGGTCTTCCTGCAGGCACAGGATGAGACTGGATCCATCTCAGGCCTCAGTAGGCTCCCATCTGACCTCACTTCCTCAACAGACAAACCCCACCGCCCCGGGAAATCAGACGGAAAGCTTTCCTCTAAACACTCGCCATACTTCCTTCTTTCAGAATTAAAAAATTATAATTACTGATTCTATCTTGCTTTCATATTGACTACTAGGACACTCTAGATCATATGACGCTTGCTTTTCTAGCAGGCAAAGTTTTTGGACATTCTACTTTATAAACTTTTACTCTTCCATTTTTTTTATTCTCTGCTTCCATTGCCATACTCCTGTCTGCCTCTTGCATTTGACATGTGTCCTTGTTTTACTGAACATGAACACCCTTCTGAGAGCTGCTTGTTCCACAATGCAGTACACACAGAAAGAAGGCACACACCATGAAGTCATCCTCCGTAATCTGAATTCACAAAGATTCTGCTAGCCGGCACCGCGGCTCACTAGGCTAATCCTCCGCCTTGCGGCGCCGGCACACCGGGTTCTAGTCCCGGTCGGGGCACCGATCCTGTCCCGGTTGCCCCTCTTCCAGGCCAGCTCTCTGCTGTGGCCAGGGAGTGCAGTGGAGGATGGCCATTGGAGGGTGAACCAACGGCAAAGGAAGACCTTTCTCTCTGTCTCTCTCTCTCACTGTCCACTCTGCCTGTCAAAAAAAGTAAAAAAAACAAAAAACAAAAAAACCAAAGATTCTGCTACATAAAGCAGTTACAGGCATGTATACACCTATGCTTGTACGTCCATTAAAAAAACATAGAAACAGAAGAAATTTACGCTTACGACCAAAACATAGAAGA
The DNA here is from genome assembly GCF_033115175.1 of Lepus europaeus. Classification (NCBI taxonomy): domain Eukaryota; kingdom Metazoa; phylum Chordata; class Mammalia; order Lagomorpha; family Leporidae; genus Lepus; species Lepus europaeus. The sequence goes on along the minus strand of NC_084838.1, from coordinate 60,918,236 downwards.
GAAATAGGGAGAAGAATTGCTTTTCATTTTTTTACTTAATCTCCAAAGACATCAACTTTCCCATCGCTCCTCCTAGATTGTCTAGCATAGATGCAACAGAAAAAAACAAAAGCCAGCATAAATACTTAGAATCATGAGTTTGAAAAATGTAATCTGTGCTATACATTTAGTAATGTTAAATGAAAAACAGTACATATTTTTTCAATTCTATTGGACACGGTAAAGTTCAAATTTAGTAAAAAATGACATTCAACATTAAGAAACAGCAGAGGTGGGCATTTTGGTGAAGCAGGATGCCCACATCCTATCTTAGAGTACCTTCTTAGAGTACCTGGTTAGTGTCTTGGCTACACCCCTTCCAAACCAGCTCACTGCCAATGTGCCCTAAAAGCAGAAGATGATGGCCCAAATCCTTGGGTCCCTGCCACACACAAAGTGAGATATCCAGATGGAGTTTCTGGCTTCTGGCTTCAGCCTAGCCTTACCCTGGCTGTTACGGCCATTTGGGTAGTGAACCAGCAAATGGAAAATCAACCTCTATCTCTCTATCTCTCTCTCTCTTCACTCTCTCTCTTTCCCTGTCACTCTGCTTTTCAAATAAATAATCTGACGGAGCCGGCGCCGTGGCACAGTGGTTTAATTCTCCGCCTGTGGTGCCGGCATCCCATATGAGTGCCGGTTCTAGTCTGGGCTGCTTCTCATCCAATACTGCTCTCTGCTGTGGCCTGGGAAAGCAGTAGAAGATGGCCCAAGTGCTTGGGCCCCTGCACATGTATGGGAGACTGGGAAGAAGCTCCTGGCTCCTGGCTTCAGATTGCCGAAGCTCCAGCCTTCACGGCCATTTGGAGAGTGAACTAATGGAAGAAAGACCTTTCTCTCTGTCTCTCCCTCTCACTGTCTGTAACTCTACCTCTCAAATAAATAAATAAAATCTTTAAAAAAATAAGTAATCTGTAAAAGTAAAAAAAAAAAAAAGTAACAGAGCCTTTGTCTTGTTAAGAAAAAATACAATTGGTACAATGGCAATGGCTACCTGAGAAACTAATTGTCACTGGTCAAGATTTTTTTTTTCCTAAAATAAATTTAAAAGAGTAACAAAATACTTAGGTAAACTTAAATTAATGAAAAATTAATGAAATTAATGATTATTTGCAAAGAAATAAACAAACAAGCTGGGTTTATCCCAGGGGGAAGGTACGTGCTAATGTGGTGGCATATACACTATTAGTTTATCAAGCCACCCTGTGGACCGCATAAGGTTCTTCAGAGGATAAAGCAGAAATAAAGGAAGCTCAGGTGTGAGAAAGGCCAGAGGTAGGATCCAAGTGGGCCCTGCCAAGATTCATCTGTATCCACAGGTAAGAATAAATTTCTTCATTCTGTGTGTGTGTGTATGCGTATGTGCGCACATGTACACAGAGAGGTAGTTGAAGAAAGGATTCATCCCTATAAGAAAGAGCAACCCTCATAAAAGAGAGAGAGAGTTACGCCGTATTCCTCAGAGGGCTCACATCACCACAGTCACAATCCCCATCAGGCCTACATAACAGTCACTTCAATTCTTTCATCTTCATTTGACAGGCAGGACTACGTTGAAGTTGCCAAACTGCTTTCAGAATCATGCTACAATAAAGAAAGTAAGTACACTTTCGCAGTAAAATATGCATCAGACAGACCCACAAATAAAAGGTATTTCATACACAGAGCACCCTGGCCTATGTACAGTACTTGGTGATTTACTTTGAATATCTTGAAAAACAAGAGCTATACTCACAATATGTCTTCTAAAGCACTGTTTTAACAGCATTAATAAATTATAAAAAAAAAAAAAGTATGGATAGTATCTACTAGGTAAGGCTTAATAAAATAAATTGAAAGATATATGAAAGACTTAAGTTCATAGCCACCAATGTCCATTTTGGTCAACATCCTGATGATACCCTAGGAAAGGACAATATTAATTTCCAAAGCTTGCAAACAGCAACTTTTTCCCAGGTTACATCTTTTATATATGTTATATTCAACTCACATTAATTTCTATTTAAAGTAGATAGAATCTAAATTAGATTGTCTTACAAATTACTTCTAGAGTAGGCATGACAACTAAAAGATAAGATATAAATTAACAAAAAAAGGGAGAGAACGATCCAACATGGGAAGCGGAATACACAGCAGACTCATAGAATGGCGGATGTCCTAAACAGCACTCTGGCCTCAGAATCAGCCCTTAAGGCATTCGGATCTGGCTGAAAAGCCCATGAGAGTATTTCAGGCATGGAAAGCCAAGACACTCTGGAAAAAAAAAAAAAAAAAAGACCTAAATGAAAGATCTCCGTGAGATCCCAGTGGAAAGAACAGGTCATCAAAGAAGGAGGTACCTTTCTCTGAAGGGAGGAGAGAACTTCACTTTGACTGTTACCTTGTCTAAATATAAGAGTTGGTGAACTCAAAAGGCTTCCATAGCTTTGGCAACTCATGACAAGAGCCTAGGGTGATTACTGATGCCATAAACAGGAGTGTCAATTTGTTAAGTCAACAACAGGAGTCACTGTGCACTTACTCCTCATGTAGGACCTCTGTCCTTAATGTGCTGTACATTATGATTTAATGCTATAACTAGTACTCAAACAGTATTTTTCACTTTGTGTTTCTATGTGGGTGCAAACTGTTGAAATCTTTACTAATATATACTAAACTGATCTTCTGTATATAAAGAGAATTGAAAATGAATCTTGATGTGAATGGAAGGGGAGAGGGAGCAGGAAAGGGGAGGGTTGTGGGTGGGAGGGAAGTTATGGGGGGGGGGGAAAGAAGCCATTGTAATCCATAAGCTGTACTTTGGAAATTTATATTCATTAAATAAAAGTTAAAAAAAAAATAAATTGTAAGAGTGAAAATTCAGGGATATATAGCAGACAGCCTTGAATCCAAGTTTGTAAATCTAATAAGGGAGATATTATCGATGGCTTTGGAACACAGAGCTGGGATCAAATAAATCTGGTGGTCATGTAAAAAAAAAAAATAATAATAATAATAATAATGAGGTGTGAGCTAAGAGGCAGCATTGGGAAACCAAAGCTGCTCCAAAGGAAGATAGCAAAGGAAAAGGCCAATTGTCTGGGAATTAGATACAAAAATGATCACCATGTTGAAGCCAAATATAAAATAAAATAAAAAATTTTTACACACTTAAGACTGTTTTGCTTCCATGGTACTTTCCAGAGCCTGGCTCCAAATAACAACCTCAAAACTGTGTTTCTGTTTTCAGTGCTTTTCTGAATTAAGTGTTTTTCCTCAAGCAGCACCTGATAAAACCCAGATTCCACCCACTGGCATTCTGGCCAAGCCAACGTGGCTTTAATAAGGTGCATGAAAAAGACTTTTCATACCCTGGTGTTGAGACTCTGAAGGTCCTGGGCAAGCAGAAACGAGCTCCCATGGATCTCCAAGTTGGGTTCCTGGCTCCTGAGACACCAACCACTGACAACAGGTATGTCCTTCAGCCAATTATAGAGCCCCTTCCTTCTTTTAAACCTAACCTTGGTTTTTGTTTTATGGGGGACTTTACTGAGGGCCAAAAGAGGCCATTCCTACTGGCAAGAATTTATCGTGGGGTTGGCATCTGAAATGTGCGGGTCCTTTTCTCCTTGACCTCAAAGTGTGAATGTATTTACTTAAGTGCCCTGGCCTTGATTGTAGCTAACGCTGTAAGTCCAGGTAACCTCAGTTATGGATCTACCCTCTTGCCATCGACAGACCTTTTTCTAAGCACCTGTTTGTCTTGCTCTTGGAGGCACCACAGGTAGTTTTCTGAAAAACACTTCCTGCCCTCCAGGGAACCTAAAGTCATTCCTCTCTCAGTCTCCCGCTGGCTTCACTGGGTACCATTAAATCACTGCTTCATCCCCCATTACAAAGTGCTAGTTCTTCATTAAAGGACGGCTAATGAAACTCACGGAGATCTCCTAGTCTGGTAGAAACTGAGGCTTTAGCCCTTTGTCTGCTAAAATGTTGCATCCTGCGGTGTTCGGCACAGTCTGACTAGGCCCTATCTGCTGTTTCCAGGTTTGTTTTTAAATTCTATGTATTTAGGCTACCAACATTTTCAACATGGATAGCATATCTGAGATGCAGATAAATAATTATCTTTCCTTGTGAACATATATTATTTATTGTCTAGATAGATACATCACTATATTATCTTCAGAGAAACTTTACTACACAGTCATCTCATGGTACTAGCTTTAAAAAAAAAAAAGTCTGAGTTGAAGAGATTTTTCCAAATAAGATGTAATTTAGGGTTACAATGTCAAAACTGTAAGCCTAAAATTAAACCTACTAACTATTTTGGTTTGCAGACTCATTTACCCAAAATTACAAACAACTCTACATTTGTTGCAAGAGGTCTGATTCAAGCCAGGATTTTGTTCATTCACATGCTATTCCTGCTTTACATGTATTTTATGGAGGAGGTATTTTTGCTGGGGTTTGGTTTTGTTTTGTTTCTTTTCCTAAATGGTGAGTAACGTTAGAGATAAATGTAACTGCCTACAAACACTCCAGGGCAGAATTTAGGAAGAAAGCATGAGTAAATAACACTACATTTGATGGGATTTAAGAATTAGAAGTCTTTTGGATGACAAGAAAATGGCATATTCCTCTTTACACGAGAGAATTCACGCTATGAAAAATAAAGCAATGTATCAAAACACTCCTGAAAGCGGTATCTTGATACATTAGAATCAAGGCTGTGACTCAAAGCAAAAGATGTATGCCTGGGAAACTGAGGAATTCCACTGTACCAGAGGGAACTGTACCAGAGCCACTTCCCCATCGCCAGTCTTAGAGGACATCTTCAAAGCAGCAGGCCCTTGTCCTGGGGCACAGTGGTCTGCATCTACCATGCCTACGTCACTTTGAGCCAAGGAATGTCCTCCCACAACAGGCTGCATTCTGATGGGCTCACCCACCACCCTTGTAGACAGAGAGAAGGCAAATTCAGAGAACAAACTCCCCTGGATCCTCTTCAACAAGGATTACCAGATACCTGCTCAAAATCTTTGTCTCCCTAATTATTATTGGTAATAATGATGGTGTAGGTCCGTTCAAAAATCTTATGCCACAAACAAAACACAGCTCTAATTAGTATGGGATCATAAACAAGGTAAACGCACCTCCCTAAAGCTGTCTTAAAGCCTTTGTTGTGGTTCACAAGCTCAGAGAGACGCTTTGAATTCTGTCTCCATGCACTGTACCAGGGCAAAGATGTGGCATTCTCCATATCTCATCAAGAGGATATATCTACTGTAAGGAAAGATTGTTCTGCAAAAATGATCTTCTATTTACCACATGGGGAGCTCTGAGGAACCAGAAACTCTCCCTGGGAGAATTCCTTGTGTCGACTCTCTGGACATCAGATCCACAGGCCCCTCACCAGTGGACCACAGCCAAACCCTGGCACATTCTTTTGTCACATCACTTCCAAGTCCTCAACCTCACAAACTTCACCACCTCCCCTCTTCCTCCTGCCTGATCTCAGCTCTTTACTCTTTCCTAAAGAACACTCACTTCCTTCTAAAAAAATCCCCTTCATCAACGTGCAACCCCCTCCCTTCTAGTCTTTCTCAACACGAAAAATCATTCTAGTTTGGGTGAGTTTCCACCACCGGGCTTCTGATCTTCATCCATTGAAATCCAGCCCATTTCTCTCTCCTACCCTCTCCCTTGTCTCCATCCTTTACCTCAACCCCCTCTCCCTCTCGTGCTCCCTCTCACCATCCCATGTCCACAATCCATACCCCTTCTCCCAGGGAGAACAAGGTTGTATCCTGTCCACCAGCCCATCTACCTGTCCACCACACCCACTCAAGTCTGTGAGCTCCCCTAAGGCCTCAACCTGCAGCAAGGTATGGAACTTCGCACCCTCAAGTCAAGCCAAATGTTGACACACAGGGAGTCCCTGCCCACAGCTTCTGGGTTGACATTCCAATATTTCACTTGAAATTTAGACTCCTCTTCCTTACAACCTTGTCACTATCCTGTATCTCAAAGTCAAAGTCTTCTGGCTTCTGGCTTCTGGCTCCTACCTAAAATCCAGATTCTGAAGTGTCCCATTCCACGAGGCATATTCCAGTTGCTGAGATGTAGTACTTAATGATGTGTCAGGTACGATGCTAAACATGGAATACCACCCCTGGAACTCACAATAACCCTATAAGGTATGAACAACACTGGTTGAATGACATGAGGTTTATGATATTGCAAAACTGTTGATCTGTATTTATGTCTATAATTATTAGCCCCATTTCACAGTTTGAAAAATTGAGGCTTATAAGATTAAAAAAAAAAAGTCTTCCCCATAGTTGTACAGCTCAAATATATAAATCTCCAAAGCTCACATCCAAGGCAGTAGCTTCCAAGCTCCTCTCACATCCCCAGCATCAGCAGAGCTGGCCCAGTGAAGGGTACAATTCTCATTTGATCGCCATTACTTCCCTTCACAACCAGGCTGTAGGAGCTGCTGTAATCCTTGACATCCTCCTGACCAATCCCAAGGCAAGCTGATCCCAGACTCCCTTGGAATCGACGATACACTTGAGAAAGCAGCCCTTTCTTTTGCCCTATACACTCTCTAACCATTTTTTTTTTTTAATGAATATTCAGTTCTACAGTGGACACCAGCTGGATGTTCTCTAATTCAATTCTTTTTATTTATTTATTTTTATTTGAAAGGCCAAGTTAACAGAAAGGCAGAGGCAGAGAGAAAAAGAGGTCTTCCATCCACTGGTTCACTCCCCAGATGGCTGCCACAGTTGGAGCTGAGCCAATCCGACGCTAGAAGCCAAGAGCTTCTTCCAGGTCTCCCACATGGGTGCAGGGACCCAAGAACTTGGGCCATGTTCCACTGCTTTCCCAGGCCATAGCAGAGAGCTGGATTGGAAGTGGAGCAGCCAGGACTTGAACTGGCACCCATGTGGGATGCCCGAGCTGCAGGCAGCAGCTTTCTCCATTATGCCACAGTGCTGGCCCCTCTAATCATTCTTTACCACTGAGTCGTGTCTTCACAAACTAAACTGCTGACTTAGCACAGAAAAGAAACTCTGGCAAGTGTGTCATTTCACCTCTCTGAGCTATCCTTTCCTCTTTTATCAAATGAGGGTGTTAGAAAGGTCCAGGCCGGCGCCATGGCTTAACAGGCTTATCCTCCGCCTTGCGGCGCTGGCACACCAGGTTCTAGTCCTGGTCGGGGCACCAGATTCTGTCCCAGCTGCCTCTCTTCCAGGCCAGCTCTCTGCTGTGGCCAGGGAGTGCAGTGGAGGATGGCCCAAGTGCTTGGGCCCTGCACCCCATGGGAGACCAGGAGAAGCACCTGGCTCCTACCTTGGGATCAGTGCAGTGCGCCGGCCGCAGCGCAACGGCCCCGGTGGCCATTGGAGGGTGAACCAACAGTAAAGGAAGACCTTTCTCTCTGTCTCTCTCTCTGTCCACTCTGCCTGTCAAAAATAAAAGAAAAAAAAAAAAAAGAAAGGTCCAGTGTCTTCTGGTTTATTTTTAGATTCAATAATAATAAGGGATAATGAATTTCATTTAGAAGTCATACAAAACAGATAAAGCTCCCCCAATTAAATAGAGAAAGGTATGAAGAACTTGCTCACCTAGAACACCCCATTCATTGCCTTTACCTACATACAGCCCAAAAGAATCAAGTCTTGGCTTGACCCAGGAGATAGCAAAAGTCTTCTTTTCACTCTTTGGCTTCACATTTTCAATGCACTGAGGCTTTCAGAATTTTTGACATCACTAAAATTTCCTCCCTTGTCAACTACTTCCAGTCCCCCGTTTTTCTAAAACATTGTCTACCTCCCAGTGACATTAACTTTCTAAGACACATGTTACTTTCTTGGAACATGTAACTCCTTGCTCAGACTCCTGCAGGAACTCCCCATGAGCAACTTTGGAAGGCAGAATTCTTAGGATAGTCCCTAAGGTTTCCGGCCCCATGATCTACAAGCCCTGGATGGTCCCCAAGCCTGCAAACTGATGAATTTTACTCCCACAATGATTCTATTATATGACACAGCTGACCTTAAGATGAGACAGGAATCCAAGGGGCCTGACCTAATCACACAAGCTCTTCAAAAGTTCTTTAAGAGTTTAAGAGTTCTCTCTGGCTGGTCATGGAAGTTAGAGAGAGTCAAGGATGAGGAGGAACTGAGGTGCCCCTGGCCTGAGGATGAAAGAGATGAAAGCAAATGCAAGCAGTTTCCAAGGGCTGAGAGCAGCCCTCTGACAGCCAGCAAAGAAACAGGGACCTCGGCCAGTGCCGCGGTTCACTAGGCTAATCCTCCGCCTGCAGCGCTGGCGCCCCCGGTTCTAATCCCGGTTGGGGTGCCAGTTCTGTCCCGGTTACTCCTCTTCCAGTCCAGCTCTCTGCTGTGGCCCAGGAAGGCAGTGGAGGATGGCCCAAATGCTTGGGCCCTGCACCCGCATGGGAGACCAGGAGAAGCACCTGGCTCCTGGTTTCGGATTGGTGCAGCCATGGTGGCCATTTTGGGGGGTGAACCAACGGAAGGAAGACCTTTCTCTCTAACTCTGCCTGTCAAAAAAAAAAAGAAAAGAAAAGAAAAAAAAAAAAAAAAACAGGGACCTCAATCCTATACCCACAAGAAATGAAATTCTAGCGACAAGAATGAACTTGAAGTGATTTTTTCCCCCAGAGCCTGAACATGAGAGCTTACCCCAGGGGATACCTGATTTAGTCCTATGACAAGGCAGAGAACTCGGCCAGGCTCAGCAACACTACAAGCAAACAAAGGGATGTGTCTTTAAACTCTACATTTGTGCTGAGTTGTTACTCTGCAGCAGAAACTTCCATACCGACTGAATAAAGTCATTCTAGCACAGGGCCCTTTCCCAAATTCCAGACTCTGCTCACCTGACACTAAGTCATGCACCTCAAGTTCCAGGGCAGCTGTGGCTTTGCTAATTCCCCAGGCCAATGTATCCTTCTCTTCATTGGCTGCGTTTAGAAGCCTTCATGCCTTGTAGACTAGCTCAGATGTTACTCCTTTCCCACTCTGAACTAAGTATTGCTGCATTTCTCCTTTCCCTTGTACGCTCAGAATGTTGCCTGCAACTCTTGTGAGTTATGCGGCTAACCACAAGTTCAGAGAGAGCAGGTACTCTGGCCAGATCAGAGTAAGGACTTCTTGATGAAAATCTTAGTCTCTCGTGCAAGAAGCCAGGTTGCACTCTGGGATAAACTGAGTAGTGGAGGCACACTTCCCTCCAGTCCACTGAGCACATCCACAGCACCCAGTCCTTGCCTCGCTGATAAGAGATGACATAGACTTGGCATATGAATTAACTTTTATACTGCCTTATTTTTCTGAATTGCAACCTATCTGCATCAATTTTAGCAAATCCAATTCCCACTCACAGTTCCCATTAGAAACAAATCTAAATAAGAGCACAGTTTTTTTTTAAAAAAAAAGCAATATTCCAGTATTTTATGTTTTAGGGCATTAATGTATGTGGCAACCACTAATTATTTAATGACCACGCTGACTTCTTTTATACCTCAAGTTCTTTCCCTGTTGTATAATTCGATAGGACAGAGATCAAAAGTTAAAATTTTAAGAAATCATGTTTTCCCTCAGTGTTTAAAGGAGGAAGAGGAAGAAACTGGGGAAAACATGTTCAATGAACTGGTTAGAGGCCAATCTAATTTCAAAGAAATGCAAAAACAGAAAAATCTCCTTATCAGCTCCAGCTCAATTCCTGCTAAGTCTAAATCTAATAAGGAAATGAAAGTACCTGTAACTGATGGAGAAGTGCAGTACTAGGAATCCACCTGTTCTTCTCAAGGGCTGGCTTCCTTCCTAGCTACCCTGCACAGGGTCAACCCCACCACCACCCTCAAGTCACGTGTGCCACACTTTCAGTAGACTCTTCCTAAGCACAGCTCCCCCCAGCTGCCACCAATAATCAAGAGCAAAATTAAAAGAAGGAAGCTCATAACAAAATAAAACAAAAAGAAAACTAACCTTCCTCAAATTATTCCTTCCAATCTCACCCCATATTTTCCTGAACAATTAACAGCTCATAAGATAATTTTGGCTAACCCAGAAGGCCATGTTCAAATAGGCATAAGGTGGAAAACAAGCGCTAGGGTACACAGGAAGCTATGCCATCTCGACTGCTGATGGCTCTCTCTTCATTGAGGTCACAGTGATTTCTCAGTGTCCACATCATAGCTCTGCACAAAATCCCAGGATCCCTGAGAAGAGAAGACCACTATGAAACAGCTAACGACCAAAGAGCATCTGAGCTGAAAGTTTCCCGAAAAACATCAAGTATCTTGTTCTGCTCTGTCTTTGTCTCTCCCAGAACTATGTATTTTCCATTGCCCTATTTTATTTACCACAAAATAAGTATACAGTATTTTCCATTAGAGGATGTTCAGTGGTTTTTCAATTTAATAAATTTTCCTTTGAAAGCATTTTTTACTTTTTTATTTTTAATTTTTTAAATGATTTATTTATTGTAAGGCAGAGTTAGAGAGAGAGGGAGAAAGAAAATTTCCATCCACTGGTTCACTCCCCAAATGGTTGCAACAGCCAGGATTGGGCCAGGCCAAAGCCAAGAGCCAGGAATTTCTTCTGGGTCTCTAACCTGGATGCAGGGTCCCAAGCACTTGGGTCATCCTCCACTGCTTTCCCAGGCACAGCAGCAGGGAGCTGGATCAGAAGCAGAGCATCCAGGACTGCAACCAGCACCTTTATAGGATGCTGGTGTCGCAGGTGGTGGCTTAACCTGTTACTTACTCCACAACGCTGACCCCTATTTTTTTGTTTGTTTGTTTAATGAAAACACCTGAATTCCACTCTTTTAGCAAATTTGCAGTATGCATTGAAGTACTGTTAACTACAGATCCCACTCTTGGTGTGAGATCTCTAGGCTTATTCATGCACGTTAACTGCAGCCCTGTACTTCGTGAGCAATACTTCCCCACCCTCCTACCTCCTCAACCCTGGTTAGCAGCCACCTACTGTTTCTATGTATCTGACTTTTTTTATGTTCCATGTATAAGAGTAGAAAGCATTTTTTAAAACTATCAACTATCTCCCTGTTTCTCAAATGCATTTGATTTGGATACCCAATGATTTTTTTTATATAAAGAATGCTATGGAAAAATAAATAACTATGGATGTCGTTCTAAGAGGCCAGTGATGGTTTTGGTTCTGGGTTCATCCTTGCACTATATTCTTCCTCATGAACAGGACATTTTCTAGGACATTTGAAAACAATGACCGAACATGGGCTGGAACAGAATGATGGATTATGTCTGGGGTTTTTGTGGTTTAATGACTTTAGACTTAAGAGGAAACGTCATATTACTAAAACATAAAAAGACTATCATTGCTTATAATGTGTAAGTCTGATATAAAAATAACTTTTCCAGCTGTAATAGGTAGGCCTGGAGCTTAAATCAGATGCAGTTCTATCAAAGTATCAGGATTCACACTTGACTTTGCTAGAAATCTCAATGAGAGCCAAAAAATATTCAGAAATACACACAATGCAAAATTTTTAAAGGTCCAGGCCAAAATGCTTATTTCTAATGAATTTTTTGTTTTATGCTGATCATACAAAAAATTGGTCATCCTAGTGAAATACATGTGATCTCCTTTTTAATGGATCAGATTTCAATAAAACTAATTAAAATGTGATTTAAACCCCAATCAGGTACATATTCTTATGAGAGTTCAGAAGATTCAATTATAATAATCTTAAACTGCCTATCATTGTTCAACATAACGTTAACAAAATAATTAATTTAGGGGACACATACTATACATTTGAAAGAGCCTTTATTTTTTCTAAAATCATTTAATGACAATTTGGTACTGTAATAAAAGCTCAAAATCTTAATTCATTCCCAGATGGCCATCTTCCTTTTAATAAGCTACTAAACAATATTTTGGAACATTTTTTCACTATAATCTATTAAGTAAAACCACCATCAAGAAAATCAATGAATACATAAATCTATGATTTTAAAAAAAATACTTAAGAAATGGCAGGTGTTTGACTTAGCAGTTAAACAATATTGGAGTATGTGGGCTTGATATGAGGTTCTGGATCCTGACTCCAGTTCCCGCTAATGTAGTCCTGGGGGGTGGCATGTGACAGTCCTAGTAATTGGGTGCCTACCACTCTTGTGGGGGACACATTTGAGTTCCTTGCGGCATTCAACCTGGCCCAATTCCTGCAAGCATATTGAGAGTGAACCAGTAGAAGGTAACTCTGTCTGTCTCTGTTTCTTTCTCTGCCTCTAAAATAAACAAATAAATAAAAGAAGTCAGTCAAGTCTCATTCCCACAAGGAGGAGGCTTAAAGAAAAAATGTAACATGAATATTCATATAAGCATATATTTTTAAAATTATTCGAGATAACTGCTAATCACATTTTAAAATGAGTAGTACAGCAATACATCCAAAGAAACCTTATAAATCAGTAGTCAGGAGTTATTCAGATAATTCTCTTTATCATGGATTAAAAATTTGAAACTTTTTGTTCAGATCCCAAATGATTTCCCAATCTATTATTAACTCAGCTTGGGAGAGGGGAGTGAAAAGTTCTTCCTAAAAATGTCCAGAAAGCTATAACCATTATTTAAAAATCTGGTTTATCAGTTCAAAGGTTTCTGTCACCTATCACTGTCTAAATGGACTCCCAGTTCACTGGTGAGGCTTTATTTTTAAACTGTGATATTCTTGAGGATAAAGCCTGTGTTTTTTATTCCTGCAGGTTAGTACGCTGTGGGAAACTTTAGCAAGTACTCAGAAACTGTGGAATGAACAAAGACAATGAAGCTTTTAAAAACCAACAAAGAATTACAAAATATTATACTTGAATGTCTTGCTGTAGACTTGAAATATAACGCAAGTTGTATTCTGGAAAAAGGCAGAGCTACTCTGGATTTTCATGAGCTGGATGTCTTCGCTGAACCTGGAGAACAGGAATATTGACATGAAAACTAACAACTGAATTGCAATCTTCTTTTATAAGAATATCTATTGCCTCCACATTACATAGTTATTGGTGGTAATAACCACATTTGTAGAAACTGATTGTAAGCAATCATTCTACAAGTAGCTTCACAAAAGTTGGCTTTCCATTCTCAATAAAAGCCGTGATTGTGGATACTATTATCAACCACACCTTACAAAGGAGGAAAGACAGGTCTACAGGTGAGACGAGTCAACCAAGTTAACTCTGCTACTGAGCTGCAGAAAGTAACCTCTTGAATCCTGGAAGCTTGAGCCCTACCCACTAAACTCTAGGTGTTCTGAGGTAGTCCAGGTCCTTTGATGGCACTAATTTAAATTAATTTTAAATAATTTCTTCGTACACATATACTTTAACATAATACTCTTTAAATATTTAAATATTACTTTTAACCAAGAATAATTTATTCTTCCTTTAATCAGATGACTCATCCAATTTTATATCTTCTCTATATTCTTTCTAATAATGTAGTAACAAAAGCAAATCCAAAGATGCTGTGTTGAAGCTGACTTTACAACCATTAAACAGGAAGGAAAACATACATCAAAGCATTAGATGCTTGAAGTGACCTTTATGATCCTTAATAATTCCCACACGGAAACCATAGTATTCCACTTGAACACACATGCAAAAGCCATTCATTTTAATGGTCAAAACAATAAACATTTAATTGTTCATTTAATTTTGTTGAGATGTATTAATTACATATAAATTCACATTGCTGGAAAATTAGTATATGCTGGGTCTTAAGAATATTCTAGTTAAGTTTCCTTTCTGACTTGGCTTTACCAATAATACAAGAAAAGATTTTATAGTTTGGTTTTCTTAATCTATCTGGGGTCTCTCTTTATGATTGTATTTTAATTTTATTAGCATTCATCCTTAATGTGGTTTCTCTTTCATATGACCCAAACCAGTTTAATAACATGTTTCTGGTGACTCAACCTTGGGATAAGTCAGAAGGCCTTATGTTTTAGGAATCTTAGAAACTCTTTTATCTCTTTTATTTCTTTAAAGTATTTTTAAGTAGTAACTTTTATTGCAATCATTAGTGTGTATACCAGCTATTTGTAAAAGTGCTTTTAGAGAGGTTTATGGAAAAAAATAAATACACAGTGAAGAAAAGTCACTTAAACTCAGCATTAAAGAGAATGCTCTAAGTATCACAGGAAAATCAAATACATAAGATTTAATGTAACATAATTTCTTTACTCACATACAAGGAACCCCCAACTTACTACCAAACAGTGCTCCAAAAGCTCATAGGTAAGCCAGTGCTGGAACCCAGAATGAATTCTCCTATTGAAAGAATATCATAAGGTGATGAAGTTTTCATTCCAGCCCACAAAGCCCAATTCAACACTGAATTCAACTCAACTCTTCTACCAACAGTACCAATATGAAATCCAAGTTAAAGAAGGTGGCTCTAAGAAGAATTATGCCAAAAAGGAGATCAGGCCTTTACACAGTAAATTCATTCATTCACCAGACATTAATTGAGCACCAAGAGGCTGTATAGTATCGGCTTGACAGGTTCTAATTCTGGAATTAAACAGACCCCAGTTCCTAACATAAACTGGAGATAAAATAATGTCTTCAATGAAATAATGTACGTAAAGTCCTTGGCACATAAAAGATTCTTTACTAATTTTAGTTCTCTTCCTTTGAGTCTAAGGGACAAGAAGGAAAGGGGAAAGGAGGTTCTTAACTTTCCTAAGATAAATTTTTGCGGTAAGCCAGGCTTACCTTCAAAACGCTCTTCTCTCCCCATCTGCATTCCTCTCCCACCTGGCAGGGACACAACTGCCCAGCTCCAGTGCCCAGGATGCCCCTCCCTGGGCCAACCACCTGAGAACTTCCTCCACTCTACGCTCTAAAAATCCCACCTCTCCACACAACTCCTATCCCTGTTGCTTTAGCTCCAATGCCTTCTGGGTGCTAAATGAAAAGCAGATGACACATATTGAAAGCAACCACTTTCAGTAAGTGACTTTTTCAAAAGAATGTATCTATTTATTTGAGAAAAAGAGAAATAGATGGACAGCAAAGCTGTCAACTCCTTGTTCTCTCCTCAAATGCCCACAATGACCAGTGTTGGGTTGGACCAAAGTCAGGAGCTGGGAACTCAATGAGGCCTCTCAAATGGGTGGCAGGGACCTAGTTACATGGGCATCAGCACTGCCTCCCAGGGTCTGCATTAGCAGAAAGCTGGAATCAGGAGCTAGAGACAGGAATTGGTCCCAGGAAGGACATGAGCATGTGTGTATCTGTGTCTGTGTGTTTTAAGATTTATTGATTTATTTGAAGGTCAGTGCAAAAGAGAGAGTGAGAGAGAGAAAGAGAGAATCTTCTATCTACTGGTTCACTCCCCAAATGGCTACAATATCCAGGTCTAGGCCAGGCTGAAGCCAGGAGCCAATCAGATCCCCAGTCTGATCTCCCACGTGGATGCTACAGGCTCAAGGACCTGAGCCATCATCTGCTCCCTTCCCAGCCACATTAGTAGTAAGCTCACTTGGAAGCAGAACAGCCTGCACCCGAACCAGATATCTTAACTGACATCAACTGCTAGGTTAAACATCCCCTCCAACTTTCTTTTTTTTTTTTTTTTTAAGAAAAAAATGTTGACCTCAATAAATTTCTGATTCATGTGTTGTTGTTTTAAAGACAATATTCGAGAGTGGTGTAAAAGAATCCAGAATACAAACTGGAAGATGTCTGGGGACTGGAAAAAGGCCATTCCTTTATTCATCCATTCAGTATCTACATCCTGAGAAGGAGACACAACAGAGAGACGACGTTTAAGAGATCATGGTTCGTGTAGCTTGGAGATCACCAGAGAAGACAGACTTGTCCAAGCTTGATAAGTGTTTCCTACAGGCATTAACTAATACTGATGAAAAGAATGAATAAATGCTATAAAGAACCAAAGTGTGGTGGAAATGTAAATCAAAGGCAGCTCACATAGAATCGAGGGACACTTCCTTGTTAACAGCCTTGTCCAGAACGTAAGTCCCATGGGAGGAAGAAGATGGTCTAAATCAACCCTGAATCTCTAGGACCTGGAATGAGTGCTGGCACACAGGAGGCATGCAATTAAAAATACATGAAAGGAAAAAGGAAAGTTAGCTTAAGCTTGCACCTGAAGGATGAACAGAAATCACCTGGAGGAAATGGGATTAGTCAAAGAGAAGGCCCTTAAGTAGAAAAAGACAGAGCTATTTAGCTAATTCAAAGAAGAGAAGAAAGATTGTAAAATATGATGAGTCAGAAGTTCAAGGGAGAGAAGTGAGGAACAAATGTGGGGCGGTCGGGGGGGGAGCAGGCAAAGGCCGGATCACACAGGGCCTTTTGGGATGTGTAAGAATTTGAGACTTTTTTCCTGAGACTGACTAACCTCTTCACCTGGAAACCACAGCCTGTTACTGAACTTCCCACAGCCACCGCTCAGAACGGTTCTGAGGCTCTGCTGGTGGGAAGGGAAGGGGGAGAGGAGCAGCGGTGGCGTCTGTGTGCCAGAGAGCTGAGTCACTAGGGCTATTGTGCTACAGGAGCAGGGCTGCCACCCCTGTACCAGGGCAAACCCTGGAGACCGGAGTCCTTTGCTCACGGCTCTTCCATGAAAGAAAAACCATCCTCTGAGACATTTGTGTATAATTTTTGGTAGCTATCTAGTGTGTTGGGAAGTTCATTAAACACAAGTTCTGAAGGTGGACAAAATTTACTCCTGAATTTATAAGTGTGTGTGTGTGTGTGTGTGTGTGTGTGAGAGAGAGAGAGAGAGTCTTCTCAGGGGGGCTGACTTTAAAAGAATGGAGGATTACACACTTCACTGTTCAAGGGTGACAGAGAGAAAACGAGGCTGGCACCAAGCAGGAAGCCCAATCCTGTCTGAATAAAACACTGCACATTTATGCAATTCCTGGTCCCAGATCTTTTATCACAAACTATTTTGATTGCATAGAAAGAAAAGCGCTAAGTAAAAATTATTTACTCTGGGTCTATTATGAAAAGAACAGATTAACTCCCTAACACTTCGTTCTTTTTGAAGGTGTATTTTCTACCTTCCCGGTATGATTTATATTAATGAGAGGTTTAAAACAGGTTTTAACTTAAGAATGATTGCTGATGGTGAAGTGCAGTAATTATACACCTTATGACAGGACACGTGAATGGCGCATACAAGAGAACTGCATAACATGCCAAGCTAATCCTCCTTGCATAAAAAGGGAGAATACTTTGCAAGCTGCCCGATTTTAAGCTCCAGTTAACAAAAACCCTTTTTGTTGGCGTCTAAAACAAGAATGGGTTAACAAAAGCAAAGAAGAGAAAAAACCTCATTTTTTTCCTCCTTCACAAAATATAGTATTACAGGACTTAAAGGTTTTGAGAGGCCTCCATGTGGCTGAGACACTTGAGAAAGAACCAAGACCTTGGCCAACAACAACAAACTTAGAAGATCTCAAGGTAAATCAGTCTCTTATCAGCATGGAACATTATGACTCGATTCTAGTTTGCTGCTGTTGGTTTATTTTCTATTTTTTTGTGAGTTAAAGGTGTAGAGAGGGAAAGAGCAACTCTCTCTGGCTGGGTAAGGATGAAATGGGTTCATGGATATTAAAAAGGAAAAACCCTAAGCTATGGTAAGCGAGTCAATAGTGTTTGTGCTGTTTCTGCATGGCTGCGTTTTCTCATACAAGAGCCACTTCTGGACAATAATGAGACTCCGTGAAGCATCTGCTTAGGGATTACGACCCCGTCACACTGGGAATGTTCAGTTAACACAGAGCAGCCTTGGGCTTAACTCTGTGCATGCCTGTCTTCCTGTGGTCAAATCCACAATAGCACAGGGGTCCTGGACACTTCCCATATCATTTGCCACCATGGAAAGAAGAACTTGAAAGCAGGTTCTCCCACTGGCCAAAGGAAAGAAAAGACAAATGATTAAAAGCCACCACCAGGCTTACTGCAAGCAATGGAACTAGTGAAGACAAGGAAGGCAGGAAGACAACACGTTGGCAGGTGCAAGGAATGAAGTCTGCAGGTCCACTTTAAAATTTCAGAGAGCTAGGGGCCGGCATCAACGTTGGCATCCCGTTAAGCACGCAGCTTCAGGTCCTGGATGTTCTACTTCCAGTCCAGCTCCCTGCTAATGTACCTGAGACAGCAGTAGAAGATGGCCCAAGTGGTTGGGCCCCTGCACACATGTGGGAGACCTGGATGAAGCCCCCGGTTCCTGGCTTCAGTCTGGCCCAGCCCTGGCCATTGCAGCCATTTGAGGAGTGAACCAGTGGATGGAAGATTCTCTCCCTTTCTCTCTGTAATTCTGCCTTTCAAATCAATTTTTAAAAAATTTTTTTCAGAGAGCTAGAACCAAGCCTCAGAATTACACTTTTTCCTAAGATGGAAATCAACTTGAAAAGTTTAATTTTAAATATTAATTTATTCATTCTATTTATCTGAGAGAGCTATTATCTGCCAATTCACTCTCCAAATGGGCCAGGCTGGGAAATCAACCCAGGTCTTACACAAGGGTGGCAGGGACCCAAATACATGAACCATTACCAACTGCCTCCAAGGGTGCACATCAGCAGAAGGCTGGAGTCAGGAAGAGAGCCGAGACTCAAACCCAGGCACTCTGATAGGGGATGTATATGTCCCAAGAGGCATCTTAATGGCTACACCAAATGCCTACCCTGGAAACTTTTTTTTAAAGCAGAGTGACAGAGAGGTGGGGAGAGACACAAGGAAGGAGATCCTCTATCTGCTGATTCACTATGGTCTCAACAGCCAGAGCTGGGCTAGGCTGAAACCAAGAGCCCAGAACTCAAACCAACTCTCCTATGTAAGTGGCAGGGGCCAAAGTGCTTAGGCCATCATCTGCTGCTTTTCCAGGTACATTAGCAGGGAGCTAGAGTGAAAGAATGGGAACTCCAATATGGATGTAACAGCTTAACCCACTGCACCACAATGCCAGTCCCCAACCCAGAAACTGTAAAATGAGAAATTTAAGGAGAACGATCTTTATGTTCATTTATGGCTCTAAATGATTTACAGCATCCTAGAGTGTAACAAGTTATCATAAGTTGGACTACACATTTTACTTACATAATTATTTCAATTCATGTGCCCACATATTCCCTTCTGTGACTGCTGGTCTGTGAGCAAGGACATCAAGAGAAGCCCCACAACAATTTGCAGGGCTCCCTGAAACAAAGTCCAGGATTGCCAGTCCTCTAACACACTCAGCAGGGCAGTCAGGAGGGTGGGTCTGCCTCTGGCTCCCTCCTTCTGCTAACACATGCTACATTTGCTCTTGATAGGACACAACAGGAAGTCATCACTTCGTAAGAAAATCAAGGCAAAGTACAGGAAGTGTTTATCATTGCTCTTTATTGGCGTATGTTTCAGTCAAAATGATGATCAGTGGTGTTGAAAATCTGAAATCCAGACAAATATGACTTTAAATATTCTATTTCCAAATGCAAACAATAATTAAACCATTTATATCCTTTCATGAGTCACCCAAAAGCTTAAATTTGCAGATGTGAAAGGATTTCTCAGAATGTGATCCCAAAAATTAAAAAAAAAAAAAAAAACAGCTAACAATTTACCATAAAAAGCCTTGGTAAAGTTTGGGGTTTGGCATTCAGGCGCTTTGCTATTAATCTTCAGTATCTGCAAACTGCACATACTGAGAGGTGAGCGTATGTATGAAAGACAGAGTGACCTAGTAGCATGAGCTGAACTACTGCTGCTTAATTCTAGTCTATCAGTTTGGATCTGAAATAATGACCCAGAGGGTACTTTTGTCATCATTAGCACTCATTCCAATATTCAAAAAAAATTTCTCTGTAATTATATACCATCTTGCATATACAAAGCATCTCTTGAATATAATTCCCAGAATACGTGTCAGGGCATTCTTTATTTTTATGTTACACGTCAAAGAAAGGATGTGCAGAGAACTTCATGACTCCTAGAACATCCAGGATTGCAGCCTGAAGTCCTTTGACACTGAATTGTTAAACCTAAGAGAAATTATCCTGGGCTAACATGTCAGAGGATGGCCCTCCAGATAGGATCAGAGAACTCAGAATTCTCAATATCAAGACAGATCACAAATGCACATGCAACAAAATACTATGAATAAAAACTACCACATTTAAGAGAGGGGCAGCCTTGTAGTGAAGTAGGAGAAGAAAGGCGACATTGGGAGGAGGAAGCTGGCAGGTATATTATTAATATTTTTTAAAATTATTTAATCATTCATTTTTTAAATTTGTTTTTAACTAAAATTGCATTTCTTAAGGGAAGTGATACATGCATGTGTTTGTTGAAATAGTTATACTTTTTGGGTATCTTAGCTACTTCAAAATACATTAAAAACCCAGATGCAAAAGGATTAGAATAGGATTTTAGGTAAAAACACTGGATCAAACAGTTGTAAGGGGGGAAGTGGCTTCAAGGAAAAACACCATTCTCTTTGAACAGAATCTAGTACAACCTAATCTTTTAGATTGTAAACCTTTCACTGTTCTCGGGGTTGGATGTGGCAGAGCTTTCGTGTTTGGGGCTTCCCAATCACTAAGTCCTTGGCAAATACATGTCCATGTAGGACAATGATCATTTTCCTCAAATGGGACATTACAGAGGAAGATTGAAAAACAACATAAAGAACAAACACCAAGCTCAGAAAAAACACTTCATATATAGTTTTAAGAGCTTCCAATGGGAACATCTGAGGCCAACTATCAGATTGATTCTCTTGAGGAATTCCTGGAACTGTTAACACGGGTTTGCCTCTTCAGCTACGTAAAGGTCTTTCAGTTTCCCAGCTCTCTCAGGGGCCCTCGGACTTACTGTTCCCTCTTCCTGGAATACCTCCGCCCTGTGAGTAGTTAACTTTCATTTTGGAAGCTTTCTCTGATCTGAACTGATCTGTTTTCCTTTTTCCCATGAATGCATATATTTTTCCATTACAACTTTTTCCATACTTCTATCAAACTTGGTTGATTTTCTCTATGTCCATACCCTACAATTGCCTGAAATAGTACTATTAAGTTTCAAATAGCCAAAGATTGTCAGTCTTCATCTTTGCACTCTTACCATCATCTATCCTCTCCTGAACACCTGATAGAAATGAACTCCAGAACCAATCTAAAATCTTCCAATTTCCTTACTCAATTTAAAGAACACACAGAATATTCTCATGGTATTTATTCTCTAATACTAGCCTGTATATTGGTATGTCAATGTATGTGTATCCTGATATAAGTATATTAATATGGGTAGTGTATATTATTATATATACATGGAAGAGTTACACAGAACAAATGATTTTCTTAAACCACCCGAATGGTATATTAAGGTATGCACTGAGCATGGATAAGAAGCTGATAACACTAGTTAGGATTAGAATTATCACTAACTCTTCATTTTATTCCTTTAAATTCAGGTTAGGAAACCTTAATTAGGTGATCTGATACTCAAAGAATGGCATTTAAAACTTGGGAGGCAGTCTGATTGGAGTAGATTGAGTTCCGTATTTAGAATCTCTCAATACTTCTAGACTCAATGCTGCTCCTCAGCAGCTATGGGAGCCTATATGAGACCTTAGAACTGAAGGTCTCCTATTCCTTATCTGTAAATAATTAGAATAGATTAGATTAGATAACAAAGGCAGTGACCAAGTTATACAGCTTTTGGTTGGACAATTCTAACACAGGCTATCTCACTCTAAAAGATCTCTACTCCCCTCCCCCCACACACACACCATAATGTTGGTTTTAGCCAAAACTATTATTTGGTTAAGTAACATTTATTTAATTAAATCCAAGAAGTAAATGTGTTCAGATAATTTTAAAAAAAGATTTATTTATGTGAAAGAGTTACAGAGAGGCAGAGGCATAGAGGGAGAAAGAGAGAGGTCTTCCATCTGCTGGTTCACTCCCCAACTGGCTGCAACAGCAGGAGCTGCGCCGATCCAAAGCCAGGAGCTTCTTCCAGATCTCCCACACGGGTGCAGAGGCCCAAGAACTTGGGCCATCTTCTACTGCTTTCCCAGGCCATAACAGAGAGCTGGATTGGAAGAGGAGCAGCCAGGACTAGAACTGATGCCCAGATGGGATGCTGGCACTGCAGACGGCTTTACCCACTACCCCTCAGCACCAGCCCCAGATAATTATTTTTATAAAAGAAAAAAAAAAAAGAAGAAGCAGCAGCACTGCTCTACTGCTACAGATTGAAAAACTCTAATCTTCATGTACTATTGCATCGCAATTGGGTGCTTAATGGCCTTCCAAGAACTAACATCTTTTTGTTTTGCTGCTCACTCAGATGCATCACTAGGACCTGATATGAAAGGTCAAGGGGCTGGCCTGATGTGTAGAAAAAGGAAAAAGCCCTCAAACCATCACATGTGCAGCAAGAGTTGTGCCAGGAGGAATGTGCTTCCTTATTAAACACCACCGTTTACCCCCAGCACTTGAACTTTATGATTCTACAATGTTCACAGGGTTTTTCATGTCACTGCTGGAAGCTCAAAGGCATGTGTGTAAAATCACAATGAAAAGCAAGGGGTAACACTGCTTTGTGTGAAGCAGGTTTTGTTAGAAGACTGCAGGCTGAGATCTAGAATAAAGAGTATCCTGTATGTTTTTAAAGATACAATTAAACTATAATGATAAGTCATTACACTTCCATCTTCTATTCCTGTAAGAAAGCCTCTTAACAAAAACAAAGATATGTACACATTAGAGATATCAGTTTTACGTGGAACTGGCCACTAACAGCTAACTCAGTTTTGCAACCTTATGAATTTAAGGTTCTCTATCATGCTGACTATGGCTACTGCCTTTGATTTTATTTTTCAAAACTGACCACGAGACAGACACTTCTTACAACTTCTCTTTGCCCTTATGTCTGTGATCTCCAAAGGTAGCATTCCTTAATTTCACCCTGAGAACTTTGTCAGTAATCGTCAGTGATGAAGTCAGAAATTAAAATTGGTTATTTGAATTCTACAAACTGCCTTATGCTTGTAATTACCATAAAATTATACTATGCTGCAAGTGCCCTGGTCCATGAGGAATGTGGGTGAGGAGTTGATACGAAATGATCCGTTTTCATCTCCCTAACTTGAGGACAATGCATGCAGAACTGTATGGCCACTAAAAATCAAACTAATCTGCCCTGGACTGACTGGACTGAGAAGTCATGATTCTCCCTCAATAGACCAAACAGTCCTCACTTCACTGTAGAATTAAATTCCAGAGAACTTTTTTGGATTCTATTTAATGAATGAGGATATATTTTTCATGTGGTGTCATTGTTTTACTACTTCCCATGTTTATTTGGACAGATTCATAGCACTGGGTAGGAAATGTATTGGTTGGCAACTTCAGTTTTGGAAGAGAAAGTAAACACATGCTGATTAACAAACAGTAAACTCTACTGTGTTTAATTTTGGCTTCTCTTAAAAAAAAAAAAAGAAAAAATACAAAAAAACCACTATTTAGTGTTGTGTTCCAAGTAGGAGCATTTGTCCCTAAGTTCTTTCCTAACCCCTTACTGGAGGGCTTCCAGAATAATTCTCTCTCTCTTTTTTTTTTTTCTTCTTCCCCTAACACCAGTGGCAAACGCCAACACTATTTAAGGAAATACTTGTGCATATGGAATCCTCCGAGCACAGATTTGCCATCCAGTAGAACAGTAGGGCCACTAACCCACACAAACTCAATTGCAAAATTATAAACTCCAAAATCCTACACCACTGCTTCCAGCCCTAATAAAATCAAGGTAAAATCACACTCCTGAAATTCCTAGAAAGGACACTTGATGAAAAACTCTCAGGGCAGTGAGATGAAGGTGGTTCAATTTGGCAACAAACTGAAATGTCCAATATTCTCTTGATTTACCATGACCCCTAAACTATCATTCATGCTTTAGGCATTCTTATCTCCTCATCCATCTTCAGCTACAAAGTGCTGAGGACAACACATGCGTGGAAACACTGGTCGCTGCAGGTATACTTGTTGAACACGTAACTCTTTCATTTTTTCTGTATTCCTTTTCATAGAACCAGTGTTTGATATTTTCTACTATTCATGATTACTACTCATTATTAATTAGACCTTCATGGTCATGTACAAAATTTTGTCCCCACTGATCAGATGGGAAGGCTGAGGTATCCAAAAGTTAAATAACTTGCCAACTGGCCTAATACAAGAAGTGAGCATCACCTCTTGATGGTCTACATTGGTTTTTATTCAGGAATGTTTATGTTAATTGACCAGATTGCTTGGTGGTAGACAGTACATAGGAGGGTATTTCAAAAAGCTCATGGGAAAACAGAATTAAAAGACATTTGTGTTCAGGGCTGGCGCTGTGGTGTACTGAGTGAGTTAAGCATCCACCTCTGGCACGGGCATCCCATATGGGTGCCAGTTCAAGTACCGGCTGCTCTACTTTTGGTCCAGCTCCCTGCTGATGGCCTGGGAAAGCAATGGAAGATGGCCCAGGTCCTTGAGACCCTGCACTCATGTGGGAGATCCAGAAGAGCTCCCGGCTCCTGGCTTTAGATTGGTCCAACTCTGGCCATTATGGCCATTTGGGGAGTGAATCAGCGGATGGAAGACATTTCTCTGTGTCTCTCCCTCTCTTTGTCTGTAACTCTGCCTCTCAAGTAACAATTAAATCTCTTAAAAAAAAAAAAAAAGACATTTGTTTTCATATAAAAAAAATTGAAACCCACACTTTTTTTGGATGACACATGTTTTCCATAAACTTTTTGAGAACTCCTTATATGCATGGATTTCAAAAAAAAGTTTCACCAAAATAAGCCTGCATTTTTCATGAACTTTTTAAAGTCACTCTCATATATTCTACTGAATTTTAGGCCCTAGAAAAAAAGAGTCAAAATGATCAAAGTCCCAATCCACAGGAGGCTTACAGTCTAGCAGGGGTAAGAAACAGTAAACCAAGAGACAAATGAAAATAAACTATGTTAGGTAGCTGTAAGGCAAACAGTCTAGCCAGGGAAGGAGAAAGAGCTGGAGGAGGGAGTGAGAGTGGAGTGTTAGAAGGAGGAAGGACTGTTTGGGCACATGTAACTTGAGTAGACTTTTAATGAAGTGAGGAGGAGGCCAAAAAAGGTGGGGGGGAGGGGGGGGAGGTTCCCAGCAGAAAGAACAGATAGAGCCAAGTGCCTGGGCCTTATCTGAGTGGGAGGCCAGTACTGCTGATCCAGAGAGCAATGCAGAGTGTGATCTGGGTGGGAGGCCAGATTGCACAGCACCTGAAAGTCACCATTAAGTATGGAGGCTACAAAACACGCATGAGCCTATTCTACAGAGATGGACCCTGTGTGCTGAGTCCAGTACACAAGGTTATATTAAAAACCCACAGGCTTCAACACAGTAGATTCTTCTCTTCACCACCACAAAAACACTGTGCCCAGATGACAAGGCACAGCGACTGCATTTTATCTACTCCAGGAAACATTTTCACATTGCTTGATCCAGTCAAATACCAAGTAGTTGCTAAATAGCATCTAGTACCTTAGAGTGACCAAAAAGCATTTCCTCCTAAAAAGCCCCGTTGCTGAGGGCTCACATCCGCCTGGTCCAATCAGTTCATTTCCAAACAAAGGTAGGAAATGGCTGCATCCTAGGATTTCATTGTGGACTCGTGAGTCAGTGCTTTGGAACTTGGTATCTTTAGGAGTGAGTGTCTGTTCTCCACGTCTCTTGCCACAGGGGGAAAAGAGTGCAGATAGACAGTGACACAATTTTACCCTGTGGAGATATAAATCTGTGGGCTTCTCAAAATCAGTGAATGAGTGAAGGAAATTCAGTTCCTGCTTTTTTTTTTTTTCTTTCCCTCTTTCTTTTGTCTCCTAATACCCAGCTCTCCCTTGCATCTCCTAAACAGCGTAAGGTCAACCAATGGTGAAAGTACATCACGGGATAATTATTCAAAAGCTGTTAGGTTACACAATGTAGTTTATGATAGGAAAGGGAGTTACCCTGGATTCTACAAGGGTGTTTAGTGATGTATCCCATTACATAGAGATGCTGACAAACTAAAATTCAAAAATTTGACTCAAAAAACAAAATGATTTTCTGTCATTTAACTAAAAAAGATGTGTAGCATTTTATTTTCAGAATGTTACATGGGAAAATGGAACCTAACTTTGAAAACTACTTTTCAAGAATGGTTACAAAGAAAATAATAAATAGATTCCGTTAAGTCTTTTTGTAAAAAACTCTCCATTCTAAAGTATCCACAGTATAGAAGAGCAAGAGGACAAAATGGCACGTTTATATGTTCTAAGAATATTATTCTAAGTGAATAAAGTTTAGGGATATACTTAATCAACAAACTATTTCCTTCAGGAAAAAAGTACTACAATTCCTATATGGACAGAGATCTCCCATGTCTGGTAAAAGTTACAGAAGGAACTACTTATCGTATCAGATCTAATATTACGAGTCATTTATTATCTATGTTGGAAAAGGGGAAAAAAGGTAAGAAAGCAAGCTTAAATGAGAATAAGAAAGGGATTCTTGTTCTAACTTAAATATATATAAACACATCAATGCAAACATCAGCCTAATTATTTTATAATGATATCCATGTGATCAATGTGGCATAACCACAAAAAACCTACATGATTATAACAAGAGAAGCTTAGAAACAGGATATTTCTGTCTAAGAAAAGTACAAATTCTTTTCAGAATATTGGAGAAATCTGGTGTTTTCTACCCAGGCAGAATGGATTGTGAAAACAGTGAAAAATATCCTCCAGAGAGACAGAGTGAAAGAGTTTATGTGTGAGGGAGAATATTACATTTCACTTTTCCAATGTAGAAATAAACTGAGAAAAATTGAGAGAGTATGGTGAGGGTAGAGAGGACTAGGATCATAGAAAAAAGAATGAGTAAAAATGTAACAATAAAACAGGACTACAGTTCTCACGTAGATTCCTTTTGGTTCTCACATTAAAAGCTTCACCTTAAAGTTCATTACTCTTGACCATATTATAATACACTGCTCATGTTCCAAAATCTCACTGGACATATAAATTGCATGTGTAAATGTTCCTGTGTTCTTGTAGAAACATTTTAAATTTTCTTTAGTAAAACTGGGCCTAGAGTTTGGAAAAAATCCTGGAGACAGTCTCTCTCTCTCTCTCTCTCTCTCTCTCTCTCTCTCCTTGTCTCTTGATAAAGATAATATTATCCCACTATACACCCTGCCATATATCTTTATGTTCCAATTTCCTACCTATTCCTCTATTCAGACATGTATAATGCTTCCATTTTGAAGCATATGGCTGGGGAGCCAAAAGAATTTAAATTGCCTTCAAAATGTGCATCGCATTATAAATGGTGTGAAAAAAGATCTTACTATTCAGCTCTCAACTTGGAGCATAAAGCAAAGAAGAAGCAACACAAGACTGCTAAAACTTTATCCAAAAACTCAACAGCTTCACTTGTTTATAGAGGTACAAAAAGTATGCGACAGTTTATAAAACAAGAAGGATGTACTGTATGCAAAAGTAAAGTTAAAAGCAAAGTATAGTAACAGCCCTATCTTGTTACAAACACTTGGCAGCATGTCTAAAGTACCATGGTCAAAAACATGATACCGTCTGCGTTGTACTTCTGCCAGAAAGCACTCCCTAAGTCCAAGTCTCTTTAGCCATCATCACCACCTCATTTGGCAATCTCCCCCAACCCTCAGTTCATCTACTTGAAATTACTCCACAGGAAAACAGAAAGCAGACGAACTCTCTGGCTTCGGAGGCTGCAAGCATCACAAGAAAGTTTCACTGACAAGTGACAGCATAAGATATAGTTGTAAGGTTAGACAGCCAGGACCAACCAAACTGTAGCCTCAAAGCTTGTCTGGGCATCCTGTTGAGCAGGACTGTCTTCATTTTGATAATTCCGGGTTTCTTCTCCACTTTTACAGTCATTCCGAAAGGTCTTTCTGAACCAGCATGAGCAGAGAAAGAAGCCTCATGATGAGATCACACTCAAGGACCAAATACCTTCTAGGCAAATTCGGAGTTGGGTGGGGGAGGGGAATATATAGTTAATTATCTGCCATTTAACCCTTTCTGGGCTGGGTTTTCAAATAACTCCAAAACCTCAGACTGCATTTCTAGCAACACAGGCATAGGGTACCAAGCTGCCATGGAGACTAGGAAAATACAAGCATATGCATCAAGGCTTAGGTAAGAAGTAAGATTATATAGAATATATCAACATCAGCATCATTTGTAACTAAAAAAGGGTAATGTGTAGCACAAAAGTATAATCATGGCAATGAAAAAATAAATAATGGGAGGGAACTAGTTGCATGAATTCTTAATTTTCTTTGGGCATGGAAAAACTGGCTTCCAAATAGTTCTTTATTCTACTTTTCTCCTAAGTAGCATATTACACAATTCAAAAACACAGATATTCTGATCTTAAGTTTACAGCCTGCCATATTTCCTAGAATATAAACAATAATTAACAACAAATCTCATGGTTGTCCCCCTCCCCTTTTCTTCCCTTCAAGAAACCTTACACTTTGCAATGTAGATACATAAGCTACTTTTGGATCAGGGCCCACAAACATATGTTTCCAAAGGAATAATATGTACAGGTTAGTCTGGTGTGTACCAGATGTAAGAAGAAGAAAATTCAAAAACAGAAGTATCAGTAGTCAATGGAGAAATATATTTTTAATTAAACTCCCTTCTTCCTCTCCTTATGGTCGCATAATCAAAGACCAACTACAAATACAATTTTTAACTTTTTTCCTGAAAAGAAAATCCTCATGACTCCAGGTTCCATATCTACATAAGCTCACAAGGATGAAAGGTCATTTGTAATCTGGCCTCTCTCAGTGGGTCTCTACCGTATGCTGGTATTCAACCAAAAGAATTTATATGAAATTCCCAGTGTAGAATCTACCAGTCAGAAAAAGGCTGCAGTACAAAGCCCACATTTCTAACAGAAGTTCAGTATGATAAACTTCAACTATCGAAACCGAAGATTCTCTGTCATCTCAACGAGTGAATCTTCATTTATCTGAGCACTCTGAACACAAAAAGAGCACATTGTATGCACCTTGAAATAATCTGTGTAATTTTTCTCCGATATGGGAACATGCATGAGATCACTGAAAACAAACTATACATGCTCCTTCTCTCTCTAGAAGTTTGGAGAGTCCACAGCCAGCGTTCTATTTACCTCTTCCAATGCAAGCCTGCAAGGTTTCAGTCAGACTTACCGAATTTATTAAGAGAAGTCAGGGATTGGGATCGCCCATGCCTAGCCTTTCCATGACACCATGATAGTTTCCCTCGTTCTGTACATCAGACATGTCACTGTAGTCAAAGCCAAGTTTTAATTTAGAATTTAATAAAAATTGATTAAGCATCACGGGGCACAAACAAAGCTGCTCCATAAATCTTCCAGCCCTTTCTGTGTTAGGAAGCAAGCAAGCACTGTCTGCTCAAGCAGATGACAGATGCTGGCTTCAAGATAAGTATTATTTATACTTCTGTACCAGATTTCTTCTTATGCATATCTTATCATGCATGGGTATATGATCAACAAAGCAATTATTTTATATCAGTCAAAGACGTTCAAATGCACTCTGGCTCCATGAGAATGCTTTAAAGGGTTCAGAAGTAGGGTTCAAGTAAACCACGATGGAGAGAAAAGAAAGTTTGGAAAGAAAAACAAATATTGAAAGGATTGTTATTTGAAACGTGCTTTCACACACAGGCTAATGAATATATATGGACTAAAAATAACTTTGTTCTGAACATATGCCTATGCATTTTAAGTCAATGATGCATGTTTGAAAGATAAGAGGTCTACCAAATCTAAACACATCAAGATATATCCATATTAAACTACAGTTATTTGGACAGCATGTCGAGACAGAGACAGCACCTTGAAAGAAATCCAGTCGTTCATAGAGATAGCTGATTTAACCAAGTTTGTGAATATTTTAGTTACAGAGACTACAGTGTAAAAATTTCAGTCTCATTCCTTTGCTCCTTAGAGGTACAGAATCCATGAAAACCAGTCACTTCATGAAAATTCTCATAGATTGGAGTTATTTTTTGACTTCCAGCACACAAAATAGAGAAAAGATAACCAATGATTTGAAACATTGCAAAAACAATGTATGCTACCTTTTCCAAAAAAAAATCATGTTATGCACTAGAAAGTTTTTAAAAGTGGAGAATCTGGGGCCGGCGCCGCGGCTCACTAGGCTAATCCTCTGCCTTGCGGCGCCAGCACACCAGGTTCTAGTCCCAGTCGGGGCGCCGGATTCTGTCCTGGTTGCCCCTCTTCCAGGCCAGCTCTCTGCTGTGGCCAGGGAGTGCAGTGGAGGATGGCCCAAGTGCTTGGGCCCTGCACCCCATGGGAGACCAGGAGAAGCACCTGGCTCCTGGCTTCGGATCAGCGCGGTGCGTCGGCCGCAGCGCGCCTACCGCAGCGGCCATTGGAGGGTGAACCAACGGCAAAAAGGAAGACCTTTCTCTCTGTCTCTCTCTCACTGTCCACTCTGCCTGTCAAAAAAAAAAAAAAAGTGGAGAATCTGGGTGTGATTCCAAAACAAATAGGAATCACATACGGCAGATCATCAGGTGGCACAAGAACAACAGTCAAAACTGTCTGGATTCCTCCACTACCACAAGCCCTAAGCTCTTCCAGAACAGGGATAGGTTTTGTGGAATCTTTTGTTTTGTTGTGTGTGTATGTGGTGTGTGTGTGTGTGTGTAAGAGAGAGAGAGAGAGAGAGAGAGAGACTGTATTCACAAGTGAGTCTCTATGTCCAGCCAGAATATCAACCTATACTTTGGTTTAACTAACTGAAGATAGAAAAAGCAAAAGAAAATAAAATTTGTGCCCATCCATTCCTTTATGCAATATCTTTTCGTCTTTCATTCCTCTTAGCATTTTTCTACATAAAAAGTTCTTTCTGAGAAATCCTGACCTCCTCTCAGATAATCTGAAAGGCAAAAAGCATCATCCACTCAAAGACCAGGTACCTTGAGCAGCAGGGCCTGGAATGGCAATGAAATGGCTGAGAGAGCCCACGCCAGAATCCTTGCTGATGAAACCTTCTCACACAAGATCTAGGTGAGGCCAGAGCTATGGAGCAAATGTGCACCAATGCTTTCAAATGATACTGGTAGCAAAATTAAACTGTCTGGTTTCTTGGAAATTACTGTATAGTTATCTCTTGAGAAAAAGCAATGCACTAAAATAGGATACACAAATCAGTGCCTTTATGGGATAATAGTAGTCTATCACACGCAATAATTTTTCTTTCCTGAATTATAGATGAAAATACATCCATAAGACTGCAGCAATTATGAGCAAATATTTTCAGGAATTGTTTTTGTATCTCTTAAGCAGGCAATTCCACATAGAAGCACTAAACCAAATAATTGCTTAAAAATATTCAGGAGTCTCTTTCCTACTTAAATAATTATCTTTATTGTATAAAAATTCAGGTTGCACAACCCAAGTACAAGAAGTTTGTACAGGAAATGGTAGATAAGTATGGTTTTTAAATGATCTTGTAATAGAAAACAAAGTTAAAATATAGGCCACATACTAATTCAGCCAGATATATTGTAGTCACATCAGCTGAATTAAATGAAAGAAATTCAAAAAGGAATGTAAATGTAACACATCCACACATCCTCTCATCCATGTAAGGGAAAAAGAGACGTATTTCATCTGAGTGAATGGGGATGACTACAGTAAGTTTTCCTAGTGCCTTTAATTTCCACAGCCTCTAGAGTTTCACACACACACATAATAATAATAATAATAACAACAACAACAATAGCAACTGCTTAATGTTCTTTGCAGTATGCCAAGTTCTAATACTGATTAGATGTTTGGTCTTGAACAAATGACTTGACCTCTCTGAGTTTGAATTTGCAGATCTGTTCAAACAAGGATAAGTGGATTAAAGTGTGAAATGAATGAGATACACAGGATAAGCAGTCAGCAAATGCCTGAAACATCATAAACACTTAAACAGTAAATAGCACTGCTGTTGTTCTACTGCTGCTATTATTATTGTTATTATTACAAAGTACCTTCATGATGAGGCACAGACTAGCCTACATGCTCCTAATCTCTCATTGATGACGTTGAGCTATCCTGATTCTCCCCCTTTTATCAGATTTCTCATTTCCTTACCTCTTTAACTTCAATTCTTCTGACCCCTCCTTAAAAATCAGAATTGTCCTTAGCTATATCCTTGACTCTCTTTCCCACCCTCTACAATCTCAATCAAACTTTGGCTTCAAAGGCTTCAAAGGTTTGGGATAACAACAAAGCTAAAATCAGACCTGTATTTTCATTTGCCTGCTAGACATCATGGCCTGGAATGTCCCTACCCAACCAAAAAGAAAAGCCAAACTGAACAACTCACTTCCAAACTCAGCAGTTCTTTCACCGCCTCTGCCAAGGAAATTAACCTTTATCCAGATGACCAAGTTAGAAACCTAGGAATCATCCCCAGATCCATAATACACCCTTTCCTTTCTGTTCCTACTTATGCAAGCTTTTCCTTGTTCTTCTTGCTTCTCTCTTGATTTTTAGCCATCTTAGTTCAACTTGCTTATATTCAACAAATCAGAATGTCTAAGGTATGCCAAGCACCATACACTGTGAATGCAAAACACAACAGGATGAAACAAACCAGAAACACACACACACACACACACACACACCCTCCTCTCAAAGTCCCTCAGGTCAGAGTAGAAGAGATACACAAACATATGGTTATAACATGATGCTATACAAGCAAAAGTAGGACAAAAGAGGCATTGATGACTCCATCAGGAGTGACTTGACTGTGAACATCAGTCCATGGGGACTGAAGGATGATTAGGAGTTTGATAGCTACACAAAGAAGGGGGAAGGCATTTTAAATGGCAGGGACTGTATACACTAAACCTGCAAATCCTAGCTCTCTAATCAACCTAAGTATTCAAGCCTAGGCTGTTGGTTTGTTTGGGGGCTTTTTTTGTTGGTGGTGGTTGGTTTTTTATTGGTTGGTTGATTGGTTGGTTTGGGTTTTTTGGGGGTGGGGGTTAGTTTTATTTATTTATTGAGAGGGAAGTGGAGGGAGGGAGAGAGAGAAAGAGAAAGATAGAGATCTTATTCACTGGTGCACTCCCCAAATCCATGCCTGCACAGCCCAGGGTTAGGCCAGGGACTGACGCCAGGAGCCTGAAACTCAATCCAGGTCTCCCACAGAGGTGACAGAAAACCAATTATTTCAACCATCACTGCTGCCTCCCAGGGTCTGTATTAGCAGGAAGCTGGAGTCAATTTGATAGCCAGCTATCAAACTCAGGTACTCTGATATGGGATGGGGGCATCTTAACCATTTGGGCCAAATATCTGCTCCCTCAACCTGTGTATTTTTAAAACCAGCCTATCCAAAACCCAGGTAAAATTAGAATACTTCCTCATTTGCATGTTACCTTCATAGCTTCCCACCATCTCTAAAATAAAACCTAAATACATGTGACTGGCAAGGTACTTGGAGTCAAACTGGCTCACTTAGCTGGGAGGCAACACCACCTGCTCTCCATGCGCCTGACCCAGGTTCCACACCTTCAAATGGGATGGGTTCCAGTCCCTAGAATACCCCCCTGCCCTTTACCCTGTGAGCTCCTATTTACTGTGTGAGATCAATGTTTAATGTCACACTGCTGAAGGCCTCTCTACATGACCCAACATTATTTGCTCCTCTGAGCTTTCAGTCCCTTTGTGAATATTCCCTATTTCTACATATCTGACACCTAGATTCGTTGAATGCATGCCTACATTTGTCATTTTGAAAGTCTTTTTCTTTAACTGGGAACTTCAATGAGTAATCTAAAACCCCTTCACTCCAGATTAATAGATAATGGCTAGGAAATACTCTATACCAAATGATCTTACTTGTTGCCACTCATAGTCCTAATAGGCTACAGCAAAACAACAAGGTATCTATGTGGTTCATGCAAAATCAGTGAAATTATACTATATTGACTGACCTGCTTTCCCTCAATATTGAAGCCAAATTCCCCAATGTGACTATATTTAGAGATAGAACTCTTACAGAGGTAATGCAGATGAATTGAAGTCATATAATAGCACCTGGATACAGTAGGTTTAGCACTCTTACAAGAAGAGACTGCGGGGTCAGGCATTTGGCATAGCAACGAAGCTGCTGTTTGGGGCACCCCATATCCCATATTGGAGTCTGAATCCTAGCTCCACACTCCATTTCAGTTATCTGCCAACACCCGCCTTGGGAGGCAGCAAGTGATGGCTCAAGTACTTGGGTCCCTGCCACCCATGTGGGAGACCGGGGTTGAATTCCAGGATGCTGGCTTCTGCCTGAGCCAGTACTGGCTATTGCTGACATTGAGGAGTGAATAGACAGATAGATAGATATAAAATTTAAAAAGAAGAAGCCTCAGAGGGCTTGAGTAGCTTGCTCTTTCTCCCTCTCTCTCCCATATGAGCATTCAGAGAAAAGAAAATTGTCTGCAAGCCAAGAAGCAAGCCCTCACCAGAACCCACCCATGCTGATGTCATAATCTCAGATTTCTAGCCCACATAACTATGAGAAAATTAATTTCTGTTGTGTTTGTGTGTCTGTAATTTTTATTTTAAAAAATTTAAAGGCAGAGAAACACAGAAAGACAGAGACAGACATAGACACACAAGAGACCTTCAATCCACTGGTTCAATCCTCAGATTCCCATAAGAGCTGGGGCTGGGACAGCCCAATGCCAACAGTCTGGAATTCAAATTGTTGTTTGAATGGTGACCATTTTACAAACGAGTCAAACTAACGGGTGGAGGCCTTCCATGAGCCATCCAAAAACACAGAAGACAGTCAGTGACCATAGAACAGGATCCTAAAATCCCGGCTTTTACAAATTCTGTCCTGAAAAACAAGCCTATTCGATCTCCCACAGGAAAATGTGCCAGTCACCCAGGCCTTGGTGCTGCCTCAGCCAGGGGGCCACACACCATGGGTCGGGCACCACTGTGGACAATGTGACAATCGGGTATTTAATCGCTGCCTCCACCAATGAATAGTTGGGTAGCTTTTAAAAAGTGCAATTCGTAAATATCAGCTTGCAAGCCTTTAAAAGGAGGATTTTAATACTCACCTTGTGGGGATACTGGGAAGATCAGAAATAAAACACAGAAGTACATGGCCCACTGCCTGGCATCTAGTCAAGACTTGGCAATTAATAGTAGGCACTCTGCATGTATCATGTCATCCTGTTAACAGTCTCACTTCTACTTAAACTAAAAGCAAGATCAGGGGTGGTTTTTATGTTTTTGAACTTGAGAGGATATCTATTTGTTTGGATGTTGTGTGCATGAAATCTGCTACTTTTGTGTAGTAATAACACTGTAGCTTTCCTCTGGGGAGCTATTCGCCCCCACTTGCCAAGACCACCAAGTCTGGAAGCACTCATCCTCTAGCTCCAAGGGCAGGCAGGCAGGCAGGCAACTCAGGCACTGCCAGTGAGAAGAACGCACCAAGTCAAGGGGTTGGTTCAGGAATGACCCAGGAAGAGCCAGCCCAGGAACTCTTGCTTGGACTATTGAGAAAGAGAACATTTCTCTGCCCACTGGGTTTGCTAAACTAATAGGAAGTAAATGTGGTGCTTAACACTGTGAAAGGAGAGTCTGTCTGCCGGAGAAGGAAGATAACAATGAGGACAGCACAGGAAGAGGATCAGAGACACACCTAACTGCATCATTAGAGCATGTGAGTCAAGCTGAACCTGAAGACAAACCGGACCTTTCCATTGCATCAGCCAATAACTTCCCTTTCTTGCTGCATGCCTAACTTTGGCTTCTGATACCTGTAGCTAATAGAGAACCCAATACCTTTCAATGATCAAAAGGACCCCTGAAATAAACAACAGGAAGGTAAGGAAGTAGGACAAAGCTAGAGGAAGCATTTTTCAGGAAATTTCAATGGGCTGCCAAACACTTCAGCAATGCTTGTTAAATAAGTAGGGAAAACTATGAGGAAGTCTGTATTAGCAGCAAGGCTGTTGCTGGGGGCTAGTCTCGTGGTACAGTGGGCAAAGCCACTGCTTACAAAGCTGGTATCCCACACTGGAATACCTGTTGGAGTCCTGGATGCTTCTCTTGCAACTCAGCTTCCTGCTAATGTGCCTGGGAGGTAGCAGATGATATGAAGCAACTACTTGGGTTCTTGCCACCCATGTGGAGACCTGAATGGAGCTGAGATGCAAGCTTCCACCTGGCCCAATCCTAGCTGTCACAGGCATTTGGGGAGTGAATCAGCAGAAGGAGAATCTCAATTCTCTCTCTCTCTCTCTTTCTCTCTCTTCTCTCTCTGCCTTTCACATAGATAAATCTTAAAAAAGAAAAGAAAAGGCTGCTTCATATATTGTTTGACTCTTTACAACTTAGTCAACTGGTTTTGTAAAGTAAAGGTATATACTATCTTTTCATTGACATTTGAATATGACAAGACAACTCATAATTCACACATCTCACTGAATTACAACATGAATGATAATAAGAGATATCTTCTCTTAGATTCTTACTATAAGTCAACTAAATGTCTCAAATTTAGTATTGAAAATCACATAAAAAGAACCCAGGGTTGGGAGGAAGACAGACAGAATCATCCTTGCTTTACTGGTAAGGACACTAAGGCCAAAGGAGCTTAGGTAAATTGCTCAAGTTTAAATAGTAAGTTAGCACTGGAGACACAATCTCTAACTTCTTGATTTTCTTGAGTGCTCCCAAGAAGTAGTATTACCCAGAAGTTTCAGGTGTTTATAAAACCCCATTATTTTATGTTCCTAAGCATCATGTGCATTTTCATAGAACCATTTACCCCAATTATTCCTTCTGCATTCGTTTTTGTGATCCTTTGATTGGAGCCTTTTTCTCCCTCTAGACTCTAAACTCTCCTAAGGGAGGACACCTATTGCTTTTGTACATTGTTTTGCATTGCCTGATAATAGTAGATATATAGCAGAGAGAAGGAGGAAAAGTAGAAAGGTGGGAGCGAAGAGGAAGGGGAAAGAAATGAAGACGAAGGCAAAGGCAGGAGAGAAAAGGCAGATGGAGGGAGAATTCAGCAGCTCTTTTACCTCCCCTAAGCCCCTGAGAGATACATGAGGATCTAGAAAGAGACAGGACATACTAAGGAAGAGATGGAAAATTCCTGAACCATGCAGGAATACCAAAGTCTTACGGCATCTTTACTGACTCCTCATCTGAAACCACATCCAAGAGGAATAAACATGCTAAAAAGATTCACTTGTTTATACACCCTAATTCAGTACCCTTGAGTTCCTTCCATCTTTTCTTAATAAGTCTCAGAGTCACAAACCAAATTTATTAACCAACTAAAATTTTCCTTTAACCATGTATCTACAAGATTGTCACACTAGGCTTGTGGCTCGGTCATGGAGGAAGGTCTTGGTAAGGCCATGTGATGCACAACTGTGAAAGGGTATTAGGGATAGGAAGGATCCACTGGAAAGCATCTGCACATACATTTTCTCTCTGCTTCCTTTCTAAGCTCTCCGGTGGACAATAATGTCCTAAGACTGCAAATGTCACAAACCTCTCAAACATGAGAGGGAAACTGTACCATCCTTCAAATACGGCTTTTTGGATGGAAACAGCAAAGAGGAAGCAGAATTAAAGCCTCAGCATAGTAGGAAGATACCTGTCCAGAACCCTTCTTAGCTCCTGCCATTAAAACTCTCAAATCTCAAACGGGCACCAACATAAATAATAAGCTACTGGCACTACCTTCCCACAATGCCATCATCAGCACTTCAGTGTGACTGTATGAAGCTTATTCAAGCACTGTCTGAGAACTTTGTGTCTAGTCATTACTGTATTTAGGAAATACAAATAGGAAAGAGAATTTGCCTTAGGAAAAATACTGGTATAAAGTAAGGTTACACATACCAAATTAATCACTGGGAATCATTTTTGATAAACCTGTGTAACTCCATCAATTGTACTTTATCTCAACTATGGGGGAGAAAGAATAAAAGTTTTTAAGGTGTCACCTTTCTAATAAAAGATAACCAGGCAAACCCATAAGAAGTTGGATTTATCTAAAAGAATTGGTTTCCCTGGACTTAGGACAATTAACTGCAAATACTTCCATGCTTCTTGAATAATCTCAGTTATCAAAAGCTTTTTGGAAAGAATATTCCTGGGGAGCTAACGTTGTAGAGTAATAGGTTACGCTGTCACATGCGATGCCAGCATCCCACATGGGTGTTAGTTTGCATCCCAGCTAATGGGCCTTCCCAACCAGCTTCCTGCTAATGGGCCTGAGAAGGCAGCGGAAGACGGCCCAAGTTCTTGGGAACCTGCACCCACATGGGAGACCCAGATGAAGCTTCTGGCTCCTGGCTTTGGGCTGGTTCAGCCCTTGCCATTGAGGCCATTTGGGGAGTGAATCAGAGGATGGAAAATCACTCTTGCTCTCTCTCTCTCTCTCTCTGTCTCTGTGTCCTTCTCTCTCCATAAATCTGACTTTCAAATAAAATAAATAAATCTTTTTTAAAAAGAATATGCCCGAATACATGTCAAAATAAATAAATATTAAATGCTTGTAGTATTTCAAATGCTACTCTTAGGTGATAATCTATTCCCAAGGAAGTACATTAGGATGCAACATCTGACATTTTACATAATTAAGGATTATAGCATTTTGTTTAAAAAAACAAACTGGAAACTTCAAGGAGAACCGATTCACTGGCATTCCTTTGAAACATGCATATAAAGAGCTTTACAGTGTTTTTCCTTGCCTTTGGCTGTTGGTTGTGCAAGAGAGGAATTCCGGGTGCCATAATTGAATGAGGAATTAGAACCTTCC
The DNA here is from genome assembly GCF_033115175.1 of Lepus europaeus. Classification (NCBI taxonomy): domain Eukaryota; kingdom Metazoa; phylum Chordata; class Mammalia; order Lagomorpha; family Leporidae; genus Lepus; species Lepus europaeus. The sequence goes on along the minus strand of NC_084838.1, from coordinate 60,879,205 downwards.
TTCCAAGGTTTTATCTAATTGCATACCAACACATAACAAAGAACATGATATATGTACAGTAGCTAAAGAGTTAACCTTTAGCAACTCTGCTAAAAAATCCTAATGGCAGACTGCCCATCATTCTTTTTAGACAGAGCTTGTCAGAAAAACTAGGGCAGCTTGTCCAGCTCAGCAGTCAACTGATTACTAGTGAACTCAATGGGGCTCCCGGCCAACCCCTGAGATTGCTGCCAGCCCCTTGGGTATTCAAAGGCCAAGTTCCAATGTGGTTTACTTTGCCAGAATCACATGATGTCAGTGCTATTTTCTCCTGACCAGAAGAACCAGTCATTCAGGTTACCGCGAATGGTATCAGTGAGCTCGGCAGGCACTTCACTGTTAGAGGTCACAGCCACGCCGCCGAGGAGCTGCTCCTTCTCACCAGGCCCAGGGGCCTGGGCCTCCTGCAGGAGAGCAGCTAATCCCTGGTTGTCAGTTCCAGCGACCCAAATCCTGCCCAAGTGTCCTGCACACCAAGTCTGCTCCAGTGACCAGGAATTACACAGGCTCACTGGACATGGTACACTTACAGAACAAAACAAACAAGGCCAGCTTTTATAAATAACCAGCTGGGTAGGAAAACAGAAAATGGGCCTTGGCTTTCCCTTCTGTGACAAGACTTGAAGTTTAATAGGCAAGGCATACAAATTCTGTGGGATTTAGTCACCTTTATCCACATATGCCCACATTCTTTGCACAGTAGTGAGACATTAATTAAATTTTACATCCATCAGGGGATTTTTTCAGTTGCTGTAAGATGTGAAAGGATATGTACATTTAAGGAGTAGCAATTTTTAAAACTGTGGTTACCCTTATCTCTCAGCAAGAGAAACTATTTCACTCCCTTATAATACACAATGAAGAGAACGAAAAACAAGATCCACCTTTAAAATCTTCTTCTAACAGAAAATTAAAAGCATCACGAATAGCAAAAGGGTAGCATAGGGAGAGGATTTCACTTTCAAAGCCTTGAACATATTGTCCAATGCTGTAAAAACCTGGGAGATTCTCAATTTTCTCTTTATTATTACTTCTTATGGCACATTGAGAACCATTTATAAGTCTTCTTTTTAAAAACTCATTTTTCAAAAGATTAAATCTGAAAAATGTTATATCACTTAAACATAGCATAGATTTTCATTTACCCTTATATTTACAATTTTGCATCCTTTGTTTTTAATATCAGCAAATAAAGTAGCAAGGTTTTAACTGCCAAAAAGGAATAGGAAGCAGAGGTCAGAGTTGCAGTACGTGGATTAAGCCACTGCAGGGAACACCCACATCCCATACTGGAGTGCCTGGTTCAAGTACTGACTACTCCAAGCTCCCAATCCAGTTTCCTGCCAAAGCACCTGGGAGGTAGCAATGATGGCAAGACTTCTTGGGACTTTGCCACTCACATGGGAGCTCTGGATGGAGTTCCTGATTCCTGGCTTCCAACTGGCCTAGCCTTGGCTGCTCTAGGCATTTGAAATGTGAAACAGCAAATATAAGATTTGTGTGTGTGCATGTGTGTGTGTGTCTTTCTTTCTGTCACTCTGCCTTTCAAATGTCTTTTTTAAAAAAGGAATATAAAGCAAAGAATTCCCATGATTTTTTAAATTTACATTTTTAAAACAAAACACAACTGCTTCGTTACAATATGCAAGAGAAAACCAAAGAAATGTAATAATCCCAGTAACTGTACTATTAGCATAAAGGACAATACACAGTTAATGAATAACAAATTGAATGAATCCTCTATTATTCACCACCAGGTACATCCTTACTAAATATCACCTTGGGGAAGCCGGTAAGTAATTAAGATCATGAGGAGAAGGTGTCTTAAGATCCACCATTGTAACTTGCTACGTCCCTCTATGCACAGCTTTGTGGCAGGAAGAAAAAAAAAATGCCTTTCCATCTCCTTGTCACAAAAAAAAAATGCTCCTCTGACAATCATCTGTAATAAATACAACTAAACTACAAGAAGAGTTCAGTTTGTCCAAGAAATTGTGTGGTACAAGAAGTGAGTAGTGGAAGGATAGAAGGAAGGAACTAAAAAATGGATGGATGAGAAAAAGAAGGAAGGAAAGATAGGTTGGTTTCTAGGAAGGAAGATGGGCCAAAAATTATTTTTGCATCGATGTTTTATAATTTTCATTCATTTCATCCATGAAAAATTTTACACAGATCTTCAACAACTTCAAAGCCAAGATTATTATCAGTCATTCAATCAAAATCAGGTGCTACAGTTCACTTTCCTTGATGGGTTTAGCTCATCTTTGACTATTCAACTTGTCTTTTGTCCTTGCCTTTTATTTCATTCTCAGATACATCATCATCTTACCTCTAACACAACATTTTTAATAAAATAACAAACGTTTAAAAAAAAAAGAAGCAGCTTAATAGATACAAGTTCTTTAGTGCAAAGGGACTAGGTAGTTGGTACCAATTAGATTATACATGAATTATTTGACAGTTCTCAAGATGATTGTTTTAAAGAAAGCTGGAAATGTGCAGAGAGGACAGCCTATTAGTGTGTGGTTTTCTCTGATTTAGACAAGCCACACAGACACACACAAGCCACGCAAATCCCAGAAGGGAAAAAAAATCAAAGGAGATTTTGATCCTTTGAGAGTGAAAAAATAATCACAAATATAATATTTCAAGCTATCTGACATTATTTTTAAATTTTTTTTTATTTATTTGAGAGACAGAGATACAGAGACAGAGATTCAGACAGATAGAGACAAACAGACAGCAACAGAGAGCTCCCAGCCACTGGTTCACTTCCAAATGCTGGGGCCAAAGCCAGGAGCCAGGAATACAATCCAGGTCTCCCACATGGTGCCAGGAACCCAATCACTGGCAGGCATCACCACTGTCACTAAGGGTGTACATTAGCTGGAAGCTGGAATCAGGAACAGAGCCTGATACTGAACCCAAGTACTCCAATGTGGGACCGGGACATCTTCAGCAAGGTCTTTATAGGTAGGCCCAACTCTGGCCCCTGAAATTCTCTTTTAAGTTATGTTCTGGGAGCTGCCTCTTGATATCCTTGAGGATTAAGACAGTAAGTATAAACCTCTCAAATCAACATTCAAGGCTCTGCAAAAGAAAACCTCATTCTATTTTTTTCTATATGACCTCCTGCTGCCATCCCCACTTTCCACGAGTGGGTTCTGTATTCCATTCATGCTAGAAAACTCCTCCGGTACTTCCATGCCCTTTGATTCTCACTCATGTTGTTCTCCTGGTCTAAAGGCCTCCTCCATAATAGACAAAACCCATCTCTTCAGGTCAGTTAGAAATCCCATAAGATGCTCACTCTCCAGAACCAGATGTGAGCCCCTCCAAAGTATCCCAGAAGTTGCACTATTTATATGCCTCTTAAAGACGGACCTGATATGGCCTTGCATTCATTACTTACTGATCTTATTCCTTTCACCAGACATAAACACATAAGCATGGAGACATGCATCTTCAGGGAACTGTACTCAATAATCATTTGCTGATTTGAAGTGAACTGATGAGGCTAATTTATTTTACAGTACTCCAGTGCATTGGTTCTCTAATAGCTATTCAAAGGTCCTCCACTGATCCAAAAGCTCATCTCCTATAATAGTAGTGTTCATAATAACACACAGTTTCCTGATCTAAATAATCTAATTATCACACACTTATTAATGTCTCACCAAGAGCAGAAAGATTTACGTCTTTGCTTGAATAGGTTTATATTAAATGTTATTTGGTTGGGATTCCATGCATGTATCTGTAAGTGTATGATAGCGTGTGAACAAGCATAAGCTATAGACTAAGTGATAACAATGACCTTTTAGTCCTTTTCAGTAAACTTTAGAGAAAAACATGTACACGACAAGCCTCAAAGCATTAGCTTGCGAAAGTAGCACTTACGCTTCCAACTTTCAAAATCAGATCAAGTTGGCTGACCCATGAGACATCAACACTTGGACACACAGTTATGCAACTATGAGAGATTCTTGCTGAATCTGTTGAATATTTTGCATCCACAGATTAATGGCGTTTCTTTAATGTAAAACCAACTAAGGATTAAATTTCTATTGCAATACATAGCAATGTCTTTGAGCATCTGTCTTTGCCTTGTTTTACAATTCTCATTAAATGGGCATGTGATCTGGCCCGCATCGTGGATCAACAGGCTAATCCTCCGCCTGCAGCGCCGGCACACCAGGTTCTAGTCCCGGTCAGGGCGCCGGATTCTGTCCCGGTTGCTCCTCTTCCAGGCCAGCTCTCTGTTATGGCCCGGGAGTGCGGTGGAGAATGGCCCAAGTCCTTGGGCCCTGCAACCGCATGGAAGACCAGGAGAAGCACCTGGCTCCTGGCTTCGGATCAGCTCGGTGTGCCGGCCGCAGCGGCCATTGGGGGGGTGAACCAACAGAAAAGGAAGACCTTTCTCTCTGTCTCTCTCTCTCACTGTCCACTCTGCCTGTCAAAAAATTTTTTTTAAAAAATGGGCATGTGATCAATGACTCAGTGGTTACCAAAATTCATATTAACCAAATGTGACATAAAAGCGGAAGGAAGACACCGGGCCAGCGTTGTGTCATAGTGGGTTAAGCTGTCGCCTATGACACTGGCAAACCTGATGGTGTCAGTTCGTGTCTGGCTGCTCCACTGGTGATCCAGCTCCCTGCTAATGGCCTTGAAAAACAGCTGAAGATGGCCCAAGTGCTTGGGCCCCTGCCACCCATGTGGGAGATCCAGATGAAGCTCCTGGCTCCTGGTTTTGGCCTGGTTCAGCCCCAGCCATCAGGGGAGTGAACCAGCAGATGAAAGATTCGTTCTCTCTCTCTCTCTCTCTTTCTGTCTCTCTCTCTTTAACTCTGTCAAATTACATAAATAAATTTTTTTTAAAGAAAGTGCAAGGAAGACTGATGACCAAGTATGATATGAATTGATCTAATGCTAGTAACACAGATGCTATACCTGCTATACCAGCTTGCATTTACAATAGATGAACCCTCCTAACATCCTTTAAAAAGATAAAAAATATTGTGATTCACTTTTACTGAGGGGACAGTTAGAGTGTGGGAAAGTTTTAGACAGTCACAGGTCATTATAAATTACCTTTAAACAATGCAACTCATTGAGGAGTCTTGCTGTGTTCTGGGAAGCACTCAATCATCAGTGAGGATCTCATACATGAAAAATGATCAAATAACAGCCTGAGTGCCTTTCCAAAACATTAATTCAACTCCATCCTGCTTGATTTAGCTCCAGACTCCGTGAGTCTTTTCCTTCCCTGGTTATGTGAATATGGCCAACTCTGAAATGAAAACACATAGCTCAAATAAACCACCCATTACTCGCTGGGTGTATTTCAGAGGTCCCCACACCATTCTCACTGATGGGTAAGATGAAGCTAACATTGGAACCCATTCCTGTTTCACCTGCAAGAGCAAAGTCAAACATTCTATGCACTATCTCGTTTGACCAAGATTGTTCATTTTAACCTTTTCCTAGAGGCCTCTCCCTCTAACAATACTCACATACAAAACCAACAAAATCACTCATCAAATTCCACAGAGGCTACATTTGAGGGTGTGGGATATCTTCTCAGTTTGCCTGAATAATTTGTGTTCATCTCTCACTCCATACTCTATGTGGCTACAAGGCAAGGAAGGCTTATCTAAGAGGCAAATTTATTAACCCCATAAAGCCATTTAGAAACACATGCATTTTCCCCAAAATGTTAACTGGACAAATTCTTCTCTTTAAAACAACAAAAAACTCTAATCCACAATAGCAATTTCATTCCTACACATAAAGAAGAAAACATACCAGAAGAATAAGATAAAAGAAAAACCAAGAAAGATTACCAGAAGAGAGGAAAAGAAAGAAAGGAAGGAAGGAAGGAAGGAAGGAAGGAAGGAAGGAAGGAAGGAAGGGTCTTCCATAATTAGATTTTGTTTAAATAATGAGATTTAAGGAAAGGAGAGGAGAGGAATGAAATACAATATTCATATTCCTGTCTCCAATCCAGTAACTTCCAAAAGGAAAGTGAATATGCCAGACCATTAAAGTATTTCAGAAACACTAGCCTGTTTGGCAGTCACAGCTACGGAATTATGAGAATCACGGTTACTTAATCAGTGTGAGCTCATAAAATTGGACTCAAGGTGACAAGAGCAATTGGGTGAGAAGAGTGAGAGGGACCTGATCGGGGGCAATCTGCTCCAACAATGTACCAGATCTAGAGGCCCTGGGCACAAGCAGAGGAGACAGCACAGCATCCTCAGACTGTTAACCTCCTGGCTCCTGCCTTTCAGGAACTAAGTTTCCAAGGCTTCATTTAACCTGGCTTTGCAACAAGATTAGGCTCTGCTACCTCAGAGCTGAGCAGAGTGAAGAGTCAGCTGCCTTTATGTAGTCTAGAAGCAGAAGCACTTGAAGGAAGAACCACCTACCAACAAAGACTCCACCACGTTCAGATATTAGGCAGTGTTGCCTAACGGTTTGGCCCCAAAAGTTCTGAAGCCAGACTGCCTTGCTTC